>NC_069707.1:7297651-7600681 GCF_023699985.2 Odocoileus virginianus
AAGCCATTCCTGCCAACACCTTGCTCTCAGACGTATCGTTGTTGTTCAGTCGCTCAGTTGTATCTGACTGTCTGCAACCCCACGGACGGCAGCGCACCAGGCTTCCCTATCCTTCACCATCTTCCAGAGTTTGCTCAAACTCATGTCCAGTGAATCAGTGATGCCATCCAACCATCTCGTCCTTTGTTGTACCCAGGAGTGTAGTGTCTGAGAATCCAAAATAAGACAGTGTTTTCAGAAGAAAAAAGTGCTCAAGAGTGTTCGGAAGTGCTGAAAGGTCACATAAGACAAGGTCTGGAAACTGTCCATTAGAGTGGGTGACATGGACGTCATCATAGCTATTGATAGAGAGATGGAGAGAAATAAAACTGAAGGGCAGAGAGTTTTATTTTAAGATGAAACACTCAAACGTGTTTAATGTTAAGAGAAAAGATACAGTTCAAGGAAAAGACTGAACATAAACTAAACCTAGAAAAGAAGGAAGGTGGTTGACGGTTCCAAAGAGGACCAGAGAGGTTGGAATCTAAAGCACAGAAGGATTCAGAGTTGGGAGACTTTTGTGCTTGATTTTATGGGAATATTAGGAAAATCTCCTTCTTCTGCCTTGGCCTACCACCTTCTCTATTTGGGGACCAATCTTTTATTTCCAAGTGCCTCATTAATTGAGGGAGACCCCGTAGAGCTAGGAAGTCTTCCTACAAAATAACTCCTCCAAGGACAGGAACAGCAGTCATTTTGTTCATAACAAATCTACTGAGTGTTGGGTACTTTGGTAAGTGCCAGGCAAGCTTAGAAGTTGTGTCACACATTGATAACCCCGCGAAGGAGCACAAAGGTTGGAAGAGGAAGTAAGGAATGTGTATAAATAACCCTCGTATGAAAGCGAAATTGTTAAGTTCTGTATGACACATTTAGTCACAGCCCTAGACGGAAGACAAACAAAAGAACTAATCTCTAGTAAAGGAGACCATAAGTGAAATAACTAAGGGCAGGGCATGGTCCTGGACTGGAAAAATAGCTATGAAGGACATCATCACAACAGTTGGTGACGTTGGAATAAAGACTTTGGGTTAGACCGCAGTATGGCATCAGTGTTGAACGTTCTGACTTTGATAACTGCACCAGGGTTCTATGTAAGAAAATGTCCTTGTTCATAGGAAATACATGCAGAAGTATTTAAGGGACAGGAGGCAGCATGTCTCCAACTTCATTTCAAATAGTTCATAAAGAGTGTGTGTGGGGGGTAAATAGAGCAAAATATAAATAATTGATAAATCTGAGAAATTGTACACAGACTTTTTTTTATTCTTACAACTCTTCTGTATGTGTGAGATTATATCAAAATAATACACAAAATTATTGTAAGTATCAAGTGAAAGAAGACTAATTTTCAAGTTGAAGACTTGATAGAAACAGTGCAGTTTTGCTGGGTGACATTTGGGTTCTCTCAGAAGAAGAAAATTGGAGGGAGAAACATTAGCAAAATTGTGGAGGCTGGAAATCTCAGGGATGAATTTGGAGAATGGAGAGTATTTTAATGGACATAGAGAAAACATAGGTGAAAAGAGATCAGTTCCAGAGCAAGAAGGTCTTGGGATGCCAGGATCAAGGCGGAAGCCTTCTCCTGCAGGCCAGCAGCACGTGAAGAGCACAGTGAGGCAGGATGGAGGAGGGCTGGGTGGGTTGGGGCAGGGCAACAGCTCAGCTGAGATAATGAAAACCCAGGCAAAGGGGGCTGTGGGCAGAGGGGAGGGCATGCGTATGGCTGATGTTAGGAGTTTAACAGGGCAGTTTAACAGGAAGCAGAGAGACTGCATCTATGAAGCAGGAGGAAATTCCACCCCAGCATCTGTCATTCTGT
The DNA here is from genome assembly GCF_023699985.2 of Odocoileus virginianus. Lineage (NCBI taxonomy): Eukaryota > Metazoa > Chordata > Mammalia > Artiodactyla > Cervidae > Odocoileus > Odocoileus virginianus. The sequence continues at coordinate 7,299,513 of NC_069707.1, forward strand.
CCCCCTTTGCACCAACTCTATTTTTCTTCATTAATCTAACCAAAGTTTTGAATACTTTGCTTTCCTGATGGCTCAGATGGTAAAAAATCTGCCTGCAATGCAGGAGACCTGGGTTCGATCCCTGGGTCAGGAAGATCCTCTGGAGAAGGGAACAGCAACCCACTTCAGTACTCTTGCCTGGACAATTCCATAGACAGAGGAGTCTAGTGAGCTACAGTCCAAGGGGTCACAAAGAATTAGACACAACTGAGCAACTAACACTCATTAGAGTCTTCAAAGAATTTGTTTTAGCAAGGTTGATCATCTCTATTACATACACGTTTTATATTTAATTAACATATTTCTTTTAAGTTTACTGAAGAATTATAAATTTATATGAATCTATCAATGGCTTCTAATAAATGCAGTAAATGAATGAAATATTACAATTTGCAGTGAGTTCTAACAACTGGAGTAATGACCACATCTCCCAGTCTCCTCTGCAGAAATGTACAGCCATGGACCCAGTTCTGCCCAAGGAGATGTTAGTTGATTGGGTAGGACCTCAGGAAGTCTCCTTAAAAGAGAGTTGATGTGCCTTTTCCTTTTTTTCTTCTTCTTGCTGTCTAGGGTGCAGACATGGGTGATAGCAACTGGGATGATGAAGTGGTCATCTACAGATAATGGATTTTTGTCAAGGGTGCCAAGACCATTCAGTGGAGAAAAGAATAGCCTTTCAACAAATGATGCTGGAATAACTGAATGATCACATGCAAAAGCATAACTGGATTCCAGTTTTGTGTCATATACAAAATTTAACTCAAAATGAATCAAAGACCTAAACACACGAGCTAGGCTATAAATTTCTCAGAAGAAACATAGGTGTACATCTTAGTGCCCTGACACATGGATGACCTGACATGGATGAACCTGTAAAACTTTATTCTAAGTGACAGAAGCCAGATACAAAAAGCCACATTTTGTAAGATTCCAAATATATGAAGTGTTCAGAACCGGCACATTTATAGAGGCAGAAAGTAAACTAGTGGCTTCCAGGGCATGTGAGGATGAGGGAATTGGGAGGTACATGGTTTCTTTAGGGCATGATGGCAATATTCCGGAATTGGACAGTGGGTGATGGTTGCACAACATTTTGAATACACTAAAAGCCACTGAATTGCAGACTGGAACATCATTATGACGGTGAGTTTTTCTCAAACAAATTAAAAATATATTTGGAGGACCATTGACCCTGTTGACCCCATTCCACGAGTCATGGTCATATTCTTTCCCATAAGGGAAGTGAGAGTGCAGCCTTGGGGCTGGGTCCTAGTTTCACCTCAATGGATACACATGACAATGTCTTTAAGTTCTTCAAGATGTCAGCATTCTTCATATAAGAGAAAGAGCACTTGAGGCAACATTCAAGGAACCAGAGAAGCTCACCAAGGTTACCTGGGACCAGATTAGAGGTAGCTCAGCTAGTAAAGAATCTGCCTGCAGTGCAGAAGACCCAGGTTTGATTCCTGGGTCAGGAAGACCCTCTGGAGAAGGGATGGGCTACCCACTCCAATATTCATAGGCTTCCCTTGTGACTCAGATGGTAAAGAACCCACCTGCAATGTGGGAGACCTGAGTTCCATTCCTGGGTTGGGAAGATCCCCTGGAGGAGGGCATGCAACTCTCTCCAGTATTCTGACCTAGAGCATCACCATGGGCAAAGGAGCCTGGTGGGGGACAGTGCAGCGGTTGCAAGGAGTCAGACACAAAAAAGTCTGCAAAGAGTCAACTAAGTCTGTATGAGCAAATAAGCACATACACACAGGCCCTGCACACACACTAATCTTATCAGCAATCCCACCCTTGAACCATTTCTATAAAGCTCCTCATCAAATCCTCCTGGGTTGGGACACATCATTTTTAAAGAGCAGGATCCTTTTGTGTCCCCCATTGCCTGGCAAACCTATAAGGCTATTCTTTTCTACTTCACCCAAAACTCTGTCTCTGAGATTTGATTAGTTACGGCACTGGTGCACAGAGGTCAAGCTTTCAGCATCAAAGCCAAGACACAACCAAGCTAAAGAACAGAAGGAAGGGTTCATTACTTGTAGCAAGTAAGGAGAACACCAAGATCTTCCCCAAAGCAGTGTCCCTCTGAACCGCAAAACTGGGGAAGTTTTAAGCTAAGGGTACGTGTATATCCATGCATTGTCTTAGGCAGTTGACAAGGCTTCAGTTAACGGAAGTCATGAGCATCAGAAAAGGTCAGCAGCATCAGTCACAAGGTTCCAGTTGACCCGGTGGCTGAGCAATTCAGGTTACTCTTCATCACTGAAACAGAACTGGGAAACTTTACAACTGATCTATTATCTTTGCTATTGTTACTTCTCCTGCCTGATGACAATTGTATTTTTCTACATTCATTTGTTCCCTGAAGATCACTAACCACTGAGACCTATTCAAGGACAAGCATTATGGCCATGCTTAGACCCCAAAATGGCTTGGGTCAAAAATGACTTCTCTTATGTCAAGAAAGCCACGCTTGGTTCTCTTTCTCCACAGATTCCCTACCATCCCTGCTTACACACACATCTTATTTATTTTCAGAGATCTTGCTAAAGTGATCTGTTAACTGAAGAACTTGTGGAAATTAACATATGCTGTGATTAGCCCTAGAGTTCAGCTTCTCTGTCTGTGAAGTGGGTCAGTTAAATCATGGTGCTGATCCATGACAGCTTTTGCTGATTTGTGTCAAAATGGGGAAGGGATGTGAGAAAAATGCCATTCAACTTCTTAAAAGCTACCGTTCTTCTATATCTAAATCCTGAGATGATTCCAACAATTTCTGGTAGCCATGTCTTCCTTTTATGAGTCAGACTAATAGAAGATTATTTTATTCTTGTTTCTTTGTTTTTTTTTTGTTTTTTTTTTTTTTTTGCTTTTGAGTATCTTGCTGGCTACACTAGGCCAGTCTTCGTAGTTCTGAATTTTATCTTCCTGTTTTGTGATGTACAATCACCTGGAACTGACAGACCAGCAGATTTCTTGCTCAAGTCCACCGTTCTTATTTTCAAAATGTCTGTGTGTATTTATTTTAGCAAGAGAAGCATTTTTACCATGACCTTAGCTTCTCAGTCTTTCTCTTGTCCCCCAAACCCCAGCACCCACTCTTCCTCCCGCTCACTGCTCCTCCAAGGCACCAGATGAGCTAATCCCTGCCTGGAAAACCCCTCCCATTTCAGGTCAGGCTCCTCCTTTCCCCTAAATTCAGGAGCTTGCTTATTTCACCAACCTTTCCTGAATCGCTCCACTCTGCTCCAGTCACCGTAATCTAAGTGATTACAGTCTGATAGTATGAATGCAGAAAAATAATTCCAATGCATATTAGAAAGTCTAGACTGTTGAATGTGTGTTTTTGTTTTTCTCATCAGAAAAACCTCTCTTACCTAATATTCATCACTATCTTCCCAAGGTTAATACATCAAAGCATTTAGGACTGGAATGCTCCTTGGAAGAAAAGTTATGACAAAACTAGACAGCATATTAAAAAGCAGAGACGTCACTTAGCTCACAAAGGTCCACCTAGTCAAAGCTATGGATGTGAGAGTTGGACCATAAAGAATAAGAGTGCCTTGGAAGAGCTGGTACCTTCCAACTGTGTTTCTGGAGAGGACTCTTGAGAGTCCCTTGGACTGCAAGGAGGATCAAACCAGTCCATCGTAAAGGAAATCAGTCCTGAATATTCATTGGAAGAACTGATGCCAAAGCTGAAACTCCAATACTTTGGTCACCTGATGCAAAGAGCTGACTCATTGGAAAAGACCCTGATGTTGGGAAAGATTGAGCGAAGGAGCAGAAGGGGATGAGAGAGGATGAACTGGTTGGATGGCATCACCGACTCAGCGGACTTGAGTTTGAGCAAACTCTGGGGGATTGGGAAGGATGGGAGGCCTGGCCTGCCGCAGTCCCTGGCGTCACGAAGGGTCAGACATGACTTAGGGACTAAACAACAGGACTGGAAGAAGTTTTGGAGGTAAGTGACTTGCCCAAGGTCACAAAGCTGGTTCCAGGAAGAACAGCCTCCTGCCTCTTGCTACCAGGGTTGTTGACACTGGCCATACCACTGTCCCATCACACATTCCTGGGAGAACTCCACTGGCTTTAATACCAACTTAACTCTTACTGGTTGACTTCAGAATCTAACCAGGAGATGCTTAGCACTCAGATAAGAGTACTCTTAGAGACTAGCTACCAAGTATAGCAATTTCTTAAAAATCACTCCACCCAGAATTAATCAGCTGTCTCTGAGCCAGCCATTTCTAAGGCAGATTCTTTGCTGGGACCTTGAAATCACCATTCTCCCAATGTCTCAGCTGCTAATGGCCTGCCTTATAGGCAGACTAGAACTTTGACAACCAGTAACTTCAGAAACTACATTAATCCATTTGAGCACAGTTACTTTGAATCACAGTGCACATAATTCTCACTGTAAACATCTTATTCCTTAATACATGCTGACTTCCCCACCAAACATGGATTTTATTTTAGTTAGTTCAATTTAGGGTAAAGTGCAACTTTATTTAGACTGTAAAATACTGATCCTCTAAAAAATGGCTTTTAGAGATTACCTTTTTTTTTTTGTTGGTTGTTGTCAAACTTTTTCTTTCCCCCAATAGATATCAGCTTTAACGCTGAATTTAGTAACTCTTTCAAAGGAAAGACCTCAAATATTCCCGAGAGAATCTGTCTCAGCGGGGTGAATGGGTCTCAGCTATCCTCATCTATTGCTGGCAGGGTGTGGTCAGCAGCTGGTCAGATGCTGGGAACTCAACCACCATCCCCACAGCACAGGGAAGGCAGGAACCCAGCCAGGAGGTTGCTCATGACCCCTTTCCCCCAGTCACAAGTCCAGATTCTGTGCATTTCCACCAGCCGTCTTCATCAGGTGCTCCACCCCCAGTTGAGAGCGTGCTGAGTCAAACTCTTAAGTTAAATCCTTGCATTAAGTGCTCAGTCGCTTCAGTTGTGTCCAACTCTTTGCAACACTATGTAGGCCACCAGGCTGCTCTGTCCATGGGATTCTCCAGGCAAGAATACTGGAGTCGGTTGCCATGCCCTCCTCCAGAGAATCTTCCCAACCTGGGGATCGAACTCGCCTGAGCCTGGGTCTCCTGCGTTGCCGTCAGATTCTTTATATACTGAGCCAGCTGGGAAGCCCAGCTAAGTCCTTACGAGGATTTACAAGATACGGGGGCTACTCAGCTGACCAACGTTTAGTCACCTTGTGCCTTGACGGGAAGAGAAAACACAAAGGAAACGTCCTCCCCTCTTCCCGAGGGTGCAATATTGCTCACCCCACCCACGTGATGGGAAAGGTTGATTGGATGACTTTGCAAATACCAAAACTAGGAGGAGAATTTCGCTTGAGCACTCACATTCCCTGAAGAGCCCCAAAATGGTGTGAAGGAGTTCCAGGAGATGAGGCCCTTGTGATGTCCAAAAACAATGGAACAAAGCCGCTCCTCCTGTGCCCACCAGCTGGGCTCCATCCATGAACAGTGTGGTCTGACCCCCAGGGAGCTGCCATCTGGCAGCAAACCCCAAGCCCTCTGCCCAGCCTGAGATCAGATGCTGAGACGTGTGATAGGTTTCTGGCACTAAAAGCTGCAGGGACTTGACAAACACAAGGTGCCAGGCACCTGGCTGGTTGTTCCGAGGGCAGGAGATAAGTGTGGCTGTAGCAGCCGGGGAAGGCTTCACACCGCAGGCAGAAGCTGGTCTCTGAAAGGGGGCTTTTCTGCAGGAGAGAGAGCACAAGGCCAGACAGAGTCTGCTGCATTTGGGGGCGCTGGGAGGAACCGGGCCGGCAGGATGAGCTACAGGAGGAGGTGGGGGCCCTGGGTCCCCAGTGGAGGGGGTGTACTCTGGGTACACACCTGGTCGCCTGCTTCCTTTGTGGGACATGCCCTGCCTCTCCTCTGCCTGGCTGGCACCTGCCTGATCTCCAAGACTAGGGTCCCTCCCCTGGGAAGGCCTCACCACCCTCCCTGACCTCCTCTGCGTCTGAGCTGCCTGTCCCCTGTCACCAAGGCCCCCAGCGCAGGGGGGTGACTAGGACTGGCTTTCTGGTCAACCTCCCCAGTGCGCAGTGAGCAGGGCCAGGCTGCAGCCCAGTGCCAGCAGACAGGCAGCTTTCAAGTCCGCGGAACAGACAGGCAGCTTTCAAGTCTGCGGAACATGGAGCTGGGTGAGGAGGGAAGGGTGCAGGAAGTCTGAAAGCTGGTTCACTCGACCCTTGATGGGGACCCACAGGATTGAAAGGGGGTTTCTTGGCTGGCAGGCTACTGGAGAACATGACACGGTCTCCCAGCTTATGAGACTGTAGTCAGGCGCAGCTGAAACCTGCTGGGGCTCAAGAGCTACCAAGGATGTCAGATACCACCTAGCGCTTTGGTTTCCATGTGAAGAAACAAACGCTCAGCTTCTCAGCCACAATTAAATAATTAAATTGTAATTACTTAATATATAATTATATATAAATTTAAATTTAAATTATTAATAAATTTAATAATCTTAAATTATAAACTTAAAATTATGTAATAGATTATTTTAAATTTATTTAACACATTTAAAATTATTAATAGATTCAATTAATTTATTAAATAAATTTAAATTATTTATTTTAAATTTATTTATTTAATAAATTAAAAATTATTAATAATTTAATAAATTCAATGGTTTTATGTGTTAAAACGTTTAAAAAATGGTATGTGTCAAGTGATAAATGCAAAATATTTTAAGCTGAAATGGTACATAGTACATTATTACTTCAGTTTCTGGGCACTTAAACTTGTGCTATAAGCAAACAAGGGGGAAAGCCTACCTAAACGAAGTACATGAAATGTGTATTCTTTTTAAAAAAATCCCTCATTTTCTATCTCAAGTGACATCACCTAATATTTTATTCTTTAAGGAACCATAGTACTTTTTTTCTTGAGTTATTTGATATGTTTTTCACTGCTGTCTGAAGATTTTGTGATTGAGTAGCAGTGAACATGCACAATTTTTTTATTTTTTCCATTTATTTTTATTAGTTGGAGGCTAATTACTTTACATCATTGCAGCGGTTTTTGTCATACATTGAAATGAATTAGCCATGGATTTACATGTATTCCCCATCCTGGTCCCCCCTCCCACCTCCCTCTCCACCCGATCCCTCTGGGTCTTCCCAGTGCACCAGGCCCAAGCACTTGTCTCATGCACCCAACCTGGGCTGGTGATCGAACATGCACAATTTTTAACTGCAGACCATGAACAGCTGATTGTGTAAAACTGCTTAATAAAACTTGTTTTTCAAATACAGAAAAAAAAGTCAGATATAATTAAAACATTTCCCTTTGACCCAGTAATCCCACCCCTGGGAATCTGTCCCATAGAAATAAAAATAAAACCCAGTGCACATGCAAGGATGTTTACTGCAGCTTTGTGACCGCAAAATATCAAAGAAGGAAATGGCAACCCACTCCAGTATTTTTGCCTGGAAAATCCCATGGACAGAGGAGCCTGGCCGGCTACAGTCTATGGGTTCACAAAGAGTTGGACACAACTGAGCGACTGAGCAACCCAGCAAAAACCATAGTTTTTGAGAAAACCATAGTTTTTGAGAAAACCATAGTTTGAAAAGACACATGGATCCTGATGTTCATTGCAGCACTGTTTACAACTGTGAGAACATGGAAGCAACCTGTGTGCCCATCGGCAGATGAGTGGATGAAGGAGATGTGGTATAACTGTACAGTGGAATATTACTTAGCCATAAAGAGGGATGAATTTGAGTCCATTGAACCCAGAGCCTATAACACCGAGTGAAGTAAGCCACAAAGAGAAACATACTGTGTATTAACGCACATACATGGACTCTAGATGCATATATATGGAATCTAGGGAAATGGTCTGGACTGATTTATCTGTAGGGCAGGAATAGAGGCACAGATGCAGAGGGCAGACTTGTGACATATCGGGGACAGAGAGGGTGGGACGCGTTGCGAGAGTCGCGCGGACATGTCCACACGACCGTGTGTGAAGCAGATGGTTGGTGGGAAGCTGCCACGTAGCAAAGGGGGTCAGCCTGGCGCTCTGTGACAATGTTAGATGGCTGGGGTTGGGGGGGGTGGTGAGGAGACTCAGAAGGGAGGGAATATCTGTACACGTGTGGTTGATTCACGTTGTACAGCAGAAATCAACATAACATTGTAAAGCAATTATCCTCCAATTAAAAATAAATACAGTATTTGCTGTGTGGCTCAGGAAACTCATACGGGGACTCTGTATCAACCTAGAGGGGTGGGATGGGGCGGGAGGTGGGAGGGGGGTTCAGAAGAGAGGAGATAGATGTATGCCTACGGCTGACTCATGCTGAAGTTTGCAGAAAACAACAGAGTTCTGTAAAGCCATTATCCTTCAACAAAAATAAATAAATAAAAAAGAAGAATCAAAAATAAATAAATAATAAAGGTAAATTTTAAAAAATGGAAACAAACGGATGCCAGGGAGGGGCCCGTGGGCTGATACCACACTCACAGTGCCAGGCAGAATGCCCACCTCCACAAAGAGACATGGAGTGACTTGCGGGGGCTCCTGCCGGTGAGGGCAGCAGAGGTGGTCCTCCCTTCCCTTGCCCCTTCTCTTCTTTTCCAGAACTCAGCTCCTTCGTGCGCAGGGCAGGCAGCCATACCCGGGCTGCCGGGCTGGTCAGGGTGAGGAGGGACGGCCTTGCTGGCCAAGTCGGGTTCTGAGCGGAGTATGGACGGTGAGGCGTGGGAGGCGGCCCAGGGGAGGGACGGGGCCTGGGGGAGTGAGGAGGGTGGTCGCTCACGGGGGCTGCCCGACAACGGTGTTGGAGGCCCCGTGGAAAGGAGGGTCCACGGAAGGGGCCTGGCTTGGGGCTCAGAGCCCCGAAGGGTGAGGCGAGAGTCCGGGAAGAGCGGGGGGCCCTCTGCCCGGGGTCAGCCCAGGCGGCTCACTGTCAGAGGCGCGAGGTTCTGATAAGGACGATTCAAACTTGACTAAACCCTGTGGCGTTCAATGGAAGCGGAGGTATGGGTGTGAACTCACGGTTGTCAGTAAACCTAAGAAGTATCATTCAGATGTGTGAGGTATAGATGCATGTGTACATGTGTGTGAATATGTGTGTGTGTGGTGTTCACTCGGTTGTAGTCCACTCTTTGCAACCCCATGGCCTGTAACCCACCAGCCTCCTCTCTCCATGGAATTTTCCAGGCAAGAATACTGGAGTGAGTAGCCACTGCCCACTCCAGGGGATCTTCCTGGCCCAGGGAAGTGTCTCTTGCATCTCCGCGTTGGTAGGTGGATTCTTTACCACTGTGCCAACTACACAGGTGTATATAAATATATGTGTGTCTGCATGTGTGAGTACATAGACAGACATGTGTATATGTCTATATGGACTCCTCTGGGGGTTCAGTTGATACAGAATATCCCTGCAATGCAGGATACCTGGGTTCAATCCCTGGGTTGGGAAGATCTCCTGCAGAAGGGAATGCCTACCCACTCCAGTCCTCTCGCCTGGAGAATTCCATGGATAGAGGAGCCTGGTGGGCTACAGTCCATGAGGTCGCAAAGAGTTGGATACAACTGATTGACTAACGCATTCACTTTTCACATGTCTATATAATCTCTAACTCTATTAACTGGGAGCTGTGCCCCCCCCCCATAGTGATGAGCCCTTCACTTCTGGGAATTCAGTTTAGAAGGCCAAGGTCAAGGCATGGGCAGGGTTGGTTTCACTCTGACAGAACTGTGGTGTTGGAGAAGACTCTTGAGAGTCCCTTGGGCTAGAAAGAGATGAAACCAGTCAATCCTAAAGGGAATCAGTCCTGAATATTCATTGGAAGGACTGATGCTGAAGCTGAAGCTACAATACTTTGGCACCTGATTCGAAGAACTGACTCACTGGAAAAGACCCTGATGCTGGGAAAGATTGAGGTCGGGAGAAGGGGACGACAGAGGATGAGATGGTTGGATGGCATCACTGACTTGATGGACATGCGTCTGAGCAAGCTGCAGTCCGTGGGATCTCAAAGAATCAGACACGGCTGAGCAACTGAACTGAACTGAACTGAAATTCTCCCTGGGCCCTCCCTCACGTGGTCTTCCCTCAGTGCACACACGTGCGTATCCCTGGAGCCTCTTTGTCCAAATTTCCTCTTCTCTGGTCACACTGGATTAGGGACCACCCAAACAGCCTCATTTTAGCTTATCCTCTACAGGTTCCATCTCTAAACACAGTCACATTCTGAGGGACTAAGGGTTAGGAGCTGGAAGGGACACGATCCAGCCTGTATCAGAGTGAATATGTATGTGTGGACACATATGTATGTGTATGTCTGCATATATGTTTGTGGATGTATATGTAAAAGCCTTGACTGATCATCCCGTGTCGTCCCAGTTGTAGCAAACACCCGCTGTGACTCGTTCTGCACTTCTTGTTGAAGGACACTTGGTGACTTTTGCTCATTAAAAAAATATTTTTATAGGATTGTTTCCTGAGTTCTCTTAACTCCCAAAGCAACAGCAATTCTGTTGCTTCATTTTACGTTAACCCAGTTTTGGTTTGACGTGGGTCTGAGTAATCCTCTCTGATAACAGGATGTTGATGAAACGTTATATACAATCCTCTTCCACTAGGGGTCAAATGATCAGAGATCAAACTGGCTTCTCATGACAGCGCCACTTCTCAGAAGTGTCTACATTTGTCCCTATGGTTTATCTTATATGGCTCTCTGTGGCCTCGTCAAGACATTTCATTCCCCTCTCCCCAGCTTAATTTTCTTTCCGCTATGCTGTTTGGTTTCAGCTAATTCAGTCTGTGCATTTGTAATTGTCTTCTCCCATAAAAGAAAGTCCCAGATACCCATATTGAATGGACAGTCCAACACAACCTCAAGAAAGAAAAGACATACCACCTCCAATGCCTGATTTAGAAAAGAAGAGTGTGTGTTTTCTTTGGAACACCCGTTGCATATTTGCTGCTGTGGTTTCTCAATTCCTGTGTGGTCAGGCCCACAGAGATGTGGAAAGTGTTTTGCTTGCTTTAGAAATGCCTCGAAAAAACCTTCAGATCTCTTCATTTTCTAATCGCTCTAAATAAGATGCCAAACCATGAAGTAGCCCTGCATGGTCTGCTAAATGGAGCAAGCTATACCAGCTACATGTTGTCATTGTTATTTAGTCACTAAATCGTGTCTGACTCTTTGCCACCCCCAAGGACTGTAGCCCACCAGGCTCCTCTGTCCATGGGATTTCCCAGGCAAGAATACTGGAGTGGGTTGCCATTTCCTCCTCCAGGGGATCTTCCTGACCCAGGGGTCAAACTCGCATCTCAGGTCTCCTGCACTGTCAGGCAAGTTCTTTACCACTAGCACCACCTGGGAAGCCCCAGTTACATGCATATATCAGTCCTCAAATCGAACACTGAGGCTACAAGACATAGAACAACAGGGATGATGGATTCTGAGAGTTTAGCCTCTGTCGGGGTTGCAGAGCTCACTGCCTTGGGCTGATCCCACTCCACTGGTCACTCGCTGGGTGGCCTCACTTGTCTGCCTTCCACCTGTGTCATGGACAAGGGCACTCCTCATCCGTCCTCACTGGATGTCCAGCTAGGTTCCAGGTCACACATGAGTGTGCCCTGTAAGTGGTAAAGCCCCGTGTACACGGAAGCTACAAGGCAGCGTGGACATAGCAGAGACACGAGGTTAGCTGGGAGGTGGGAGACCTGACTAAGATGTCTCCCTAGAAAGTTCCCTCTGCACGTTCCCTGGGATCACCCACTGGGAAAACAGAGGTCCAAGAGCTAACCCCCCGGCTGGCTATTTACAGCTGGACCATTCAGGCGCATTCGGACAGCATTTTCCCAGAACGCTTTATTACCATGTCTCAGGGAGTAGGACGGCTGTCTCCCTGGGGATGCTGCTCTCTGGGGTGGGATCAGGGGAGCAGAGCCCACCTCCCCTGGGAATTCTGGAGCCCACAGATGCTCCCGGGAGTCACCCAGCCCCCAGGCTTTCCTTGGCAGTCTTCCTCCACATGAGATCCAAACCTGAGTGGCCAGCCATGGGTGCTGGCTTCTCCTGGCTTCGATCAGGTAGGTGAGGTCTCTGCAGACACCAGCAGGTGGAGTCCACGACTCAGTCTCCCTCGGGAAGAGGCTCGCTCCAGAGCTCTGCCCCTGAGCTGAGTGCCATCTCCCTGCCAAGTGTGATTCTTTCGCTCCGCACACTCCAGAAAGCAGGGGCAGGGAGCCCTGTCCCACCAGCCCATCAGCGCCGATCCAAGTGTGCAGAGCTATGGTAGCCCGCCAGGCACTGTCTTCACCAGCTCCCAGGGGACAGGGCGGGAGCCGTGAATTCCTTCAATGTCCTTCTCATCCTGGGGATTCGCTCACGCAGTCATTCAGACTTTGACTGAGACCTCTCCTCTTCCCAGAGCAGCGCTGGGGACTGAGCTACAAATAAGACACTGGCTTTGCCCTCAGGGTATCCACAGTCTAGTGAGTGGTGAGCACGCAGACGCAGGTTACTGATTACATACTTGACTGCTGTGTGAATATAAGATCACACTTTGCATACCCCTCCCTCTTAGTATGAGATATTGACCTATTCATTTAAAAAAATTAGAGGTTGCACACTGTAGCTATAGAATAATCCATTCTAACGGACCTAAATGAGGAGTTTATCCTTGACCTTGATCCCTTGAGTCCAAGGTTTCTGATCATCCATGAGACAAATTACTAAAATTTTAAAACTTGTAGGTAGAAGGGCTGAATACTGATTGTGACTAAAAAAATCACACGTCGAGTTCTTTTTTCTCATTGGAAAGTATTCCCTCCTCCCCTGTTCTACAGTTGAAGCCAGTGATGGCACAGGAGACCACACACCTGTGTAACTTTACGGGGCATCTGTACATTTGATGCCTAAGTATGGAATCCATCACCAGGACACGAACTCCACCTTGGAGGGCTGAGTGCTTGCTCTGCTACCCATAAAGGAGACTGAAAGGCTCCTGGTAAGAGTTTATGTCTCAGGGTTCCTACTGTTTCTGTCTCCTTTTGGCTATCCCAGCCACCACTTCTTCCAGGAAGTCTTCCTGGGTCATTGTACTTATATAACCCATCAGGGCCTTGTGGCATGCATGCACCTGGTTTATATGTGCCATGAGTGTTCAAAATTATATCAGTGGTAAGAACAGAGATTCCAGGTGTTCTGGAATATCCCATTCTTGGTGTTTTGATATATCCCATTATTTTTTGCCTCTTTATAACTTCATGATATATACAAAGGCTACTATATGCATTATAATATACTCCTCGCACAGAATCAGTCACGACTGAAGTGACTTAGCAGCAGCAGCAAACTACTCTAAGTGCTTCATACCTAGCACAGTGCTTGATCTTCGTGGGTGAAAATAGCAAAGGCTGTCAGTGAAGTGAGTCTCTCCCCACCTGATGTCCACACTTAGATGATGAACCCCCCCAACCTGAAGCTGAGACCTTCTGCATCCTTTGTAACTCAGAGTCTTGGACACACAACTAACTCATTCTGTATTTGTTGAATAAGTTCATGAGTGTTTTCTATGAAGCTGAAGATGTGGTCCCCATCCCCTCTTTTATGTGAGGTTTGGAGATGATGCTGCAAAAGCTGGATTGTCCTCAGCCGTCTGGGAAACTTGGCTGCATTCGACCTTGGTGTCAAGCTCATTTCTCCCCCACCCAGGAATTGCTCTCAGGGGGCTTTCAAGCTGTGACAAGGGCAAAGATGGCAGGAAGAGGGGCAGGATTATTCCAGGCTGGTGGCAAATAATGAGAAAGGTCTGTATTGCCTGTCTCTGATCTCAGGGTTTGCTTCAGCCACTTTGCAAGGCTGGCTCCTCCAGGAGATTTGGATAAAGGCCCATCTTCCAAGTCAAATAAATGGGATGTGCTTGTAGAGTTCTTTAAAGCATTTTTTTTGGTGGCTTTAAGCATACAAGTTCCCACCAGGGTCCATCTCCATGGAGCTGCTCTGAGTTCCAGGCACCCCCTGCATCCCCTTACACACATGTGACTCTAGAGCAGCAGGTTACCTCTCGGAGGTTCACGATTTGTTTGTATTGTCCATTCAGACCTCCTGCAACGCGGCCAGTACGAGGGCTCTCCCCACCACTTGCTGCGTGCTTAGAAACCAGCTTCGAAAAACAGCCTGGGGGAGCAGGTGGAACCTTCTTTTCTGCCTCTGCTCTGATACAAAATGTGCCATTTTATACAAAAGGGGGCAATGGTGATAGCCTTTATGGGGAAAACTGCAGGTAATGAAAGTGTCACATTACCAGAATACTGAAACTGAAGATTGCTCCTTATAACATGGTCACTAATGTTTCTTTCCCCTCTCTGCCAGCATCTAACATCACAACAACGACAGAGCAGACACTGTTTTATTCTCTGTAAGTGAAAGAACTGGATTGATTATACCTAAAGATTTACTCATCTCTAAGGATTTCTAGAATTTTATAACAAAAGACATCACATAGTGAGGATATTCTAGAAGTCTAGGGGTAGTATTCTCTCCCTTCCAACTCAGCATTTCATAGAGCTTCCTGGTATTCATTAAACAGAATTATAATCAAGAGAATATTAAGAGTTTCAAGTAACACATTGACTCCAAAAAACGCAAAACCCACTGAAAACTACAGGATATATTTAAAGGAGACCAATGGAAAATGTAGAGACATCAATATCTTTTCTATCAACCAGCAAAAATCAGTTATAAAGTCCAGTGTTCCCACCCACAATAGTAATAATAACAAAAGGAAATAATGAGGGAAATCTTATTTAAAGTACACAGGGAATATATATCTATCTTACTAAATATTTACATATTTACCAAATGACATAATTGAGTTGTATAAATTGACAGAGAAAATATTTCTGATGGGTAAGATTGAGGAGATTGAAGTATTGTCAAAACAGCAGTTCTTCTCCCAAAGAACTGAGATATTCTATTTGATCTCAAAGAAAATTTTAATGGTTTTTCTGAACTTGAAAAAGTTAGCATAAAGTTTATCTGGAACATGGATTGAATAAAAAAGAACACTCAGTGAACAGGAATAGAGTAGGTTTTAGCTACAGAAGACCCTTTCTATGATTCAGAGTAGCATCCTGCTGCTAAGTCACTTCAGTCGTGTCCGACTCTGTGCGACCCCATAGACGGCAGCCCACCAGGCTCCCCCGTCCCTGGGATTCTCCAGGCAAGAACACTGGAGTGGGTTGCCATTTCCTTCTCCAATGCATGAAAGTGAAAAGTGAAAATGAAGTCGCTCAGTCGTGTGCGACGCTTCGCGACCCCATGGACTGAAGGCTACGAGGCTCCTCCGTCCATGAGATTTTCCAGGCAAGAGTACTGGAGTGAGGTGCCACTGCCTTCTCCGCAGAGTAGCATTATAGTAGTATAAACAGAAAAATAAGCACAAGAGAGCTAAGAATCCATCAATAAATCTTAGCACTCATAAAAATATATATTTTATTTTATACAAGTGGCATCACAAATAAATGGTGATGGGTATTTAGTAAAGTAATAGTGCTAGCAAAATTTTTTGACATTTTGGAAAAAATGTTTGGCTTCTTATCGCACATCCCTAATAAATTTCATAGGAATTAAATAATGATACAGGGGAAATAGCCCCATAAAAATAACATGTTAAAACTTTATGCCCTCTCATAATGCAAGTAAAGGTATAAAAGTAATGGAAGAAGTAAAAGAAAAAAAAATCTAAAGTTTGAACACCTCTGTAGGTTAAAACTCTTTAAAATAAAAAGGCCAAAAATAAGCTGGGAAAGAATTGTTGGCACAAATGTCCAGCTTCCTAAAATGTACTGGCTTAACCTTGGCTCTCCACTCCAAGAGAGAACAGGCTATTTCTGTGTTGGTGTGGGTTGTCCTGATCTTACTCCTGCTTTGAAGACTCCCATCCATCCATCAGAGACACGGAGCACCTCATGTGGAAATTCCACCATCTACTTTCTGAATGTCTATGGAAAATATCTAAATATTTCCATGCTTAAGAAACTTCGTGGGAAGTATATTCTTAGAAGTGCTTTACTTTGGATTTCGATTTTAAAGCTGGAAAAGTGACAGCCCCATTAAGAGAAATATTTTCATAAAATCCTCAGAAAGGCAAAAACTGGAATTTGAAGGAGTGAACTTCTCCAAATTTCCAGTGGATACTTGATGGGAGCAAAGAGCTTCACTGGGAAGGGATATGAGTCCCCTGATCAGATTAAGAAGTCCCTGAATGCACATTAGTGATAGGAAGATAAGTGAGGGCAGGATTCTCTAACCTCATCAGTACCTGGCAGGTGTGGCTTACCTAGCAAACAAAATCCATCGATTATTCATCTGTTCAGCTCCAATAAAAAACTAGGATCAATTTTACTTACAGCAAATATTTAGTAGATGTGCACAATATATTAATAAAGTCATAGCCACAGGCACATGTGCTTGTTAGGAGGAAATAAGTCTAGTTACTTTGCAGCCTCTGCTTCTGATCAACGTGGAGTAACAGAAACCAGACTTATCCTCCTGCCCAAAACAATCATAAAAACCCAATGAAATGTATCAAACAGCTGTTTTCAAGGCGCTGGACACCAGGCAATGAAGAACAGTCCTTCTAAAGGCTGGGGAATAGACAAAGTGAGCTCTCTGATGACCCCAGCTTGCTGCCATGAGAGAGTTTCCAGGCCACGGTCCGGGGGCTGTGAATCCAGGTGGTACCCAGTGGACCTCCATAGTCAAAAGAGCTCTACTGAATTAACACAGCTGGGAGTGTGGGGGACGGGGTGCCTAGAATTTGCAGAGTTAAAGACCAGGGAGGAAAGTCGCAAGTGAGAGAATTCCTTAGATCTAGGGAAGGGCTCCCTCAAGAATTCAGCAAAGTACTGCAGACACAGGCTCCCCTGATGGCTCAGTGGTATAGAACCCGCCTGCCAAGAGGGAGAGGAGGGTTCGATTCCTGGGTCGGGAGGATCCCCTGGAGAAGGAAACGGCAACCTACTTTAGCATTCTTGCCTGGGAAATCCCACGGACAGAGGAGCCTGGTGGGCTGCAGTCCGTGGGGTCCCAAAGAGTTGAACACCACTTAGAGAGTGAACAACATCAACCGCGGGGCAGACGTACGTGCGGAACCTGCGAGGCTGGGTAAAGACCCGCCTGAGAGGCCGAGCCACTCACACGGGGCCAGGGGAAGTGCCCGTCCCCACCGCAAGACAGGAAAGCATCAGGATGTGCGGGGCCACTGGGTAGGGCACTCAACGTCATGTTTTGTCCGTGATGTGGAATAATTCACCTGAGACTAAATGCTGCTCTGTTTCAACTAGATTCTTTTTTTTTAATTTTTTTCATTTATTTTTATTAGTTGGAGGCTAATTACTTCACAACATTGCAGTGGGTTTTGTCATACATTGACATGAATCAGCCATGGAGTTACATGTATTCCCCCTCCCATCTCCCTCTCCACCCGACTCCTCTGGGTCTTCCCAGTGCACCAGCCCCGAGCACTTGTCTCATGCATCCCACCTGGGCTGGTGATCTGTTTTACTATAGATAATATACATGCTGTTTTCTCGAAACATCCCACCCTCGCTTCTCCCACAGAGTCCAAAAGTAAGCAAGACCGAAAACAGTCAAACGTTTTCTGGTTAATTTAACTGCATCCCAAAACAAAGCTCAAGAATATTTAGAAGTAGAAAAATATCCGGCACCAAAGTAAAATTCACCAAGCGTGGAAAGAAACAAGAAAATAATTATGAGGAGAAAAATCAACCAATCAAAACCAACACAGAACTGATTAAATGTTAGAGTTAGCAAACAAGGACATAAAACAGTTATAACTGTACAACTGTATTCTAGATGTTCAAGAAATATCATAACTGTATAACTGTGTTCTAGATGTCCAAATCAAACATCTAGAGATGAAAACTACAAATTTCAGATAAAAATTTTTAACTGCACATAAAAATGTATTTTTTTTCCATTTATATTTTTTATTCTTTTTCAGAGACAGTATAATCTTTATTTAGCATCTTGTCATTTAAGTTAACATTTTTAATTTTACAGTTTAAAATACATAATTCTGTATGGCTTGCCTTTACTGTATTTCATTCACATTATACACATTTTTACTTTTATACTTTCAGTGTTTACAATGAAACTGAGGTAAAATAGATAATAAAAATGTATTTTTAACTACAGATAGTTTCTATAAAGAAAGCTGAGCACCAAAGAATTGGTGCTTTTGAACTGTGATGTTTGATAAGACTCTTGAGAGTCCCTGGGACTGCAAGGAGATCCAGCCAGTCTATCCTAAAAGAAAACAGTTCTGAATATTCATTAGAAGGACTGGTGCTGAAGCTGAAACTCCAATACTTTGGCCATCTGATGTGAAGAACTGACTCATTTGAAAAGACCCTGATGCTGGGAAAGATAGAAGGCAGGAGGAGAAGGGGACGACAGAGGATGAGATGGTTGGATGGCATCACTGACTCGATGGACATGAGTTTGAGTAAGCTCTGGGAGTTGGTGATGGACAGGGAGGCCTGGCGTGCTGCAGTCCATGGGGTCACAAAGAGTAGGATATGACTGAGCGACTGGACTGAACTGAACTACAGATAAAAATATACTGGATGTGATTAACAACAAGTTAGACATAGCAGAATAAAAGATAGTGACTTTGAAAATAGAGCAATAATAACTATCCAAAATAAAATATATATTAAAAAAAAGAACTTACAAAGATGACAAAATCATCAGCAAACTTTTGGACAACTTCAAATATATTAATATTTGCATTTAGAGTCCCTGAAGAAAAACATAGAGGGATACATCAGAAAAACTATTTAAAGAAATAAGGGGGGCTGCCAGTGCAGGGGACAATGCAAGGGACACAGGTTCGATCCCTGGTCTGGAAAGATCCCACACGCTGCAGAGCAGCCGAGCCCTTGTGCCACAACTACTGAGCCCATGCGCCACGAATACTGGAGCCCATGCGCCCTAGAGCCTGTGGTCTTCAGCAAGAAAAGCCTCCACAATGAGAAGCCCATGCACCACTACTAGAGAATATCCCCTGTTCACCACAACTAGAGAAAAGTTGTGCAGCAACGAAGACCCAGCAGAGCCAAAAACGAATTTTAAAAAATTTTATAAAAAAGAAAAAACAGTGAAAAATTTCCAAATATGGTGAAGAATGCAAACTCATGGGGGTGGCAGAGGATGACACGATGAGATAGCATCACTGACTCAATGGACGTAAGTCTAAGCAAACTCCAGGAGATGGTGAAGGACAGGGAAGCCTGGCGTGCTGCCGTCCATGGGGTTGCAAAGAGACAGACATGACTTAGCAACTGAATAATAACAACAACATAAACCTATATATCCAAAATGTTTATCTAACCCTGAGCTCAAAAAGATCACACCAAATTCAGTTCAGTTCAGTCACACTTCGTCATTAAATTTCACAAGTCACTGACTAAGAACAAAATCAGAAAAACAGCTGAGGATAAAAAGACATACTATGTAGAGAGGAACAAAGATAAGGATGATAACAGATTTTGTTTTGGAAACTGCAAGCATGATACTTATGCTATATGGAAGTCATATAATCCACTTGAAATATGTATACTATAAACTCTAAAGCAAGCACTAAATAGCAAGACAAAAAGTTTTAGCTAATAAGTCAATAAAAGGGACTAGATGGAATAATAACAAGCAATTAATGGAAAAGAAGGGTGAACAGAGGAAAAAGGGAACAAAAAGCAAATGGGATAAATAGCAAGATGCTAGATAAATATAGACATATAAATTATCACATTAAATGTAAATTATCTAAAAAGTGAAAGCGGTAGTTGCTTAGTCGTGTCCAACACTTTGTGACCCCATGGACTGTAGCCCACCAGGCTCCTCTGTCCATGAAATGCTCACCTAAAAGAGTTAAAAGTTTCAGCTTGTCAGAGGGCATAAATAAAGCAAAATCCAATTAAATGCTGCTTTTTAGAAACACATTTTTTTTCCATTTATTTTTATTAGTTGGAGGCTAATTACTTTACAACATTGCAGTGGGTTTTGTCATACATTGATATGAATCAGCCATGGATTTACATGTATTCCCCATGCCGATCCCCCCTCCCACCTCCCTCTCCACCCAATTCCTCTGGGTCTTCCCAGTGCACCAGGCTCGAGCACTTGTCTCATACATCCAACCTGGGCTGGTGATCTGAGAAACACATTTTTATATAAACAATCAAATAAGTTAAAAGGAAAAAGATGGGTGATTTCCTAATCCTAGTTAAAAAAAAATCTGAAGTGGATATTAATATCAAAGTTAGTCATAGAACATATATATACTACCAGAGGTGAAAGGGTTATTTCAGTAAGATAAAGAGCTAACTTATCAAGAGGACAATCTTAAAGTTTATATATCCAGCAACAGAACTTCCAAAAAAAAAATGAAGAAAAAATGATATATGTGGAACAAGAAATTTAAAAACCTGCAGTTAATGAGATTTAAATACTACTTTCTTAATAACTGATCAAACGAGTAGCAACTAAATTATATCATTTAAGAACTATATATCCTTTCATTATGAACAGCAGTAGCAAACAACTGACCTAGTTGACATTTATTGAACACTCTACCCACTCTACCCAAAAATAGCAGACTACACATTCCTGTCAAGTATAGACTTTATCAAGAGAATTACATTCTGTACCATAAAATATATCTTGGTAAAGCTAAAAGCAAGTCACACAAAGTACGTCCTTGGACCACAAGGAAATTAAATTAGAAATCAATAACAGAAAGAGCATTAGAAAATCCCCAAAATGTTTAGAAACTAAATAACACATTTTTAAATAATCCATGAATCAATGAAAAAGAAACCAAAAGGAAGATTAGGAATTATTTTGAACTGAAAGAAAATGAAAGCGCAATAGTCCAAATTTGTGTGGCGACGCTAAAGCTGCACTTCTGGGAAAATTCATAGCAGTAAAATGCCTGTATTTAAAAGGACATAAGTAATAATAATCTCAGTAATAATAATCATCAATAATCTCAGATCTGGAGACTTCCTGGTGGTTCAGTGGCTAAGAATCCACCTTCCAATGCAGGAGATGTGGGTTCTGTCCCTGGTCTAGGAACTAAGATCCCACATGCTGTGCAGAGTGGCCAAAAGATCAAAATAAATAAAATGAATAGGAGGAAGAAGGCTTTTAAAAAAGAGCTGTTGTTCAGTTGCTAAGTCATGGACAGAATATTCCCTCCGCCCCCCCAATAAAAGATTACATTGTACCCTTTGGTTGGTTTTTCAGCCAAGGCAAGGTCCTGCAAGAGGTGCCAGAGAGCAGGAGGTAGGTGAAACTGTGTGTGAGTGTGGGGTGCAAGGCCAGGGGAGACCCCAAGGATCTTATCCCAGAGCAAGAAAGAGCACCATGCTGATTTACGCCGAAACCAGTACAATCTTGTAAAGCAATTATCCTCCAGTTGTGTCTGCTCATAGCTCAGTCATGTCTGACTCTGCGGCCCCATGAACTGTAGCCCACCAGGCTCTTCTGTTCATGGAATTTTTCAAGTAAAAATACTGGAGCAGGTTGCCATTTCCTCCTCCAGGGAATCATCCCAACCCAGGAATTGAACCCGTGTCTCTTGTATCTCCTGCACTGGCGGGAAGAGTCTCTACCTTTAGCACCACCTGGGTAGGCCCTATCTTTCGATTAAAAATAAACAGAGGCTTAACAAATAGTTGAAAAAAGAGAAAGAGAGCCATGGAGTAGGAATGGGCCCCCTTCGTTTGCCAGATTAGAAACAGTAGATCGTAAAGGGCCTGGGGAAGTAGGGAGACTGGGTGGAGGTGCCTTGCCACAACCCCCCTGAGACAGCACTGTGGCTTAGGCCAGGACTGTGGCAGGGAAGGTGCTGAGAAGAGCCCACCTCTGCGTATTTTGCAAACAAGAGCTGATGGGTTACCTGTGTGTGCAAGAGAAATAGGGGTCAGGACTGACATTAAGTTTTGGGCCTGAACAACAGGAAAAATGGACTTGCCATTAACCCACAGTTCAGGGGTCTTAACTTGCATATGCTTAGTTGCTTAGTTGTGTCCCATTCTTTGTGACCCCATGCACTGTAGCCCGCCAGGCTCCTCTGTTCCTGGGATTTTCCAGGCAAGAATACTGCAGTGGGTTGCTATGCGCTTCTCCAAGGGATCTTCCCAACCCAGGGATTGAACCCGGGTCTCCTGCATTGCAGGCGGGTTCTTTACCATCTGAGCCATCAGGGAAGCCCCTTAACTTGCAAGCTTGCTTCAAAATTCCTTTCAAAAAGTTGAAACTCAGAACCTGTTTTAAAAAGGCATTTAATGGAGATATTTTGAGTTTAAAAATAAAACGACTTCATTTGCTACTTGTTTAGTTGTCTCCTTAAAAATTGGTATCGGACAAAGAAATCTGTGGACAATAGCAGGGTGCCCTCTGTTCCTGGGCATCCTCCAACATCAGCTCCAGCCTTCCCCAGACCCCCTTCCTGGAGCCTCCAGCAGGGCCTCTGCCTCAGCCCTCCAGGGCACACGTTGACCAACATCCAACAGCCTGTGAAGGTTTACACACTCAACGAGGAGCAGCAGTGAGACAGCCAGGGCACCGGGCGTGTCAGCCAGCTACGCTGAGTCAGGGCCTCACAACATGTGGTCCATGGAGAAAGGAATGGCAAATTCTTTCCTTGAGAAACCCATGTACGAAAAGGCAGAAGGATATGACACTGAAAGATGAACCCCCCACGTCAGTAGGTGTCCAATGTGCTACTGGGGAAGAGCAGAGAAATAGCTCCAGAAAGAACGAAGAGGCTGAGCCAAAGCGGAAATGGTGCCCAGTTGTGGATGTGTCTGGTGGTGAAAGCAAAGTCCAATGCTGTGACGGACACTACTGCATAGGAAGCTGGAGTGTTAGGTCCATGAATTACGGTAAATTGGATGTGGTCGAACAGGAGTGAACATTGACGTTTTAGAAATCAGCAAACTAAAATGAACCAGAACCGGCAAATTTAATTCAGATGACCACTACATCTACTACTGTGGCCAAGAATCCTTAGAAGGAATGGAGTAGCCCTCATAGTCAACAAAAGAGTCCGAATGCAGTACTTGGGTGCAGTCTCAAAAATGACAGAATGAGCTCTGTTTGTTTCCAAGGCAAACCATTTAACATCATCATAATCCAAATCTATGCCCCAACCACTAATGCCAAAGAAGCTGAAGTTGAACAATTCTATGAAGACCTATAAGACCTCCTAGAATTACCACCAAAAAAGATGTCCTTTTCAACATAGGGGACTGGAATGCAAAAGTTGGAAGTCAAGAGATACCTGAAGTAACAAAGCAAGTTTGGCCTTGGAATACAGAATGAAGCAGGGCAAAGGCTAAGAGAGTTTTGCCAAGAGAACACACTGGCCATAGAAAACACCCTCTTCCAACAGGACAAGAGATGACTCTACACATAGATATCACCAGATGGTCAATACCAAAATCAGACTGTTTATATTCTTTGCAGACAAACATAAAGAAGCTTTATACAGTCAGCAAAACAAGACCAGGAGCTGACTGTGTCTCAGATCATCAGTTTCTAATTGCAAAATTCAGGCTCATATTGAAGAAAGTAGGGAAAACCACTAGGCCATCCAGGTAGGACCTCAATCAAATCCCTTATGATTATACAGTGGAGGTGATGAATTAATTCAAGGGACTAGATCTGGTAGACAGAGTGCCTGAAGAACTATGGATGGAGGTTCGTGACACTGTACAGGACGTGGTGATTAAAACCATCCCCAAGAAAAAGAAATGCAAGAAGGCAAAGTGGTTGTCTGAGGAGGTCTTACAAATAATTGAAAAAAGAAGAAGGGAAAGGCAAAGGAGAAAGGTATACTCAACTGAATGCTGAGTTCCAGAGAATAGCAAGTAAAGATAAGAAAGCCTTCTCAAGTAAACAATGCAAAGGAATAGAGGAAAACAATAGAACAGGAAAGACTAGAGATCTCTTCAAAAAAATCAGAGATACCAAGGGAACATTTCATGCAAAGATGGGCTCAATAAAGGAAAGAAATGGCAAGGACCTCACAGAAGCAGAAGAGACTAAGAAGAGGTGGCAACAATACACTGAATTGTACAAAGAAAAGGTCTTAAACCCAGATAACCACAATAGTGTGTTCACTTACCTAGAGCCAGACATCCTGGAATGTGAAGTTAAGTCTTAGGAAGCATCACTACAAACAAAGCTAGTGGAGGTGATGGAATTTCAGCTAAGCTATTTCTAATCCTAAAAGATGACACTGTGAAAGTGCTGCACTCAATATGCCAGCAAATTTGGAAAACTCAGCAGTTGCCACAGGACTAGAAAAGGTCAATTTTCATTCCAATTCCAAAGAATGTTCAAACTACCACACAATTGCACTCATTTCACATGCTAGCAAAGTAATGCTCAAAGTCCTTCAAACTAGGCTTCAACAATATGTGAACCTAGAACTTTCAGATGTACAAGTTGGATTTAGAAAAAGCAGAGGAACCAGAGGTCAAATTGCCAACATCCACCGGATCATAGAAAAGGCAAGGTAATTTCAAGAAAAAAAATCTACTTCTGCTTCATTGACTACACTAAAGCCTTTGACTGTGTGGATCACAACAAACTTGAAAATTCTTAAAGAGATGGGAATCCCAGACCACCTGACCTGCCTCCTGAGAAACCTGTATACAGGTCAAGAAGCAACAGTTAGAACTGGACATGGAACAATGGACTAGTTCAAAATTAGGAAAGGAGTACGTCAAGGCAGTACATTGTCACCCTGCTTATTTAATTCACATGCAGAGTACATCATGTGAAATGCCAGGCTGGGTGAAGCACAAGCTAGAATCAAGATTGTCTGGAGAAATATCAACAATCTCAGATATGCAGATGATACCACACTAGTGGCAGAAGGTGAAGGGTAGCTAGAGAACCTCTTGATGAGGGTGAAAGAGGAGAATGAAAAAGCTGGCTTAGAGCTCAACATTCAAAACCTAAGATCATGGATGGCATCCAGTCCGATCACTTCATGGCAAAGAGATGAGGAAAAAGTGGAAATGGTGACAGATTTCATTTTCTTGGGCTCCAGAATCACTTCAGATGTTGAATGCCCCCATGAAATTAAAAGATGCGAGGGGGGAGCCAAGATGGTGGAGGAATAGGACGGCGAGACCACTTTCTCTCCTGCAAATTCATCGAAAGAACAATTCAACGCAGAGCAAACTTCACCAAACAACTTCTGATCGCTAGCTGAGGTCATCAGGCACCCAGAAAAGCAGCCCATTGTCTTCGAAAGGAGGTAGGACAAAATATAAAAGATAAAAAGAGAGACAAAAGAGCTAGGGACGGAGACCCGACCCGGGAAGGGAGTCTTAAAAGAGGAAGTTTCCAATCACCAGGAAACCCTCGCACTGGCAGGTCTGGGGGAAGTTTTCGAATCTCAGAGGCCAACCTAACTGGGAGGAAAAATAAATAAATAAAACCCACAGGTTACATGCCTAAAAGCAACTCCCAGCAGAAAAGTACCCCAGACGCCCGCATCCGCCGCCAGCAAGTGGGGGCGGAACGGAGAGGAGCGGGCGGCATTGCTTAGGGTAAGGGCCAGGCCTGAGTGTCCTGAGGGCAATCGGAGGGAGCTTAAACTGTGGGACAGCAAAAAAGAAAGGGAAAATTAACCGGCCCGAACACACTGCCGGCCGTTCACAGAACAAAGGGTCTGAGCAAGTCCAGAGGAGCTAGCCGGCTGTGGACTGGCCCAGCCCCGCCAGAGGCAGGAAGCAGGGGGGAGTGGAAAGGGGCAAACTCGGCCCCAGAGACGGCATCCCCTACCACACTGCAAACAGGCCTCCAGTTTCTAACCAAAGACTTCCTGAGATTCTGGATTGTCGACATCCACCGGGAGGGTCGCGGCTAAACACAGGGCGCACGCACCCGACCGGGGCAGGTGGGGACTGGGGCTGGGGACGTGGAGGGCAGAAGGCACACCGTACCGGGGGAGAGTGCGCCCTGTCAAGCTCCTGGCTGCCTGAGCTGCTCGGGCCGGGGAAGGCACAAAACGCAGGCGCAGCCGAGTCCGCACTTTTGTGGAATACCCGAAAACTGGAACCGCACGCAACGCAGGGCCCGCTCCATATAGAGCAGCTGGGAGCCTGAGCAGCATAGACGGGGAAAACAGCGCCCTCCCCCCTCCCCGCAGCGCCACGGAACCAGCGAACCTGAACTGGAGACCACCTCTGCCCGCCTGTGTCAGGGCGGAAATTAGGCACTGAAGAGACCGGCAAACAGAAGCCAAATAAACAAAGGGAACCACTTCAGAAGGGACCCAGGCAACAGATTAAAATCCCTGTAGGTAACACCGACTACACAGGAAGGGGCCTATTAGATATCAAGAAGTGTAAGCTGGTACGAGGAGCTATTTGAAATTGAACCGAACCCACACTGACCGCAACAGCTCCAGAGAAATTCCTAGATATATTTTTACCTTTTTTAAAAATTAAATTAAAAAAATTTTTTTCTTTGCTTTTCTTATTTTTTCTCTTTTATTTTCTTTTAAAATTCCCTATTACTCCCCCATTACTACTTAACTTTCATTTTCATATATTTTTACTATTTTTTTTAATTAGGGAAAAATTTTTTTTCTTGTTTTTTTCCTTTTCTTTTTTTTTCTTTTTCTTATTTTCTTTTAAAGTCCTCTACTACTCCTCTACTACTCCTTAATTTTCATTTTCATTTCACTATAACCTTGCAAAAAAAAGAGAGAAGCCCTATTTTTAAACTGAACTTCATATATATTTCTAAAATTTTTGTGTTTTTGTTTTTGATTTTAATATTATGTTTTTAAGAGTCTAACCTCTACTCTAGATTTTTAATCTTTGTTTTTCAGTATGTGATATAAATTTTGGACATTTAAGAATCCAATATTCAGTTCCCATTTTTATTCAGGAGTGTGTTGATTACTCTCCCACTTTTGACTCTCCGTTTTCTACCTCAGAACACCTCTATTTCCTCCTTTCCCCTTCTCTTCCCAATCCAATTCTGTGAATCTTTGTGGGTGTCTGGGCTACAGAGAACACTCTGGGAACAGACAACTGTGTAGATCTGTCTCTCTCCTCTTGAGTCGCCCTTTTTCTCCTCCTGCTCATCTCTATCTCCCTCCTCCCTCTCCTCTTCTTCATGTAACTCTGTGAACCTCTCTGGGTGTCCCTCACGGTGGAGAATCTTTTCACCATTAACCTAGAAGTTTTATTATCAGTGCTGTACAGTTGGAGAAGTCTTGAGACTACTGGGAGAATAAAACTGAAATCCAGAGGCAGGAGACTTAAGCCCCAAACCTGAGAAAACCAGAAAACTCCTGACTACATGGAACATTAAGTAATAAGAGACGGTCCAAAAGCCTCCATACCTACACTGAAACCAACCACCACCCAAGAGCCAGTAAGTTTCAGAGCAAGACATACCATGCAAATTCTCCAGCAATGCAGGAACATAGCCCTGAGCGTCAACTTACAGGCTGCCAAAAGTCACACATAACACATAGACCCATCTCAAAACTCATTACTGGGCACTCCATTGCACTCCAGAGACAAGAAATCCAGTTCCATGCACCAGAACACCGACGCAAGCTTCCCTAACCAGGAAACCTTGACAAGCCAATCGTCCAACCCCACCCACTGGGTGAAACCTCCACAATAAAAAGGAACCACAGATCTCCAGAATACAGAAAGTCCACCCCAGACACAGCAATCTAAACAAGATGAAAAGGCAGAGAAATACCCAGCAGGTAAAGGAGCATGAAAAATGTCCACCAAGTCAAACAAAAGAGGAGGAGATAGGGAATCTACCTGAAAAAGAATTTAGAATAATGATAATAAAAATGATCCAAAATCTTGAAAACAAAATGGAGTTACAGATAAATAGCCTGGAGACAAAGATTGAGAAGATGCAAGAAATGTTTAATAAAGACCTAGAAGAAATAAAAGAGTCAATTAAAAATGAATAATGCAATAAATGAGATCAAAAACACTCTGGAGGGAACCAAAAGTAGAATAATGGAGACAGAAGATAGGATAAGTGAGTTAGAAGATAAAATGGTGGAAATAAATGAAGCAGAGAGGAAAAAAGAAAAAAGAATCAAAAGAAATGAGGACAACCTCAGGGACCTCTGGGACAATGTGAAATGCCCCAACATTCAAATCATAGGAGTCCCAGAAGAAGAAGACAAAAAGAAAGGCCATGAGAAAATACTCGAGGAGATAATAGCTGAAAACTTCCCTAAAATGAGGAAGGAAATAGCCACCCAAGTCCAAGAAACCCAGAGAGTCCCAAACAGGATAAACCCAAGGCGAAACACCCCAAGACACATATTAATCAAATTAACAAAGATCAAACACAAAGAACAAATATTAAAAGCAGCAAGGGAGAAACAACAAATAACATACAAAGGGATTCCCATAAGGATAACAGCTGATCTATCAATAGAAACCCTCCAGGCCAGAAGGGAATGGCAGGACACACTTAAAGTAATGAAAGAGAATAACCTACAACCTAGATTACTGTACCCAGCAAGGATCTCATTCAGATATGAAGGAGAATTCAAAAGCTTTACAGACAAGCAAAAGCTGAGAGAATTCACCACCACCAAACCAGCTCTTCAACAAATGCTAAAGGATCTTCTCTAGACAGGAAACACAGGAAGGTTGTATAAACGTGAACCCAAAACAACAAAGTAAATGGCAATGGGACCATACCTATCAATAATTACCTTAAATGTAAATGGGTTGAATGCCCCAACCAAAAGACAAAGACTGGCTGAATGGATACAAAAACAAGACCCCTATATATGCTGTCTACAGGAGACCCATCTCAAAACAAGAGACACATACAGACTAAAAGTGAAGGGCTGGAAAAAAATATTTCACGCAAATGGAGACCAAAAGAAAGCAGGAGTCACAATACTCATATCAGATAAAATAGACTCTCAAATAAAGGCTGTGAAAAGAGACAAAGAAGGACACTACACAATGATCAACGGATCAATCCAAGAAGAAGATATAACAATTATAAATATATATGCACCCAACATAGGAGCACCACAATATGTAAGGCAAATGCTAATGAGTATGAAAGAGGAAATTAATAGTAACACAATAATAGTAGGACACTTTAATACCCCACTCACAACTATGGATAGATCAACTAAACAAAATTAACAAGGAAACACAAACTTCAAATGACACAATGGACCAGCTAGACCTAATTGATATCTATAGGACATTTCACCTGAAAACAATCAACTTCACCTTTTTCTCAGGTGCACACAGAACCTTCTCCAGAATAGATCACATCCTGGGCCATAAATCTAGTCTTGGTAAATTCAGAAAAATTGAAATCATTCCAGTCATCTTTTCGGACCACAGTGCAGTAAGATTAGATCTCAATTGCAGGAAAAAAATTATTAAAAATTCAAACATATGGAGGCTAAATAACACGCTTCTGAATAACCAACAAATCATTGAAGAAATAAAAAAAGAAATCAAAATAAGCATAGAAATGAATGAAAATGAAAACACAACAACCCAAAACCTATGGGACACTGTAAAAGCAGTGCTAAGGGGAAGGTTCATAGCATTACAGGCTTACCTCAAGAAACAAGAAAAAAAGTCAAATAAATACCCTAACTTTACACTTAAAGCAACTAGAGAAGGAAGAAATGAAGAACCCCAGGGTTAGTAGAAGGAAAGAAATCTTAAAAATTATGGCAGAAATAAATACAAAAGAAACTAAAGAGATCATAGCAAAAATCAACAAAGCTAAAAGCTGGCTTTTTGGAAAAATAAACAAAATTGACAAACCATTAGCAAGACTCATTAAGAAACAAAGGGAGAAGAACCAAATTAACAAAATTAGAAATGAAAATGGAGAGATCACAACAGACAACACAGAAATACAAAGGATCATAAGAGACTACTACCAGCAGCTCTATGCCAATAAAATGGACAACTTGGAAGAAATGGACAAATTCTTAGAAAAGTATAACTTTCCAAAACTGAACCAAGAAGAAATAGAAGATCTTAACAGACCCATTGCAAGCAAGGAAATCGAAACTGTAATCAGAAATCTTCCAGCAAACAAAAGCCCAGGACCAGATGACTTCACAGCTGAATTCTACCAAAAATTTAGAGAAGAGCTAACACCTATCTTACTCAAACTCTTTCAGAAAATTGCAGAAGAAGGTAAACTTCCAAACTCATTCTATGAGGCCACCATCACCCTAATTCCAAACCAGACAAAGATGCCACAAAAAAAGAAAACTACAGGCCAATATCACTGATGAACATAGATGCAAAAATCCTTAACAAAATTCTAGCAAACAGAATCCAACAACATATTAAAAAAATCATACACCATGACCAAATGGGCTTATCCTAGGAATGCAAGGATTCTTTAATATCCACAAATCAATCAATGTAATACACCACATTAACAAATTGAAAGATAAAAACCATATGATTATCTCAATAGATGCAGAGAAAGCCTTTGACAAAATTCAACATCCATTTATGATTAAAACTCTCCAGAAAGCAGGAATAGAAGGAACATACCTCAACATAATAAAAACTATACATGACAAACCCACAGCAAGCATCACCCTCAATGGTGAAAAATTGAAAGCATTTCCCCTGAAATCAGGAACAAGACAAGGGTGCCCACTCTCACCACTACTATTCAACATAGTTTTGGAAGTTTTGGCCACAGCAATCAGAGCAGAAAAAGAAGTAAAAGGAATCCAGATAGGAAAAGAAGAAGTGAAACTCTTGCTATTTGCAGATGACATGATCCTCTACATAGAAAACCCTAAAGACTCTACCAGAAAATTACTAGAGCTAATCAACGAGTATAGTAAAGTTGCAGGATATAAAATAAACACACAGAAATCCCTTGCATTCCTATACACTAACAATGAGAAAACAGAAAGAGAAATTAAGGAAACAATACCATTCACCATTGCAACAAAAAGAATAAAGTACTTAAGATTATATCTACCTAAAGAAACAAAAGATCTATACATAGAAAACTATAAAACACTGATGAAAGAAATCAAAGAGGACACAAACAGATGGAGAAACATACCGTGTTCATGGATTGGAAGAATCAATACTGTCAAAATGGCTATACTACCCAAAGCAATCTATAGATTCAATGCAATCCCTATTAAGCTACCAATGGTATTTTTCACAGAACTAGAACAAATAATTTCTCAATTTGTATGGAAATACAAAAAACCTCAAATAGCCAAAGTAATCTTGAGAAAGAAGAATGGAACTGGAAGAATCAACTTGCCTGACTTCAAACTATGCTACAAAGCCACAGTCATCAAGACAGTATGGTACTGGCACAAAGACAGAAATATAGATCAATGGAACAGAATAGAAAGCCCAGAGATAAATCCACGAACCTCTGGACACCTTATCTTCAACAAAGGAGGCAAGGATATACAATGGAAAAAAGACAACCTCTTTAACAAGTGGTGCTGGGAAAACTGGTCAACCACTTGTAAAAGAATGAAACTAGAACACTTTCTAACACCATACACAAAAATAAACTCAAAATGGATTAGAGATCTAAATGTAAGACCAGAAACTATAAAACTCCTAGAGGAGAACATAGGCAAAACACTCTCCGACATAAATCACAGCAGGATCCTCTATGACCCACCTCCCAGAATATTGGAAATAAAAGCAAAAATAAACAAATGGGACCTAATGAAACTTAAAAGCTTTTGCACAACAAAGGAAACTATAAGCAAGGTGAAAAGACAGCCCTCAGATTGGGAGAAAATAATAGCAAACGAAGCAACAGACAAAGGATTAATCTCAAAAATATACAAGCAACTCCTGCAGCTCAACTCCAGAAAAATAAATGACCCAATCAAAAAATAGGCCAAAGAACTAAACAGACATTTCTCCAAAGAAGACATACAGATGGCTAACAAACACATGAAAAGATGCTCAACATCACTCATCATCAAAGAAATGCAAATCAAAACCACAATGAGGTACCATTACACGCCAGTCAGGATGGCTGCTATCCAAAAGTCTACAAGCAATAAATGCTGGAAAGGGTGTGGAGAAAAGGGAACCCTCTTACACTGTTGGTGGGAATGCAAATTAGTACAGCCACTATGGAAAACAGTGTGGAGATTTCTTAAAAAGCTGGAAATAGAACTGCCATATGACCCAGCAATACCACTTCTGGGCATACACACTGAGGAAACCAGATCTGAAAGAGACACGTGCACCCCAATGTTCATCACAGCCCTGTTTATAATAGCCAGGACATGGAAGCAACCTAGATGCCCATCAGCAGACGAATGGATGAGGAAGCTGTGGTACATATACACCATGGAATATTACTCAGCCATTAAAAAGAATTCATTTGAATCAGTTCTAATGAGATGGATGAAACTGGAGCCCATTATACAGAGCGAAGTAAGCCAGAAAGATAAAGACCATTACAGTATACTAACACATATATATGGAATTTAGAAAGATGGCAACGATAACCCTATATGCAAAACAGAAAAAGAGACTCAGATGTATAGAACAGACTTGTGGACTCTGGGAGAAGGTGAGGGTGGGAATGCTTCAAGAGAACAGCATTGAAACATGTATACTATCTAAGGTGAAACAGATCACCAGCCCAGGTTGGGTGCATGAGACAAGTGCTTGGGCCTGGTGCACTGGGAAGACCCAGAGGGATCGGGTGGAGAGGGAGGTGGGAGGGGGGATCGGGATGGGGAATACATGTAAATCCATGGCTAATTCATTTCAATGTATGACAAAAACTACTGCAATGATGTAAAATAATTAGCCTCCAACTAATAAAAATAAATGGGAAAAAAAAAAGAAGACATACAGATGGCTAACAAACACATGAAAAGATGCTCAACATCACTCATTATCAGAGAAATGCAAATCAAAACCACAATGAGGTACCATTACACGCCAGTCAGAATGGCTGCTATCCAACAGTCTACAAACAATAAATTCTGGAAAGGGTGTGGAGAAAAGGGAATCCTCTTACACTGTTGGTGGGAATGCAAACTAGTACAGCCACTATGGAGAACAGTGTGGAGATTTCTTAAAAAACTGGAAATAGAACTGCCATATGACCCAGCAATACCACTTCTGGGCATACACACTGAGGAAACCAGATCTGAAAGAGTTACGTGCACCCCAATGTTCATCACAGCCCTGTTTATAATAGCCAGGACATGGAAGCAACCTAGATGCCCATCAGCAGACGAATGGATGAGGAAGCTGTGGTACATATACACCATGGAATATTACTCAGCCATTAAAAAGAATTCGTTTGAATCAGTTCTAATGAGATGGATGAAACTGGAGCCCATTATACAGAGTGAAGTAAGCCAGAAAGATAAAGACCATTACAGTATGATAACACATATATATGGAATTTAGAAAGATGGTAATGATAACCCTATATGCAAAACAGAAAAAGAGACACAGATGTACAGAACAGACTTTTGGACTCTGTGGGTGAAGGCGAGGGTGGGATGTTTCAAGAGAACAGCATCGAAACATGTATATTATCTAGGGTGAAACAGATCACCAGCCCAGGTTGGATGCATGAGACAAGTGCTCGGGCCTGGTGCACTGGGAAGACCCAGAGGGATTGGGTAGAGAGGAAGGTGGGAGGGGGGATCGGGATGGGGAATACATGTAAATCCATGGCTGATTCATGTCAATGTATGACAAAACCCACTATAATATTGTAAAGTAATTAGCCTCCAACTAATAAAAATAAATGAAAAAAAAAGAAATTAAAAGATGCTTGCTCCTTGGAAGAAAAGCCATGACCAACCTAGACAGCATATTAAAAAGCAGAGACATCACTTTGCCAACAAAGATCTGTATCGTCAAAGCTATAGGTTTTCCAGTAGTCATATACGAATGTGAGCATTGGACCATAAAGAAGGCTGAGCACTGAAGAATTGATGCTTTCGAACTGTGGAGAAGACTCTTGAGAGTCCCTTGAACAGCAAAGAGATTAAACCAGTCAATCCTAAGGGAAATCAACCCTGAATATTCATTGGAAAGATAGATCCTGAAGTTCCAATACTTTGGCCACCTGATGCAACTCACTGGAAAAGACCCTGATGCTGGGAAAGATGGAGGGCAAGAGGAGAAGGGAGAGACAGATGAGATGGTTGGATGGCATCACTGACTCAATGGACATGAGACAGAGCAAACTCAGGGAGATAGTGAAGGACTGGGAAGCCTTGCGCGCTGCAGTCCATGGGGTCACAAAGAGTCAGATACAACTTAGTGACTAAGCAACAACAAAGAAATCTAAGGAAAAAAAATTGCTAGAGAAAAAATGTGAAAACAAGCACCTCTTTTCTGATTAATAACAGGGAGAGTCTGGCCTTAGCTGCAGCTAAAATGGATTCCGTTCAGGCAAAAACATTGCTTTCTGGGGAATATACTTGGAGAAGATCTGCATTTGTATAATTTCATGTTCATTCATTCATGGCTTCTGCTGCCCATGTAAAACTGATAAGTAGAGCTATAGGGAAAAATAAGCTGGACCATCTCTGGGTCCTGATGAGGCAGTGTCGGGGTAAGCGAGCAGCTTTTGAGGGAGAAGCTGTCTAAGCGGCAGAGAGCTTGGTCAGGGGCTACAGAGCTGCTGATCGCCAGGTAGGCAGAGCTGGAGGGGCCTCTCTGTAAGGTGTGGAAGGAAAAGAGATGCAGGAGCAAACTCCGTGCCCACTGAGAATGAGTAAGAGATGATGGGCTTTGCTGTCCGCCTGCTCCTCCCCCAGCTCCCGAGCCACTTGTTGCTATTGTTTAATCCCTAAGTCCTTTTGACTCTTTGCGACCCCAGGGACTGTAGCCCTCCAGGCTCCTCTGTCCATAGGATTTCCCAGGCAAGATTACTGGAGTGCGTTGCCATTTCCTTCTCCAGGGGGTCTTCCTGATCCTGGGATGGAACCCAGGTCTCCTGCATTGGCAGGCAGATTCTTTACCACTGAGCCATCAAGGAAGCCCATGAGCTACTTACCCAAACTTATCACACTGTCAGAGGATGAACGGACTCCAGCTCTTTAGACCCGCCTTGGCCAGCGCTCTTTTGGCTATGTTGTACTGCCACATCCAACGCGGAGCTGTGTTTGAAAGGGCACCAGGAAAGGGCCCTTGCCCACCTGGACTTAACCACAGCATGACTTGCGTTCACAATGCAGAAGATGTATTCATGGTAATTCAGGGGAAAGCGATCTGTGTGGTCTGCAGGGCCTCCAGACGTCCTGACCCTGCAGCACTGACCTGATTTTTTTCCCACCCCTGGTTTCCAGTTTGACTGGATATTTCTAGGTTCTGCACAAAGCCAGGTTAAAATTCGTCATCTGGTACCATGACGTCATCCGGTCCCAATACGGAAACAGAGCTGCCCGCCCTGACTGGCAGGGTGGTATCGTAAGTAGGTAGGGGTGCTGAGCGCTTGGGTGGCGTCAGCAGCATTCCTGAGCCATCTCTCAGAGCTGTGGGCATTTCAACAACGAGCACGCAACAGCACCTGCTGTGGCCGCTGGCACCGGCTGTCGGCGAGGATTTGCCCCATCAGATGGCCAGCAGTGAATTTCGTCACCGGCACACTGACATAAATTGGAGTTGGGCTTGCGTGTCACTGGCCGTTTGCTGGCTCGGGTGCTCTTTTCCAACCGCAGGTTGCTAGACTTCAAAGACAACAGCTTTGCAGCGTCAGAATCTAAGTCAGGCCTTTGTTACTAGATGCCCAGTGACCCCGAGCAACCTGTGAGTAAGGGAGCATCTCAATAACCAGGAGGCGCTGGGTCACGGTGGTACAGCCCCCAGGGAAGGGCACTCTGCGGCCTGGTTTCTCTCACCTCCCCACCATCTCTCTTACTTAAATGTCAGCATGGTGAATAAAAGGCCAACACAGGACCGCAAAGTTTCAAAGTGTGAATTATCAGGTTTTTTTCTCCAGGTGTCAGAATATACTGGCCAGAAGGAAAGATCCCAGATAAAACCGGATGTTTTCATGGAGTGAGCTTTAACTTTGCATATATCGCACCCAGTTATCAGACGAACAAAAGCTGTGGACAGATTCGTTTACCATTTGGCAAGCATTCCGTCACCCAATAACCGGCACCGTGGAGAACAACCAAGGGCACGATCCTCTGGGCCTGGTTCGAGGCATTTATTTTTTTCACAAGTGAAGGAGATGAAGAGAGAAACTTATATTTTCTCAAAAAAAAAAAAAAGGAAAATGTGAGCTTGGAAGGAACTTTTTGGTTACTTAGAGTGAACTCAATGAGCATCATCGAAATTTCACAAAAGTCCTGTTTCTTAAGTAGTATGTTGGAGACAGCTCAGACAGTACAAGCTTGCCAAGCCCGAGTTCGTCAACAGAAGCTACATTATGTCGAGGGTCTGAGTCCCGGCCTCTGTTGCAAATCGGAGCAGCTAACTAATACTAGCCTGGAGGCCGTATTGCAGTTTCTGGGAAAAGCACCTGAGGAGAGGTGGCAGGAGACCAGGGATGCTCTTGCAGGAATGTTAATTTCTCTAATTACCTGTGTCAGGTGACATGGTTCACTCTCTGGGCCTCCACTTCTCATCTCTGAGAGAAAGGATGTGGACCACGGGTTCCCATCCGGGACATTTAGCAACATCCGGGTCATGTGGTCAGGACTTGGCGTGGGGGTTGTGTTAGCGGCATCTAGTGAGGAGAGACCAGGGATGCTTCTAAGTAAGAAACCTGGTTTCAGCTAGATCAGACTGGATTTCCAACAAGGTAATATACAGGTCAGGGCTTGCCTGGTGGTTCAGTGGTAAAGAATCCGCCATCCGCCATCTGCCATTGCAGGAGACTCGGATTCGATCCCTGGGTCGAGAAGTCCCCTGGAGGAGGGCATGGCAACCCACTCCAGTCTTCTTGCCTGGAGAATCCCGTGGACAGAGGAGCCTGGCGGGCTACAGTCCATGGGATGGCAAAGACTCGTCAGACACGGCTTACTGTCTAAACAGTATACAGCTCAAGCATCCTATGGGTCTATAGATAGTTCATTTTTTTTTTCTATTTCAGATCCTTTATTTTCAAGTTGTCCCAAATTATTTATCTTCAATATAAGTAATAATTTTCATAAATTACAAACAATATGTGGATTAATAGCACTATTTAATATTAAAAAAAAACAATAGAATAAAGCCACCTAAATCATCGGAAACAGCCTCCTAACAAATATTTATGATGGCAGTTGGCAGTGATTCCAAGTCTTCTGGGGTATAATCCACATCCCAGCAGTAAAATTAATCTTTTGAGAAACTGCCTTAGTAGCTGTTTGGATGATGTTTGCTGAATAAATGATTCATCAAATAATGTCTTTCGTGTTGAAAGAAAAATGAAGCTTGTGAAAGTCCTAGACTGTGGGAACTAGCAAGGCACGGACTTCCATGTGTGATTGAGATTGTTGGGCCTATGTGCAGCTTTTTAAAATAAAATAAAGCCAAAAATCTTTTTCCCAGAAAGTGCTCTTTCACATCCATCTTTTCCAATAGAGTCTTTGTTTAGAAGAACATGCATTTTCTTCACTGACTCTCACCGTCCCCTTTAAAGCCAGAGTCAGATGCCCCCCACTTGGTGCTTCTATAGAATCCTATGCAGCATTTAACTTCTTGTATTTTAATATAAATCTTTCGTTTGTCTGGCCCTCTGGATTCTAAGTTCCCTGAACTAAAGGTCTGTGTCTTGTTCATTTCTCATCCTCAGCACTTAGCCGTGTAGGTATACAGTAGGCACATCATAAATATTAGTTGACGCTGGTCAGTATGGCAGACTTACAGCTCTCGTCTGCCATACTCTTCACATGGGAAAATGCTGGAAAGAACCGTTGTTGGATGGAGAGCCAAGCTCCAGAGCAACAGAAGGATCTCCCTAGAGGCTAGAGTCATAGAAGGAACTCGAAATCAGAGAAGTGGTTCTTGAGTTTCTACATGAGTGGCAAAGGGAGAGCCATAAACCCCTTGGCGCTTCAGTCTAACACTAAAGAAGCGCAGAAGTCATGGATTCAAGCCCGGTAGGTGATGAGCAGCTGAAACTGAGTTCCCCAAATCAAGCTAAGGGTTAGAAAACTGACTTCCAGAAACATATACACAAAAAAGAAAGCCAAAAAATATTTTTATTTATTTACTTTTAAACTTTTTTCAAAATTATAGTTGCTTTACAATGTTGTGTTAATTTCAGGTTTAGAGCGAAGTGAATTAGTTATATATATATATATATATATATATATATATATATGCACATATACATATACATACATCCATTTAAAAGATATTTTTAAATGAGTAAGTTTTAAAAGTTTGAAGTATGGCAAGGAAGTATTTGAATGTGTGGTGTAAGACTACAAAATGACATTGAGGAAAAAATAAACAAGGAGATTGAAAAAGCACCAAATGGAAATTTAGCTGTTAAAGTAAAATGCTACAGACAAATTGCTGTCACTTGCTAGATGCCATTGATTATAAGATACACCCTGATACCAGAGGTTAAAATAGAGGAAAAATAAGTATATTAGAACTTATGAAAAACTTATTTGTTTGAATGAGTGAAGTAGGAAGGAGTCATCTCCTATGACTTCAGAGTTTCTAACTTGATTAAAAGAATGATGGTATCTATTATAAGTACAGAATACAAGAGAAAGAATAAGACTCATAGAGGAAAGGATTCCTCCTCACATTTTGTAACTTGTGTGGCATAAGCAAGAAGAATCTTGCAAGGAGAGGGAAGAAACCAGCTATCTAGTCTAAGACCTAGAGTCTATTCCTGAAGTCATCCACATTTTAACTCTCTTATTACTAGGCCACTTTTTCTCTGAGGGTGAACACATCTCCAGCTTTCTCAATTACTGTATGATCCTTGAATTAATCCTTGAATTGCTTGTATTTCTTACTACTGTGCACATACTAGATGCTTCAGAACAGTTTGATTTTAGGAGAATCTTCACTTGATCCCATCATTGAGATGGACATTTTCATTTCCTCAACTTTTTTTCTGTGTTGTTGGATTGTCTCCTTTGGAGATATTTAACATATTATCTGGGCTTCCCTGGTGACTCAGATGGTAAAGAATCTACCTCCAATGTAGGCAATCTGAGCTCGATCCCTGGGTTGAGAAGATCCCCTGGAGGAGGGCATAGCAACCCACTCCAGTATTCTTGCCTGGAGAATCCCTATGGACAGAAAAGTCTGGCAGGCTCACAAAGAGTCCATGGGCTCACAAAGAGTCGGACATGACTGAGTGACTCAGCACAGCACAGAACACAGACAAATTAAACTGCAGGGTGAGTGACAGGTGAAAGTGAGAGTGAAGTTGCTCATTTGTGTCCAACTCTTTGAGACCCCATGGACTGTAGCCTGCCAGGCTTCTCTGTCCATGGGATTTTCCAGGCAAGAGTACTGGAGTGGATTGCCATTTCCTTCTCCAGGGGATCTTCCACACCCAGGGATCAAACCAGGGTCTCTCGCATTGTAGGCAGATGCTTTTACCATCTGAGCCAGCAGGGAAGTCAGCAGAGGAACAGTGCATATAGGAATATAACATAAGCCCCGACACAGGGAAAGAGAGAGATGGAAAATAGACGGAAGTTGAAAGAAACGTAGGAAGGAATGAAAAACCCCAACTTCTTTATGAGAATTCCACTTGAGAGAGTCAAGAGAATGGACTAGAAATATAGTTGAAGGGAAAATAGATAATCTTCTAGAAGAATTCCTACCAGACATCTCCCCTCACATTGGCAGAACTGTTACTCTCTGATCTGCCAGGTAAGCCTGATTACTGATGTCACTGTTCTACTATCTCAGAGACCCAGTCTGGAGATTCCAGAAGAGAGTTTCCCACAAGCAAATTCTCTCTACTCTTGAGACCACACCCCAAATATGATATCATGTCTTATCATCCCATCACATTGCTATGTCTCCAATCATATCTGGTTTGGTTTCTTTTCAGAGGGTAGTTAAAGCTTCTTCTGACAAATCACTAGCTTATGAGAGATGGAACTTACAAACAGTAATGACCAGGTT
Source organism: Odocoileus virginianus (assembly GCF_023699985.2). Lineage (NCBI taxonomy): Eukaryota > Metazoa > Chordata > Mammalia > Artiodactyla > Cervidae > Odocoileus > Odocoileus virginianus. The sequence continues at coordinate 7,339,765 of NC_069707.1, forward strand.
TGGTATAAAGATAGAACTTCCGCAGCCATCAGTCCAGAAAGCCAAACAATAGACTTCAGCAATCACTTTGCCAACAAAGTCCATATATGCAAAGCTATGGTTTTTCCAGTAGTCATGTATGGATGTGAGAGCTGGACTATAAAGGAGGCTGAGGCCCAAAGAATTCACATTTTCGAATTGTGAAGCTGAGGAAGACTCTTAAGAGTCCCTTGGACAGCAAGGAGATCAAACAAGTCAATCCTAAAGGAAATCAACCCTGAATATTCATTAGAAGGATTGACGCTGAAGCTGGAGCTCCAATACTTTGGCCACCTGATGTGAAGAGTTGACTCCCTTGAAAAGACCCTGATGCTGGCAAAGATTGAAGGCAGAAGGAGAAGGGTGTAACAGAGGATGAGATGGTTAGATGGCATCATCAACTCAATGGACATGAGTTTGAGCAAACTCCAGGAGATGGTGAAGGACAGGGAAGTCTGGCGTGCTGCAGTCCACAGGGTCACCAAGAGTTGGACACGACTGAGCAACTAAAAAACAACAATTGAACCAAAATGGCCAGGACTTGATTAATAAGTGACAGCATCTCTAGTTTTTGCCCTGGCTTCCAATTTAGGATCCACCATAGAAAACAAGGGGCTTCCCTTGTGGCTCAGCTGATAAAGAATCCACCTGCAATGTGGGAAACCTGGGTTTGATCCCTGGGTTGGGAAGATCCCCTGGAGAAGGGAAAGGCTACCCACTCCAGTATTCTAGCCTGGAGAACTGCATGGACCGTAGTCCAAGGGATTGCAAAGAGTCAGACATGACTGAGCGACTTTCACTTCTAGAGAAAACAAAATATGCACCCGTAGCCAGTCACAGGGATGCTCTGCTTCCGGTGAGCCACCTCCAGCTTCCCCACGCCCCCAGCTTCCATCAGGACACACCTGGAGCCATGCCTTTCTCCACTCAGAAGCCCCCCAGCGCTCCTCTGCCTACCGTGGAGTCTCTGACAGAATGCAAGTGATGGTGGCTGACTGTCGCCACTGAAGCTCTGAATAGAGAGCCTCTGCTTGTCCTCACCTGGGCTTCTCAGAGGGTGCACTGGTAAAGAATCTGCCTGCCGACGCAGGAGATGTGGGTTTGATCCCTGGGTTGGCAAGATTCCCTGAAAGAGGAAATGGCAACTCTCTCCAGCATTCTCGCCTGGGAAATCCCGTGGATCGAGAAGCCTGGCAGGCTACAGTCCATGGGGTTGCAAAGATTTGGACAGGACTGAGTGACTGAGCAAACACACACACTTGTCCTCAATTGCATCATTTTTGTTCATTTCCACACTTGCTTATTTTAGCTTTTACACAAATGAATTTTTTCCCTCTAAAACTGAATTATTTCACCCTCCAAAATTAATATGAAGAAAATATGTAAATTTAAAAATTTAATTCTTGGTTATAGACAATTTTCTTCACACTGCATTCTTTTCTTGCTTGCCCTGGGTACATGAATTTGGCTTGTAGGTCCACCAACTTACTCCTAGTCCTATGAACCATGACCTGCCTGTTAGGAATTTAGTGTCTGTTGAAGACTGATGCCCAGATCCAAAAAAAATCGTTACAAAGTCATTGATTTTTTAAGATACATGCATTTCAATCCATTTCAGTTATTATCCTTTTTGGTGCCCAAATTGTCCTGTTTGAGGCCAATATGGGAGCAGCTTCGGGGGCCTCTTTGCCCTTTCAGCATAACCAGCACTCTGTATTTTCTGAGCTGGCAGGATGTCCCAGTGCCTCATCTGAATTTACTCCCCCTGATCTGGAATCAGTGGTTTTTCTCCCAAGCAGACGGCCCTCCCTTTTATCTGCTGCACCCCGGCCCTGAACCGACGTCCCAGAAAAGTTAAGATGTCCCGGCCCTTTCTCTGTAACCAGAACTCTTTGAACCTCAGCCATGACACTTCCAGCAGCTTTGCTGTGAACTACAATCTCTGTTTCTGACACCTTTTTTTTTTTTAATTGGCTTGGGATTAATTGATATTAGCATGATTTATTCCCTCTGAGCCTGGCACACACATGTGTGTAGAAATCCCTGCCTAAGAATCAGATGAAGAGGATTAAAAGGCAACCTTGCCCTCAGTGCTCTGGATAAACAGTCTGAAGAAATAATAACTTGGGGGGGTGAGGAGGAAATTGATCACTAATCCAACCCTTAAGAAAAAAAACAAAAGCTGAGAATGGAAATGAAAATCTTAAAGATTCCTCTCTTCTCATTCTCTAGGGGCACCCAGGTGACAATAAAGGGTATCCCTTCCAGCCAGACCAGATTCACACTCTCTTTGAAGAGAGCAGTCCATTCTTAGCTGACTCACTCCGGGGGTTTAGTTAAGTGCCCACGCAAGTTCCATCGTATCTGGACATTAGTAAGGCGTGTGTTTTGGCAAACAACACCGCATGAAGGCCGAGCTGCCTGATCACTCTGTGATCAGGCCTGTCTGAGCCTCAGGTTCAGTCTGACACAGAAGCCAAAGGCCAAAACTGAACTCTCTGCACTATTTACTTAACAAATAATACAGCTTTGAACACAAGTGGTGTCCATGCCAAAGACTGTCTGTGAGATTAACTGTCAGGGTGTTTTAAAAATCACTTTTCCCTACAGCTCTTTAAAGGAAGCCCAAGAAGTCAGGCAGGTGTCTTGTAGTTTAACACTCAAGGTCCAAGCTTTGTGTATCCCCCAGAGCTGCACCGCCCCCCAGCCCGATCCTAGGTATGGAAGCTGAACTGAGAGGAAAGAGAAGGTGCCGTAGGCAGGAGGGACCCCCGAAACCTCAGTCACCGCCTTGTTCCTGCCCCTCCTAAGAAGGCACCCTGATCTGATGGCCAGTCTGAGCCCACCTTCCTGGAGTTGAAGGGAATAAGCACAGGGCATCATTTCATGGGGGAAAAAAAGACCCAGTAAAGATAAACAAAATCAGAGATTTCCTCAGTGCAGGAAGCCCAAAGAAAGCACCCGTCCGCCCTCCCTCGGCAGGAGGGTTGACGGGGGAGTTGCCCGCCTGCTGGGGTCAGGCCACCCTTGCTTGAGCAGGCAGCACCCAGCTCTCCAGCACCCCAGGGACCCCACCCAGAGTGGTGTGCCAGGCCCTGGACTCTGCAAGTTAAGGGAAGAGAGAAACCAGAGCTGACGTTAGGGCTGTTCCTGGTAGTGAGGAGAATAGACCCCCTGCTACCTGGGATCGGGGATGTTTACTCTGGAAAAGACAATATTCTGAGGTCAAAGAAAGCCCTCTTCCAAACAGGAAGTTCTGCGTAAGAAAGTTTTAACCTAACCTATCCGACCCCAAAGGAAAGAACAGTGTCCAAGCATGTGGAAGGTTCTGGAAGATGACTCCTGATGCTGGATGAGGAAGATCTTTCCAGCAGTTGGTAACGCCCAACCGCGCGGTGGACTCACCTGTACCTGAGGGGAACCAGGCAGGCAAACATTTCTGAGGAAGGACGAACATTTCTGAGGAACTGACGTGTCAGACGGTGCTGTTCCGGTGTCCTCTCAGGTCCTTCTTTCAGAGGGTCTGAAAGGGAAAGTGTTAGTCACTCAGTCGTGTCCGACTCTTTGCGACCCCATAGACTGTAGCCGGCCAGGCTCCTCTGTCCATGGGATTCTCCAGGCAAGAATATGGGGAATGGGTAGCTGTTCCCTTCTCCAGGGGATCTTCCAGATCCAGGGATCAAACCCGGGTCTCCTGAATTGCAGGTGGCTTCTGTATCAGCTGAGCCACTGGGGAAGCCCCCTGGGTCAGGGTTGGCCTCCTGCTGCTGTGGCCCATGTCTGCAGGTGGGCAGCCGGGCAGTGAAGGGGTGCGAGGCGCGTGCAGGATGGGCGGGGACAGCGGGGAGGGGGAAGGGAGGGGTGAAGCATGTCTTGTGGGTGAGGCTGATGGCAGAGGCCACAGTGCCAGGGGGTCCCGAGTGGTCCCGCTCATGAGCTCTCTGACTCAGGCATAGTCACCAGTCTACAAGTTGGGAACCAGCCCAGAGACACGAGACGACCTGCTTCCAATCTTCCCGGTCTCGGGTGGGCTCCAACATACCTAGGGGGCACCACCGGCCAGAGGCCACGTTGCCCTTTTTGTCTCTATCGGGGGTCTACTGCCTACATGCTGGCTTGTCCCTGGGTAGGACTCACACTTCCAAGTGCCCACCAGTGCTCTGGTGGGGAGAGCTCAGAAGTCAGCCTGGGCGCACCTGGCCTTCCTGGGCGCTATCAGAACACAGCATCTGGGGGCAGTGTTTATTTACATTATGAAGGAACCTGATAAAAGATCGAGAAATACTTCCGACTCAACACAATGAATCATCCGATTATACGGATTAAGTGATCATTCAGCGTGGGATCGTATTAGCCTCGTGCCCCACTCCTGGGTGTGTAGACACCCCCACAAAGGAATTGGTGGGTGCCCAAGAGACCCAGGCAGTAAGCGGGGAGTTGCCCCATCACCCTGTTCCCTCCCTCATTGTGTGTGGCTTCGCTGTAGGGTCTGTCACCCGGAGGACGGGTTTTACGGTGGCCATGCTGTGGGCTTTGCCCCTGTTCCAGTCCTTCAATGGGAAAGTGTCAAATGACCGAGTGTAAGTGACCTGAGGCCTTGCCTTCTCCTTATCTGGTCACTTACTGTAAGTAATTCACAGCGAGTTTCAACATCTTTTCTCCGTGGCAAACGGCGTTCTTCTGGCCTCTCACCTGGTGTCCTCTGGCTCATGGCGTGAAGATCTGGTCTCTTGAAGTGGACTGTGTCAAACAGTCAAATCCCGGGTGCAGGGGTTTGTAAGAGGCGGTCAGGACCACCTCTGGGTCTCTGGGAGTGGAGTCGAGTTTTAGGACCTTGGTCACTTTTGAATTCACCCAGTCTCATGTCACTGGGCTTCCCTGCTGGCTCAGCTGGTAAAGAATCCACCTGCAATGCGGGAGACCTGGGTTCGATCCCTGGGCTGGGAAGATCCCCTGGAGAAGGGAAAGGCTACCCAGTCCAGTATTCTGGCCTGGAGAATTCCATGGACTGTATAGTCCATGGGGGTCACAAAGAGTCGGATACAACTGAGCGACTTTCACTTCACTTCACTTCACTTCACTTTATGTCACTTCCAGCCAATGACAAAAGGCAAAGGAGATGTGAGTACATCCTTGCCTTGGGTCTGACTCATCCTTGGTTGACACTTAGGAAGTCTATAAACCGCTCTGACCCTCGTGTCTTCTTCTGTAAATCAGGGACACTCGTATCCACCCTGTGGAAGCGATCTCCTTATTACAGGAAAGACTCGGCTCCCCAGAGCCTGCCTGGAGCACACCACATGCTCAGCACACCCGAGTGTCCTTCTTTCCTCCCTTCCTCCCCATCACGCTCTCTGCCATCTGCCGGTCCTCCTCTGGTTTCCACCCTCGGCAGCTGGGGTGAGAGACAGGGCTGGACGTGGAGGAGTAAGACCAAAGCCCCAGCTGGCCCTGCTGGACTCCTGGGAGGAACCACAGACCTCTCCAGTCTCCCTGAGTCACTCTCAGCAAAGCACAAACCTCGATTGTAGGCTGGAGGGGTCCCCTCGGGGCAGTGAAGGGGACTTCTCGTAGTTCTGGAGGCGAGAACCAGGCTAGTAGGCAGAGAACATGTGGACAGGCATAGTGAAGATGGATCTGCCCATCAATAGCGAGTGTCGGGCAGTGAAGGTGACAGCCTCCAAGGTCCCCTGGCTGTGCATTGAGGATCCTGTCGAGAGATCCACAAGTTTAACAGTGGCGAGATGAGGTGACCACTGGTCCCTGCTAGTTGTTCTCAGCCGGGGAACCACATTCAGGGTGCTCAGCACCCTTGTTCAGAGGAAAAGGTCACATGGCAGAACTGCAGACAGCAACTCTTAAAGCAGTGCTTCATCTTGTGGAGTTCTGGGATTATTTAAGAGACAATGTGATTTGGGGCTAGCAGAAGACTGATCATATATATATAAAACACTGAAAAGAAAAGAGAAAGGAGATGTCCATTGCGGTCATGATAAAGCTCCAACTTACTCCCAGGAATCTAAAGAGAGCAGGCCTGTGTTGGGGGTTTGCATGGTACTGGGTTGGGACCACTGGTATTTCTGGCTCGTTGCTTCTCCAGCACCTGGTCTGGGCCCATGTCTCTCTCTGGGCCCAGTCGTGCCCACCGGGTCTGCCTTCTCTCCAGTGTATAGCGTCTCCTGGCGACTGTTTTATATAAATTGTCCAGGGGTTTTTGTTGTGCTCAGTGGGAAGGAAAAGGCCATCCACTGCATTTTCCTGGAAATGGAAGTTCAAGTGTTGTTTTTCTTATTCAATATCACCTTATCTTTTTGCTGGTTGGCATTCTTTTTCTGCCCTTTATGTTATTTGTGGTTTTTTCATCTCTATTTGAAAAATCTCTCCGCCTCTGGAGATCTCCTGAGCAAAGAACTGGATCCCGTCTCCAGATTCAGGCAACTGGCTGCGGCCTCGTCTCCCTGGAAATCCTTCCTGTCATCTATTATCCAAGATGGATGCAGGACGAGCCATGCATCTCGCAGGGCTGGTGCTTTCAGGTCATGACAGTTTATTCCCTCGGAAGCTGAGACCCCTGCTCACCACTGTCCGCTCTTGGCCTTGGCCAGTTTGGGAACAGCCAGCAATTCAACCCAAGTCTCATTTCTTCTGTTCTCTTTTCTCCTTTGAATGGGCTTCCCTGGTGGCTCAGTGGTAAAGAATCCACCTGCCAATGCAGGAGACATGGGTTCCATCCCTGGGTCAGGAAAATCCCCTGGAGGAGGAAATGGCAACCCACTCCAGTACCCTTGCCTGGAAAAGTCCATGGACAGAGGAGGCTGGCAGGCTACAGTCCACGGGGTCGCAAAAGAGCCAGACAAGATTGAGTGACCGAGCACATCAAACAGTCAGTGGGTAGAACTGCATGGATGAGCTTTGTGCTACAACTTTGTGCCAGAAATACTCCATCAGTTCTTGGTTCTATAGAGTCTAAATCCGCTCACTCAAACAGGGGTCAGTGATGGCAGGAGCCCCACCCCTAGCCTGTCACCATCAAGCAGAGCCCCTCCAGGCGCCCAACAGAACCCAGAGGAGGTAGACAGGGATCCCACAGGCACCCGCGGGTTCTTGCTTCGTTAAAAAAAAAAGATGTTTGCAGCTGCTTTGGGGAGAAGGACGTCTATGAGTCACTACTTTTAGACCCATGCTGTTCTAGCCACAGGAAGACAGACCCTAATAGAAAAAGAAGGAGAAAGCAAACAAAATTGATTTCTGATGTTCTAATAGGCAGATATATCAAGAAGCGACCTTCCAAAAGTGGCAGCTGCCCACCTCCGTGAGGATCCTTCCACCCTCACTCGGGAAAGGTGTTTGCCTGTTTCCCTTGCCCTTGGATGCAGCCAATGCCACCCTAAAGAGTACCCCCAACACACACACACCAATCACAGGCAGAAATAACAAATAAGACAAAAAGACAGCAGAACAAGACCAGCCCTGCCTGCGTCTCCACTTGACCTACATGTGGAGAGGACATATTATTCTTTCCTCACAATCAGGTCAAGCAGTTGCAGGGTTTAAAGGCAAGAATGCCAAATTGTTCTTCTTGAAAGAGCAGAATGGGGAAATCCTGGAAAATCAACACAGGCAGCCCCAGCAGGTGCCAAGCCACGGGTTGCGGTTGGTAGCGGGAGTCCAGCGATCGAGTTCGAGAACCCCCCAAATCCAGACAAGAACTCTGGCTGGAGACTATGATTCACACTGCACTCAGAGCACCCAGTGAGCCCGGCCAAAATCCAGTTCGTTTCCCTGCAACACCTTAGCGAAAAGGTTGGCTGTGTGGGTGAGATATGAATCTATTAATTTCCTGGACGCTCGGTTTACTAAGAGAAAGATTAACAGGGCTGTGATACGTGAAAGCTCTCGAATTTCTCCCCGTGGGGGACATGGGAAGGCTCTTTTGTGGGGCCGAGTGAGGGAGCGACCCACACGCACGGGAGGGATGCGATCGTAAACACAGCATCTCGCCCTGGGACTCTTCAGGGGAACAGCAGGGCTCAGGGGCCAGGGAAGCGCCTGGCTGGGAGTTGGTCCCACCAGCAGAGGTCTGGACCAGAGGCTGGTCCCCTTTCTAAAGTACACTCACCCTTTGACTTTTGGTCGGGGTTTTGCTGAGCTGGCTGCAGCCTGGCTCCAAAACGACAGAGCAGCGCAGGAAAAGAACATCGGGATCTCTCTGCTGGAATCATGCCGACGGTGGACGACATCCTAAAGCACATCGGCGAATTCAACTTTTTCCAGAAACAAACGTTTTTCCTCCTCTGTCTGATCTCGATCGCCTTCACCCCCATCTACGTGGGCATCGTCTTCCTGGGCTTCACCCCGGATCACCGCTGCCGGAGCCCCGGGGTGGCGGAGCTGAGCCGGCGATGCGGCTGGAGCCTGGCGGAGGAGCTCAACTACACGGTGCCGGGCCCGGGGCCGGAGGGCCAGTGCCTCCGCTACGAGGTGGACTGGAACCAGAGCGCCCTCGGCTGCCTGGACCCGCTGGCCGGCCTGGCCGCCAACGGCAGCCCCCTGCCCCTGGGCCCCTGCGACCAGGGCTGGGTGTACGACACCCCCGGCTCCTCCATCGTGACCGAGGTAGGTGACTGTGGGACTTAGAAGAGATGGAGAAAACAAACAGTGCGGCTTTCCTTAAGGAAGAAACCGGGGACGCCCAGACGTGGAGTCAAAGGACCTCATAAAATCCTCCTTTCCAACCAAAACATACAGCCTCTTACTTCTCTAGAGTGTGAGTTAGTTTAAACTTCATATAATGACCATAATGATTCTAGTGTATGCGAGTCTCAGTACAAGAAATAAGCAAAAACATATCAGAATTCCTGGAAATAATGCCAGGAAAGGGGAAATTTCCAAGCCTCAGGCTGAATTTCTGGAACCTGTACCCTCCATCTGCTGTCATACAGACAGACAGACATCTGGCGGCTCACAGAACTCACCTGATTGGTGCCTTACTGTGATACAATGTACTTTTCTCTCAATGGTTGACCTTCTTCTCTTTAGTTTGCTCAAAGTATATATGTCAAACCATTTAGGGTTGGAGCTTTTGCTATGGTACTATTAATTCTTTAAAAACCACACTGGACATTCCTACACTTGTCCTTCCCTTTCAGAAGGTAAAGAATCTTCCTGCAGTGCTGGAGACCCGGGTTCCATCCCTGGTTTGGGAAGATCCCCTGGAAAAGGAAATGGCAACCCACTCCAGTATTCTTGCCTAGAGAATTCCATGGACAGAGGAGACTGGTAGGCTACAAAAAGTCACAAAAAGTTGGACATAACTGAGCAACACCCACTAACACACACACAACTGACATACATCTGACTGTGAGTCCTCTTTTCCATAAAAAGGAAAAAAAATGGAGGCTTGCTGTTTAAAAAAATTTTTATTGGAGTAGAGCCAATTTGCAATATTGTGTTAGTTTCAAGTGCTCAGCAAAGTAAATCACTTACATATATACATACGTTCACTCTTTAGATTCTTTTCCCACAGATTATTACACAATGTTGAGTAGAGTTCCCTGTGCGCTATAGGAGGTCCCTATTATCTATTTTATATACAAAAGTGAGACTTGATTTTATTGGAGGCAAAGCAAAACAGGAGGACAAGATTATTCTACAAAGAAAGCCAGGTGCTTGACTTAAAAGGACCACTTGGACGATGTGAAGATAGTCTGTCTGAACAGACATTGAGGTAGAAGAGACTTTTGTAAGGATGTAAAGTGGTCTGACAGTTACATGAAATGTGAAGGATTGAAGATTTAACACCATACAATTTTAAGAGGCCTTACAACTTGGCTCACCTCACTCATTCATACAGACATGAGGAAACTGAGGCCCAGGGCAGAGGAAAATTTTACCCCAGACACAGAGTAAGAAGGCCTCCCCAGGCGGCTCAGAGGTAAAGACTCTGCCTCCCAGTGCAGGAGACACAGGGGATACGGGTTCAATCCCTGGGTCAGGAAGATCCCCTGGAGGAGGGCATGGCAACCCACTCCGGTATTCTTGCCTGGGAAATCCCACGGACAGAAGAGACTGGCGGGCTACAGTCCATGGGGTCGCAAAGAGCTGGATACGCCTGAGCCTCTGAGCTCACAATGCACGCACAGAGAAAGTTCATTTTAAGCCCTCGAAACCGGATCTCCCAAACTGCAGGCCAGCACAGGCGACTCCTACAACACTGCCTCTTGTTCCAAATGAGAGCAAAGGCCACAGCCAGGAGCAAGATGCTAATTCCCCTAATTTAAAGAGACACCCAACTGCCCAACTTCCTTGAGGCAGCACTTGTATTGTGTCCACACACCTATTTGCCTCTGTGCATTAAAATTAGAAATAGGAATGGTTCATGTATAAGTAATGACCTAATTTCAGCTGATTTAGCCAAAATGGCATACCACCAGGTAGGATGCTAAACAGGCTGCGGGTAAAATCTTCAGATTGTGTAAAGAAAATACAAGCAAGAAAAGAGTTGGGTTATTGTCATCCAGCTACTCCATGCAATACAAGGAGTGCCTCCCACATTTCCTGGGCTGAGTTGTGTCTAACAGGACTTTTGTTTTCTTTCCCTCCCAACTCGGGACCCCTGTGGCCCCTCGCAGTTTAACCTAGTGTGTGCCAACTCCTGGATGCTGGACCTGTTTCAATCGGTGGTGAATGTAGGATTTTTTATCGGTTCTCTGAGTATCGGCTACATAGCAGACAGGTAGGTGTGCCATAGAAGTGGTGGAATTGAAACTGTCGGAGGAGAGCACCCACCCCTGCTTGAATGCCCTACTACCCCACAGCACACTGGCCAAACTTCCCTGGATGGTCACGACAGTCTTAGATGTCTCCTGCCGCTCTGATAGCATGACCACTGTCTGTATTTTCTCATTCTCGGGGCTCATCGAGGGATGTTTCAGCATGGGATGGCAGTGTTTCCTTGTGGGCTATCCAGAAGCTGAGGGTGAGACAGGAGAGATGACAGATGAAAGATGACTGGATCCCTTTCGTAATCCTGATTCTTCCTTTGGCTTCCTGCCATCCCCCTGGTCATCCACCTTCGGGGCCTCTTCCCCCTCCCCTCTCAAGGCCCAGAGCCAGGTAGAATCTTGCTATTGCTCTTACCTGAGTGCAAGGGGATGCAGGATTCCTGAATCGGGGCCCCCAGAGCCAGATGTAATTGTTGAGTTGGCCAATGAGTTCCTTCATGCTTTCCCTTACGATCTTACAGAAAACTTTGAATGAATCTTTTGGTTTACCCAATATATGTGTGGAAGGTGCGATATAACGATGAAAGGGAAGCAGGGTCTCCACACTGACAGAGGTAAATATTCGATTCCATAATGTCACATCCCGAGAGATAAATGAAGGGAGACTTCTCCAGGTGGGACGCATGGCCGGTGGTCCTCTCACCTGGGTCTGAATCTTCAGGAGCTTGTTTTCAGTGGCTCGTATCAATCCAGCCCTTCCTCGGCCTCTTATTTATCCATCGTTTTGTAATCCCACATTCACGGTGCTGAAAGTTCCTCATAATGTGCATCTTTACTCATTGATCTAATTGATCAGTGATCAATTAGCATTATTAGAAGTCCCCTAAAGGGAAAGGGAAAGAAGAGCTTCCCTGGCTGCTCAGGTGGTAGAGAATCTACCTGCAATGTAGGAGACCCAGGTTCGATCCCTGGGTCAGGAAGATCCCCTAGAGAAGGGCGTGGCAACCCACTCCAGTGTTCTTGCCTGGAGAATCCCATGGACAGAGGAGCCTGGTGGGCTATAGTCTGTGGGGTTGCAAAGAGTTGGACATTACTGAGCAACCAACAAAGGGAGAGGAACAGAAAAATTGGCTCTATACTTGATAAACACCTTAGCTAATTTGGCCATCAGAGCTATAATATCAACTGTTTACTGGGTGTGTTTTGTATGCCAGGAAGTGGGTGCAACATTTTAAGCAGTATTATCCTCTTAATATGGAGAAGGAAGTGGCACCCCACTCCAGTGTTCTTGCCTGGAGAATCCCAGGGATGAGGGAGCCTGGTAGGCTGCCGTCTATGGGGTTGCACAGAGTCGGACATGACTGAAGCAACTTAGCAGTAGTAGCATCCTCTTAAATTGTTAGTTACCTAGTGAGATAGTGCTGCATAAATGAGCAATAAATATGTAGTCTCATAATTTATTATGAACTACACATGTTTAATTCTCAAATGAATGGTAAATATGCTTGCTGCCTTCTCCAACCTTATCTTTGGTACAGATAAACCCAAACCTGTGAGCTTAATATGAAACGTAGGTAGAACATTTTGTCTGATGATGCTGCGTTGTCTGTCTGGATTAAAACCGGCAAATGCACTGAAGATGAATAAGGCTGGCTGAATCAGTCATACCTCAGGGGCATCTGAACGTTCATGGCCAGGACTCCCTGTGGCAGCAAGCGGGAGGGGAATGACAGAGGGGGTGCTAGGTCTGAGGCAGCCCCGGGCCTCATGCCTCTTCTGTGACTGCCTGTGCACCCTCTTTGAGAGGCTCTTCTTGGGACTCTGTGTGGCAAAGAGGCTGGTGAGGTGCAAGGGGAGGGCATTTGCTTTCACTAGTATTGCCACCGAACTGAGGGTGGTGGTTTGGAGATGACCCTTTAAGAAGGAAGAAGCACAGTGAGGTACCATTATACGCCAGTCAGGATGGCTGCTATCCAAAAGTCTACAAGCAATAAATGCTGGAGAGGGTGTGGAGAAAAGGGAACCCTCTTACACTGTTGGTGGGAATGCAAACTAGTACAGCCACTATGGAAAACAGTGTGGAGATTTCTTAAAAAGCTGGAAATAGAACTGCCATATGACCCAGCAATACCACTTCTGGGCATACACACCGAGGAAACCAGATCTGAAAGAGACACGTGCACCCCAATGTTCATCGCAGCACTGTTTATAATAGCCAGGACATGGAAGCAACCTAGATGCCCATCAGCAGACCAATGGATAAGGAAGCTGTGGTACATATACACCATGGAATATTACTCAGCCATTAAAGAGAATTCATTTGAATCAGTTCTAATGAGATGGGTGAAACTGGAGCCCATTATACAGAGCGAAGTAAGCCAGAAAGATAAAGACCATTACAGTATACTAACACATATATATGGAATTTAGAAAGATGGTAACGATAACCCTATATGCAAAACAGAAAAAGAGACTCAGATGTATAGAACAGACTTGTGGACTCTGGGAGAAGGCGAGGGTGGGATGTTTCAAGAGAACAGCATCGAAACATGTATATTATCTAGGGTGAAACAGTTCACCAGCCCAGGTTGGGTGCATGAGACAAGTGCTTGGGCCTGGTGCACTGGGAAGACCCAGAGGGATCGGGTGGAGAGGGAGGTGGGAGGGGGGACCGGGATGGGGAATACATGTAAATCCATGGCTAATTCATTTCAATGTATGACAAAAACCACTGCAATGATGTAAAGTAATTAGCCTCCAACTAATAAAAATAAATGGAAAAAAATAAATAAAATTAGGGTAATTATTTAAAAAATAAATAAATAAATAAATAAATAAATAAAGAAGGAAGAAGCACCCAGAGTCCAGAGTCTGCCCTGCTCCAGCGTGTGGCTGTCTGGTGCCCTTGCCCCTGGCTCCCTGTCCACCCCCAGCTTCACTGGAAAGAGTGGACTCTAACACTCAACTTGCCAGCACGGAAGTGAGCAAATAGGTGACTGAGCTTCACAGTTGGTTAAATAAATGAGTTAATTATTCCCATCCCACTCAGAGAGTAGGAGACGGGTTATAATTCTCTCCTGACAGTGCATTCCTGGTTTATAATCCCCAGGCGATTATCCACCTTCTCAGATGACCTCATCATTTTGTTCCCTTTGTTGAAATCTCCTATGTGAAGCTAATTAGTCATCATTCCTCCCCCCACGAGCTGTGAGCATCCCTCTGTTTATTTTTCTTAAACTGTCTGAAGTCTGGCTGGTTATTACCCCTTTCCCTTCTGCTGTGTGTGCAGGTAAGGGTATGGAATAAGACGACTGCCAGAGGGGTCCAGTGAGGACGCTTCATCTTTTGCACACTCAACACCTGTTTCTGAACAACTGTCAGGTTTTATACAATGGTGCAAGAATCTCATGGGAACCCATTTGATGCTACAGATTAAACAAAATAGATTGTTATAAGGAATTTTAAAAAGATGACCTAACAGCTGAAGGGGTGAAGAGCCTTTTAAGAGCTGAAGTGTCTTTTAGAAGAAAGCCAGGAACACCAAGTCAGACTTTCTGAGGGTCAGCTTTGCAAACGGAAGGTGGGAGAGAGGGGGGATATATGCTAGAGAATTTGGAAATAAGCCTTTTGTAAGATGTCTCATTTGTTTCATCACTCAAACCTCCTAAGGAATGACTGTGAGAATCCCTGACACAAAAAAGTAATCGATCAGCAATTCCAGGTTTTTTACTCCAATGATCAGTAATTTAGTGTCAGGCTTATAAATGTTTTATTTTATTTTTTAATTTTTGACCATGGGTCTTAGTCCCCTGACCAGGGATCAAACCCATGCTTCTTGCTTTGGTAGGAAGAGTCTTAACCACTAGATTATCAGAGAAGTCCCATCAGGCTTATGAATGTTTAACAATTGACTCTCTGAAGGAGAAAGCCCCAATTTGTAGGGTTTTCTGGTCTCCATGCTGTCAAAGCTCCCACGGTGGTCCATTTCAAGCTACCAAAGTGAGGTCATGGAACACAGAAATATGTTGGAGAAATATGCACCATCCGATGGCATTTCCACATACAAATATAACAAAAAGATATAAAAGACCTCATGAGCATAGATAAATACTGAAACAGTAAAATAATTAGAAAGAGATGTTTTGCATATTTATTACACTTGTTTTTAACATAACTTACTTTAGAGGAAGTGTATACTTTCATTTTTCATAATGGTGCACTTAACACTCAGCTCACAAATTTTCTGAAAGTCTATCAGTCAGTTCTTGAGAGTCAGCACCTTGCTGTTCAGATTTCCTAATGGAACCAGATCCAAACAGAATCAAAGTCCTGGTGGGTTGCAGTCAAGCTTACCCAACTCTGTGGGATCTTCCAAAATAAGCTGTCCCCTACCTGCTATGTGCCAGTCATTGTACTGGATGTCATGGTGTGTTATATCTCACTTAGGATCCTAACAGCCTTGAAGAGGAGAGTTATTATCCACAGTTTGCACAGGAGGAGCCTGAGGCTCAGTGAAATGAACGCAGCATTTCCCAAATGTTAACATGCATGTCAACCACCTGGGGGGTTTGTTAGAATTACGATTCTGATCCAGTGGGTCTGGAGTGGGCTTGAGTATCTGCCTTTCAAATCACCCACTGGTGATACTCATATCCCCAGGCCACAGTCGGAGTGGCATGTAGCTAAAGGATTTATGAAGCCAGCGGTACTGGAGTCCACCCACTTTCATTGATTTTCTCTCTTTCTTTAATTTAACCACTTAAGTGGTTCTGTTGTAGGAGGGCAGGAAGGTGGGGATGTCTCAAACCAGTCTCCCGAACCTCCAGAATTTCTTCCAGCCCTGCCTTACTGTTTTAATCGCCTTGTGTCCATCTGTGAAATTGTCTCCTAGTGAACTGCATTCCTAGGTTCGAGTTTCTGAAGGTTCGCATGCTCTGAGTTTCAAATGGTGAATGTCCCCTCTCATCAGCCATGGAATTTTGTCACCTAGGGGAGCACGATTGTGGTGCTTTGGGTCACCTGAGTCAACTTTGGAAGTTGAAGAAATCTCATTTGAACACGTGCTTATAAACTCTTTGAGGATAAGTGAAGGGGGTTGGGTAGGAGAACGTGGAAAGAAAGGCTAAAACGTTGTGTTGAGTTGTGACTTTGAAAGACTGTGAATAAAAGGCTAAGAGGGTATACGTTTACAGTGGGGAAACAGTTGACTGAGAATTCAAAAATGATGTCGTCAACACAGTTTTGAGAAGTTTAGCAATTTACATTAATTCCCAAGGAGACTGCTTGATCTTTAAGTTTCAGATTTAAGGCATTAATAATACCCATAAGACAGCTCACAGGATAAGGTTCAGAATATTATCTACAGCCCTTGAGAAAGAACTAAAGGTCTTGACTATGCTTAATGACGACATTATTATTATTTAGTCTCTTTTGACTGCTTTTCTTTGTTTCCGCATTTCGCACTTCTCTGGTTAAACTCATTCTTTGACTAAAGTTTTCTGTAGACGGAAGGCAGGCAGAGGACATGGTGGTGTAAGGTGGGGCCAAGAAGCATGCGGTCCTGTTCTGTTCCCGTAAAGACAAGGTTAAGCTCAGGTTCCCACATTTTCCTGTGCTGAGACACTCCCAGGTCCTTAAACCAACGAAACTCAAGTCCCCATAATAAAATGTACACAAGCGGTCCTGCTAGGGGCCTCCACAACAAAGGCCTAAGGGACGGGAACACACGAGGTGAGGCCACAAACAACCGTTTCCATGGAGACACACAAATACCATGAAGTCCAAAGGCAGCGTTGAAAATGCATAGGGAAATTCACCATACACTGAGTTTTGTTTTTTTCTAAAGCGAAAGCTCCCGGGTGGGCAGTTGAGTCTGTTTGTGGAGAGGCCAAGCTCAGGCGATGATGGAAGGCTTGGATAGGCCCTTGGGCATTCAGGACCAGCGGGGGGCGGGGAGGGGGGCCTCGAAGAATCGCCCACCCCTGTGTGGGGCTGAGAGATGCTGCAGCCCAGAAAGGCAGACCCGAAGTCAGGGATTCTCTTGGAGGGAGTCAATCGGTACCTCTTGAATTTCCATCCTTCAGAGTTGACCCCCACTTTAGTTAGAGTTCCATAGCGTGTGTGAATTTTCTACAACCTTCGTGAATCTAACCTGATGCCACTCCCTCTCTTCGTTTTCTCTTCACAGGTTTGGCCGTAAGCCCTGCCTCTTGATTACAATCCTCATAAACGCTTCGTCTGGAGTGCTCATGGCCATCGCCCCAAACTACACATCGATGCTAATTTTTCGCTTGATCCAAGGACTGGTCAGCAAGGCAGGCTGGTTAATAGGCTACATCCTGAGTAAGAACACTTGTGAATGCAGCTGTGGGAACAAAGGTTGGCTGGCAAAATACAGTCAGTCTGGTGGGGGAAGCTACACAGAAAAGGGGACTCAGCTTCAAGACAACGTTGAAAGATTTTTCTCTCTGTATCAAAAGAATTTCTAAGATCTTTTCAGTACACTCATTCTACATTCCTCCTAGAAAGAAAACAATTAAATAGGAGAGTTAACAGTGTGCCATCCAAATTCTTATATAACGCTTTAGGAATTTTTGTTTTCCGTACCCTAGGGTGTTCCATAGAGAGAAAATCTAGCCTACCAGGCTCTTCTGATTGTTGTTCTGTCACTAAGTTGTGTCCGACTCTTTGCAACTCCATGGGCTGCAGCACACCAGGCTTCCCTGTCCTTCACTGTCTCCCAGAGTTTGCTCAAACTCATGTTCATTGAGTCGGTGATGCCGTCCACCCATCTCATCCTCTGTCATCCCCTTCTCCTCTTGTCCTCAATCTTCCCCAGCATCAGGGTCTTTGCCACCAAGTTGGCTCTTCAAATCAGGTGGCCCAAGAATTGGAGCTTCTGCTTTGGTCCTTCTGATGGATATTCAGAGTTGATTTCCTTTAGGATTGACTGGTTTGAACCCCATGAACTTTAGTACTAGGCTCTACAGAGAGAACATTCAATGAGAAACATGCTAGATTTATAAGAGACTTTATTAGTTTGAGTGCATCCACTCTAGCAAACCACAGTTATCCTCAAATAACAAGCAAGGAAACTGAGGCTACAAGTACTGTGGTCAATCTCGGGTCCTCAGCAAGCCACTTGTAGGACCAGGAATATCATTTACATCCTACTCATTAGGAGCCAGGCCTATGCTTAAGCTCCATGGATTATAGGAGAATATTTGCATTATAGCAGCAGAGCATCTTTAAAGTAATATTTAGAAGAATTACCACACACTTAGATCTTGGGAATTCACTTCATCATTGCTTTTCTTTCAGGTGCATTCAAGTAGCCTCCACACACAGGGAAATGGGCTCTGAAATTTAAATAATAATAATAAATCCTTCATTTCCCACAAGAGAACTAGAATATCTGTACTTAAAAATTGGCTCAGTAAAGGGGCCAATAAATCCAGGGCATTCTATGAGATGAAGAGGAAATGGCGCCTAATACTTTTAGGTGCCGGTCATGGTAGTCACCTGATCTATGTGAGGACAACAAAGAGATTACTGCATGCGGTTACTTGATGAGAAACTTGGTTTCCGAAGGCACAGCATAGAAATACGTAGCATTTGAATTCAAATTTCAGCCTCCTCTCAGTAATTTCCCCTCCAATCCCTCCAATGTCCTCATGGTTCACTTGTCATGCACCTTTTTTCTACTTTTCTGCTTGCTACTCCCAAGACCTCATCCATGACCCCAACCACTTTGAAAGACGGCTGTTTGTATTTATTAAGTATGTACACAATTTCATCTCTCTTTGTAATTACTTTTGGATAGTTCACAGTACTTCATAGGAATAATTTCAGAGAACATTTCTATTTGGTTTACAAATAGTTGAAATCTTTAACACGGTAACCAAACATTTAAAGCAAAACTCCGTGGTTCGTGGAATGTCTGGCATGCCAATTCTAGAATGTCTGTGATATAAAAATGACTATTTCCTAAGTCCATGTACCATGGACTTCATACATCTCTCATGGTGTATAGCATGGGATAAGAATAATTATACCACGTGCAGTGTTATGCCTTTAAACCAGCTCTTGGAGAATAAAAAACCTGATTCATAGTGTTTTCCAATTTTTAAGTTGTGAATACTCACACCATGACTGATTTTAAGATACCAATGGGTTAAAAATCAGCTTGCAAAATTCCTAAAAATTTAAAAATTAGTTTTTGCCAGCCAGTACTAGCTCACTTCAGTCAACCTGGAAACCCACCCCTTAGGTTTTCAAGCCATTTGCACTCATTAACAGCATGGCCAAGAAAATGTTTAACTCATGTAAGAGGACATGAGCTATTATACTGAGCTATTCATTTATGTGAAAATCATCTATGCTCTAAATTCAGTGCTTACTCCATCTAATGTGGGATTATGAGATTTTACATTAACACAACAGCAATGATCATAACAGAATAGGTCCCAAAGGACATTTAAAATTTTCTAAGAGCTGTATAGAAAATTCTAGAGCTTGGACCACGTTTTCAAGGTTGGCATCCTAGTTGTCCTATCGTTGGATCACCAGCTTACTGTCATACTGACTGGTGCTGACCCTTTGGGCTCTCCCTGCAGTTACAGAATTCGTTGGGCTGAACTACCGGAGGACAGTGGCGATTTTCTACCAAGTGGCCTTCACAGTTGGACTCCTTGTGCTTGCTGGGGTGGCCTATGCACTTCCACACTGGAGGTGGCTTCAGTTCACCGTGACTCTGCCCAACTTCTGCTTCTTGCTCTATTACTGGTAAGTCCAAGTGGGACAAAAAGGAAATAAACTGAAACATTTGGCTAAAAAGGCTGTCTTCCCCAGTGCACACCATCCTTCCAGCCTGAGATGTCCTTCACTCTTCTATTTCTTGGGAAACCCAGGTTCGTGTTTCAGGGCTGAAAATGACAAGTTTCCACCTGTCTCCCCCTCTGGAAATCAAATGTTCTTTCACTTTGAACCAAGAGCTTTATGACTTGGATCTCATATTTTCACATTATTTATGTGGTTTTAAAAATTAGCTTCTATTGGCTGTAATACCCTTCGAAGAGACTGACAACATTACTGTTCTTACTCTACCTCTCCTTAGAAGAGACTCCAAATAGAGAAGGTGATGGGTGATGCTGTTATCATCACTTGCCTTGCCAGGTCCGAAGCAGACATCCCCAATCAATCACAGCAGTTTTTAATCCCAGATGAGGCCAACGTGGCACCCCAGTCAGACCATACCAATCAATCAGAGTTACCAGAGCAAGTGAAATGTCAGTCATTCCTGCCCAAGGGAAACATGGAAATAGAAGAAACTCTCAAAAACTCCTAATGTGAGGTTACCTGAAATAAGTCAAGAAGGGTGCTGGATTATCAACCAAATCTCCTTTGCAAAAACCCACTTATTTAGTTCCTGGACATAGCTACCTGTTGTTCCTATAGGTGACTTTTCTAAAGATTTAACATCCAAACCCTTCCCAGGAAGCCTGTTTCTCCTCCAAAAGCCAGTAAAATTCTGAGGATGATTCTTAGCTGCTTCCCTATATCCTTTCTACTCCCTTTATATCTCTGAATCCACGCCCCCCCCCTTTTTTTCCTGTTCTCATTAGGGACTCATTATTTATTGCCTGGATTTCTGGACAGATTCATAACTGGTCTATTTGGCATCAGCTTTCCCATCCTCTAGTCCATGCTTCACATTGCATTGGAAAAATCCAGGTCTAGCTCATTACTCTTTGGCTTAAATATTTTTCTATACTCTTATTCTCCTCAGAATAAACACCTAATGCTTTAGCATGACAGGAAAGGCCCACCTATTATCCAAGTTCTGTCCATCTCTGAAACACTTCTTGCCACTTTTATTCAATGGAGTCAAATTTAGTTTTCTTACAATTCCGCAGGCCCCACAATAGAACTGTGTTTTCAAAAGATCACTCAAGATGAAGATTAGAAAACAGGTGTTTGGGCTGTTTTGTTTTCTTCAGATAAATATTCAGAAGTGGGATTTCTGGATAATACAGTAGTTCTATTTCTAATTTTTTTTTAAAGGAATCTCCATACCACTCTCCATGGTGGCCGTACAAATGTACATCCCCACCAACAGTTCATCAGGATTCCCTTTTCTCCATATCCTCGCTAGTACTTGCTGTTTCTTGTCTTTTTGATAACAGTCACTCTGACAGGTTGAGATGATATCTCAACTGTGGTTTTGATTTGCTTTTCCCTAGTGATTAGTGATGTTGAGCATCTTTTCAAGTCCTTAGTGGCCATCTGTATATCTTCCTTGGAAAAATGTCTATTCCAATGCTCTGTTCATTTTTATTTATTTTTAAAATTAAAAGAAGATTTGGCTGTGCTGCATCTTTGAGGCTGTGAGTGGGCTTTCTCTAGTTGCAGCGAGTGGAAGCTACTCTCTAGT
Organism: Odocoileus virginianus; assembly: GCF_023699985.2. Classification (NCBI taxonomy): domain Eukaryota; kingdom Metazoa; phylum Chordata; class Mammalia; order Artiodactyla; family Cervidae; genus Odocoileus; species Odocoileus virginianus. Next base: position 7,360,939 of record NC_069707.1, read on the forward strand.
TGTCGTACGCGGGCCTCTCATCGCAGTGGTCGCTTGCCTTGTTGCAGAGCACGGGCTCTAGAGCACAGCCTCCAGAGCACAGCCTCCGTCGTTGTGGTACATGGGCTTACTTGTTCCACGGCATCTAGAATCTTCCCAGACCAGGGATCGAACCTGCGTCCCCTGCATTGGCAGGCGGATTCTTAACCCCTGGGGCCATCATGGAAGTCCCACTCTGCTCATTTTTAAATCAAATTGCTTGGATTTTTGCTATCAGGTTGAATGAGCTCTTTATATATTTTGGATGTCAACCCCTTATTCGATATATAGCTAGCAAGTATTCTCTCCCATTCAGTAGGCTGTTCATGTTGTTGATGGTTTCCTTTACTGTGTGGTCTCCACACACTTTTACTTCCTCTGTAAATACAGCCAAACCTCGCTATGTAAGGTCCCTCCCAGAAATTGGCTTGTGACCACTGAACGGGTGGGGGGGCCAAGTAGGATGTTCCCCTCTACTTAACAGCACTGATGATACCTTTTCTGTACCCCAGGTGTGTACCCGAGTCTCCTCGATGGCTGATCTCCCAGAACAAAAATGCTAAAGCCATGAAGATCATTAAGCATATTGCCAAGAAAAATGGAAAACCCTTGCCTGAATCTCTTCAGGTGAGCCAGTGGCTAAAGTAGCAAAGCAGGGAACGTGAAAAGGAGGAAAAACCATGCGCTGTCTCCATGGGGAGCCACAGAAGGCCCACCTCCCATACACAGCAGGATATTTTTCTGTTGCACTAAGATTTGTGGTTCCCAGTAGAAAATTTTAAGCAGATGGAAAACATCAAAGGAAGCCAAAAGTCATTTGAAAGTCAAAGGAGGAGCTTCTATCTTGTTCATCTCTTGACTGTGTTGGCCCTCAGCCTGAGTACAGAGGGAAGAATCTTCAAACACAAATAATTTCCTATAATTTTTTAAATTTTAAATACAAAAGTTATCCCCAAATATTTGAAGCACCCCCCTGCCTTCTCGAATAGAACAAATCAGTGTCCATTTTCCATGCACTTAGCGTTTCGCCTTTAGTAGACCTCATCACCTTTAATTTAAAACTTTTCACCTGAGAGGACCTGGTAAAGAGAAAATCAAGTTTACTCGGGATTTCTATTGACATAATAGCAAGTCATTTCTGATGAGGCTCTAAGATGGGTGACCAGTACAAATCTGAGATTGACCTGACATTCACAGTGAGGGACTCGGAGGCCTTTTTTCTTCACTTCCTCTCTGGGTGGTCAGAGTACCTATTTTTTTTTTCTGCATGAACTGGCATAGCACTGATTCTTATAATTCAGATCCTCTTGGAAACTGGCCAAGGGATAAAGCACACGTGGGTCACTGTCTACCCCACGGTCAGAGTTCACCTGAGGACGCTAAGTCCGGTCATTGCTGCTTCCCTGGAGGCCTCTTCCAACACCAACTTGTCCGGTCCAGCATTGACTGTGTCCTTCTAGAGTGGGCTTCTCAATTCTGCACACAGGGTCACCGGGGGAACCTGTGAACATGCATTTCCCTCTGGCTGGGCTGGGGCCAATGATTTTTCACTCTTTATTATTTTAATATTTTATTTATTTATTTATTTATTTATTTGGCTTCACCAGGTCTTAGTTGAGACATGCAGGACCTTCGCTCTTTATTGGAGCATATGAGATTTGGCATGCAGAACCTGGTTCCCTGACCGGGGATTGAACCCAGGCCCCCTGCACTGAAGTCTTAGCCACTGGACCACCAGAGAAGCCCTCAGAGACCTTTCATTCTAACAAGCCCCAGGTGATGCCAATGCTAGTCTGAGTGCCAAGGTCCCAGAACACTCGGGGTCTGGGTGTGCAGAGAGGGTGTGTCAATGCCCTCAGCCCTCAGGGTCACTGGAGGACCTCAGTTTTACCCCACCACACTTTACCAACAGCATCCCTTAATATATATGCATGAGTTACCTCGCTTCTCTGTAACCCAGTTTCCCCTTCTGTGAAATGCAGCAAAAAACATAGAATCTAACTTGTAAGGTGGTTACATTGACTGGACAAGTTAATGTGTATTAAGGGCTTAGCTAGCTCTGGGCACGTGAAAAGCATTCAGCAAGTCTAAGGTATTATGTTCTCTGGGTGATCCTGGGACGCTGCCATGAAATATATAAAACTGTTGCTATTGTTTCTATTCTCAGAGCCTCAGACCAGACGAGGAAGCTGGTGAGAAGTTGAATCCTTCATTTCTTGACTTGGTCAGAACCCCTCAGATAAGGAAACACACTTTGATCTTGATGTACAACTGGTAAGGATCATTTTCCACTTTAAAACCTCTCCAAATTCTTTTCATCTCCATCATCCACATAGAGGGAGGGACCAAGAGTGCCATCAACCTTGGCTTTACCTTAAGAATCACCTGGGAGTTTATAAAATACCAAGGCCAGACTCCTCTCCCACAAAGACATGGATTTAATTGTCAAGGCAAGGAACCAGGAACCAGTACGTTTAAAATTTTCCAAGTGATTCTAATGCCAAACTGAGGCTATTGGTATAGATTTTTTAAAATTGAAGTATAGTTGATTTACAACATGTAGTTTCAGATATACAGCACAATGATTGAGTCATATATATACATATATGTATATATGCTTCAAATTCTCTTGGAGAAGTTGTAGAAGTGTTAGTCGCTCAGTTGTGTCTGACTCTTCGTGATCCCATGGACTGCAGCCTGCCGGGCTCCTCTGTCCATGGAATTCTGCAGGCAAGAATACTGAAGTGGGCCGCCATTCCCTTCTCCAGGGGATCTTCCTGCCCCAGGGGTTGAACCTGAGGCTCCGGCACTGGCAGAGTCTTTACCAGCTGAGTCACAGGGGAGCCCTTACAGGTTGTGACTAAATATTGAGAGAGTCTCCTGTGCTATACAGTAGGTCCTGGTTGCACAGATTAATTGATATGAGTGTAGATCTCTCCTTTTCTTTTCCACCTGGAGAGAATGTAAATAAATAAACTTCTCAAACAAGACTACCCCACAGGGATAACCACTGACCCACATCCAGCAGCAAGTCTGACCATCCTCACTGCCTGCAGGCTCGTGGGCTCCGCACCAGTGCAGCGCGTTTTCCCTTCACTGAGCAGCGTCGCTGGGATGACACACAGCAGCCAAATGGCGCTTCACAGTCACTAACAGAAGGGGACGTCCCTGGTGGTTCATGCTCCACTGCAGGGAGCACGGGATCGATCCCTGGTCGGGGAACTAAGATCCTGAATGTCCCGCATGCCACATGGGACAGCTAGAAAATAAAAGAATATCCCAGTCACTGACAAAAGCCAAGCTCACCAGGAGTTAATTTAGCAACCTTCACAATATTGCATTCAAAATGCATCGGGGCCATCTGGCTTCATTATCCTCATATTTTCCATTGCAGACATTGAACACTTTCAATCAACAAAACCAGAAGTATCATCTAAGTCTTGTTTGTGAATGGATAAACAACAGGGACCTACCATATAGCACAGGGAACTAGATTCCGTACCCTGTGATCAACCATAATGGAAAAGAATGTAAAAAAAGAAAGCATATGTGTATATAACTGAGCTACTTTGCTTACAGTAGAGACTGGTGCAACATTGTAAATCAACTATACTCCAGTTTAAAAAATTAATTAATTTTTTAAATGTTTTCTGTATCATATCAAAAGATAAATAATCAAAACTGGGGCTGTATCCATTTGGGAATTTTGTTCCCATTTGGTCTCCTATGTTCCTAATGTTTGGATTAAATAGTCATTAGAATTCCAGAAAGAGAAAAGATTAACAACCACTAATAACCTAGATAGCATATTAAAAAGCAGAGACGTTACTTTGCCAACAAAGGTCCATCTAGTCAAGGCTATGGTTTTTCCAGTGGTCATGTATGGATGTGAGAGCTGGACTGTGAAGAAAGCTGAGTGCTGAAAAATTGATGCTTTTGAACTGTGGTGTTGGAGAAGACTCTTGAGAGTCCGTCCCTTGGACTGCAAGGAGATCCAACCAGTCCATCCTAAAGGAGATCAGTCCTGGGTGTTCATTGGAAGGACTGATGCTGAAGCTGAAACTCCAATACTTTGGCCACCTCATGCGGACAGTTGGCTCATTGGAAAAGACCCTGATGCTAGGAGGGATTGGGGCAGGAGGGAAAGGGGACGACAGAGGATGAGATGGCTGGATGGCATCACCGACTCAAAGGACATGAGTTTGAGTAAACTCCAGGAGTTGGTGATGGACAGGGAGGCCTGGCGTGCTGAGATTCATGGGGTCACAAAGAGTTGGACACGACTGAGTGACTGAACTGAACTGAATAACCTGAAACAGTTCTACTAAATAAATCCCGCCAGTAAGACATTTCTCCTCGCCTTTCAACTTGGCCAGGGATTATTAGCCTAATTCTTTCCCTTTCCAGATTCTGAGGTTACAGCCCGCCACCATAATGGGTCAGATGGTGTAGAAGCAATGGGATGGAGGGAAAAGCAATAATAAGATGACAAAGAAAGCTGTCCTACAATCAACCTTTTGGTGACTTGCTCACGGTGCTTGTCTTGATCTGGGCTCTCTTCTTTGCTTAGGTTCACGAGCTCTGTTCTCTACCAGGGCCTCATCATGCACATGGGCCTTGCTGGGAGCAACATCTACCTGGACTTCTTCTACTCTGCGCTGGTTGAGTTCCCAGCTGCCTTCACCATCATCCTCACCATTGACCGCGTAGGTCGCCGTTATCCCTGGGCCACATCAAATATGGTGGCGGGGGCAGCCTGTCTAGCCTCGGCCTTTATCCCTGAGGGTAAGTGCCCTGCCAAGCTGGGGTCTTGTCTGCCAAGGCCCTGAGAAGATGGGGGGGGAGCACAGCCCTCTGATAGGAAGACCATATTATTCAGCGTGGAAGTCGACTTGGAAAGAATAATGAAATATCTGGGACTTTCCTGAGTGAACGCATACGGCAAGTCTGCCTGTAAGAGCCACGGCACCCGGTGATGGCCTGATGTGATATAATCACATCCTCTGGTTCTCTGAGTTGGGCTTCCCGGTAGCTCAGACGGTAAAGCGTCTGCCTGTGATACAGGAGACCCGGGTTCAATGCCTGGGTTGGGAAGCTCCCCTGGAGAAGGACAGGGCGACCCACTCCAGTACTGTTGCCTGGAAAATCCTACGGATGGAGGAGCCTGATAGGCTACAGCCCATGGGGTCGCAAAGAGTCAGTTCTCTGATGTAATACAGTAAGAGAGGCTAGGAGGACCCATGCCTCGGGCCATCCAGCTGGGCCAGCACAGAGAGCAGGCTATTTCTTCTAGGTGACCTCTGTAGATGAAAGTTGGTGGAACTTTGGAATCTGATGTCATTCTGGTGTCATTAACAACTGAGGTCTAAAGTAAGGAAGGTCTAAAGTGAGAAAGACTAAAGGTCTAAAGTGGTAGAACCGTGAGGCTAACCCAAGCAGACACGGGGGATTTTGCAGAACTGTCCCGAGTCTGCAGAAGCACCAACGGTGCACCCCTGTCCCCTTCTGGGGGATGCACTGTCTCCTTGCCCCTCCGCTCCGCCCCCAAGCTCCATTTGGGGACCCGGGAGCCTGCGTAGCACGTGTCAGCCGTGTGTTTCCCCCTCAGATCTATACTGGCTAAGAGTCACGGCTGCTTGCCTGGGTAGGATGGGGATTACGGTGGCCTATGAGATGATTTGTCTGGTCAACGCGGAGCTGTATCCCACATTCATCAGGTGCGTACGTCTCCCTCAGCGTGAGGAGGGAGGCTGGGACATTTGTTTACGGGTGAGCACGACCACAGGTGCCAAAAGAGGACAACTCCCCTTTTTTAAGAAATTTATTTTATGGATGTACAGTTGATTTACAGTGGCATGTTGATTTCTACTATACAGCAAAGTAATTCAGTTATACATACAGGTGTACATTCTTGTACATATTCTTCTCCATTACGATTTATCACAGGATATTGAATCTAGTTCCCTGTGCCATTCCATAGGACCTTGTGGTTGATCCATAGGACAGTTTGCCTCTGCTAACCTCGAACTCCCAATCCAACCCTCTCAGCCTTCCCATGCTCCTTCGCAGCCACAAGTCTGTTTCCGTTTTGTAGATAAGTTCATTTGTGTCGTATTCTAGATTTCACGTATATGCGATGTCATATGGTCTTTGTCTTTCTCTTTCTGACTTCCTGCATTTGGTATCTCTAGGAAGGCACCTTCCTTTTCGAGAGGATGGGGCCATTTCAAGGCAGTAGGCAGGTCACACCTCACACTCCCAGGCTGGGGTAAAACCCAGGAACCACGTGGCAAGAACAGGAGCCACTGCGTGGAGAGGGAGGCCACAGGAGGGAGAACGGCCCCCCCAGGCTGGCAGAGCAGGGCAGGGGCAGGCGGTGATGAAAGTAAAGGTTGAAAATTGCCCCCGCCCCCAGTTAAACATCTTCCAGAAAGTTAATACAAAGCAAACACAACAGAACATGAATGGAATTATGTATCATTTCCATGCATCGACGGTACGGTGAAGACTTTCGGCTCACACACATTTCAGTGATTGGGGGAGGTGTTTAAGGCTGGGGTGGGAGATAACTACGGTCCTGGGAAAAGCAGAAGGAAACCTCGGCGTCCTGTGTTTCAGGAACCTCGGGGTGCTCGTCTGCTCCTCCATGTGTGACATCGGGGGCATCCTCACACCCTTCCTGGTCTACAGGCTCACCGACATCTGGCATGAGCTCCCCCTGGTGGTTTTCGGTAAGAAATCCCCAGAGATGTCCGAAGGAAAACCTGTCTTTTAGGGGTCTCCATGTTTCTACCTCCAAACAAGTGCTCTCCTTGCAAGTTACTACTAAACGTGACTAGTAATTGGGGCTACTCTTGGTGTGGCAACATTAGTGTTACTAACGGCATTAGCAGCCGCTAACACTCAAGTCTGGGAACCCATGAGGACTCAACGCCCATAGAGATGCAAAGTCCAGGGCGAGTGAGGTGGGGGTTTCTTTGAAGAAGACCCTCTCCCCTCACTGATATATGCCTCTTTGTCCAGGAACTCATTCTTTCTATCTCCTCTAGGCCCAGACATTGGAAAATACAAACTCTTTTTACTTCCTTACTTACAAAGAAGCAGTTAAAATTTTGCCAAGGGCGATTTCAACACCCAGCAGAAATAGACTAAGATGGAGAAAATGCAGACTTCCATGGCAGTCCAGTGGTTAAGACCCTGTGCTCCGAATACAGGGGGCCCAGTTTTGATCCCTGATCAAGGCACTAGATCCCACATGCTGCAACTCTAAGATCCTGCATGCTGCAATGAAGGCCCAGTGCAGCCAAACAAATACATTTTTTAAGAAAGAAGGAAAATGCATTAGCATGACAGGAATACCTGTGGGGGTGATGGCACCTCATCCTCAGGTTCCTCAGAGATTATATTGAAGGAGCAGGGGCACAGTCCTGCCCGCCGACCCTGAAGGGAGCATGGGTGCTGAGTCCACCCCTCCCAGACCAGCCGCAGGAGAGAAGGGGAGGGATTAACCTAATCATCACCACGTCCTGAACCCTAAGTCTGCAGACTGTGAGAGGGGCTGGGATCCTGGGAGGTTCCATTCACTCCATATGCACTGCCTCTTCCCCCAGGGGCAGACAGATGGACAGGTGCACTCCTGGGCATCACAGCAGCCCCGGCTCCAGATCCACACACGTAACTTCACCCTCTCAACGTGTCAGCCCTGGGGTCTCCACACACCCACTCCTGTCTTCTTTAAGACTCCTTCTGAGTCTTTGTTTTAATTTGACAGAAATGGAACGCTTTCCCCATGGGCATACAAGACTCAGTCTGGGGGAGGAAGGGAAAGACCCTCTCAGATGACAGCAGAGTGAAGTCGCTCAGTCGTGTCCGACTCTTTGCGACCCCATGGACTGTAGCCCACCAGACTCCTCTATCCATGGGATTTTCCAGGCAAGAGCACTGGAGTTGGTTGCCATTTCCTTCTCCAGGACATCTTCCCGACCCAGGTATTTGAACCTGGGCCTCCCGTATTGTAGGCAGGCGCTTTACCGTCTGAGCCGCCAGGGGGACAGCGAATGGCTCTCCCCCAATCCTGCGTGTTCTCACACACGTGTCTCTGCCCATCCTTCTGCTCGAAGGACTTGTGAGGGCAGAACTTTCCACTGCTGTAGGTCTATCAGCAAAAACTCCAAAGCATTGTGAGAACTCACCCTTGAAGGAGACCTGACGAGTGTTTCCATGTTCCACCGTAACAAGATGGCCGAGTTGAGAGAACATGAGGTCTCTGTCCCGAGGTAGGCAGGTGGCTGGCCTGGCTGGGAGCCCGGGGCCCAGACTCCTTCCTCCCCCAGCACTAGCCCAGGGGCCCGACCCCAGGACCCCTTTTCCATCTTGGGAAGCGCCATCGCACGCTCTGGGCTCTTGCTTACACTCCAACCTCGGCCACTCCCCTAGGTTGGCAGTGAGTGGTCCACGGGCCTGCGGGATATTTCTGGGTGGAAAATAGGTACTTCTTAGTATCTATTTTATTTTTCTTAGTACCTTTTAACAGCAACAACAAAAATGCGAAGTCCAGACCCAGAGGAACGCCCCAGACCTACACCGTCTGCTGGGCCCTGCCTGTCCATCAAAAAGATAAAGGGTGTTAACTGCATTTCAAATTTGAAGTAAGCAAAGTGTTGGTGGCTCCGTCGTGTCCAGCTGTTTGTGACCCCATGAACTATAGCCTGCCAGGCTGCTCTGCCCACGGGGAGTCTCCAGGCGAGAATACCGGAGTGGGTAGCCGTTCCTTTCTCCAGGGCATCTTCCTGACCCTGGGATCGAACCCACATCTCCGGTCTCTCCTGCATTGGCAGGCAGGTTCTTCACCACTAGAGCCTCCTGGGAAGAAGACAATTCCTGATTTTATATCACTGGTAGTTTCCTTCTCTCACCAGCCTTTAATAGCTAGCAGGAAGCAAAACTAGAAGTTTTACAGTTTTCTTTCTCTTTTCACACAATCATGGTGTGCAAACTGTGCTGTAGTAAATCAGAAATGGTCATCTAGAAGCCTGAAAACCAACACATGAATACATTGGAAAAATTCATGCCACGGACCAGGCACTTTTCTAAGCACCTAATGAATATGAACTCGTTTCAGCCTCATAACAAGCATTTGAGGTGGACACATCACCCCACATTCTGCAAGGGTGTCTGGAGCATCAGGAGACCATAGAACCTCTCGGGGCTCTGAGACCAGGGCTCAAGGTGTCAGCACTTGGGCTGTCAGTATTGCACCCAGGTGCCCAGAGCTCCAGTCGGTGCCCTGACCCACTGCACACTGCAGGCCTGTATTTCTATTTCAGTTTTAAGGGTGCAGAAAATGGAGTCCAGCAGGCATTTTTTTGAAACCCCAAACTAGTAAAGAACCCACATCCTACTTCTTGCATTCTATGATAGAAAATATATAAAGATGTACCCTGGTTCGATTCCTGGGACGGGAAGAACGCCTGGAGAAGGGAAAGGCTACCCACGCCAGTATTCATGGGCTTCCCTGGTAGCTCAGATGTAAAGAATTGGCCTGCAATGCGGGAGACCTGGATTCAACCACTGGTTTGGGAAAATCCCCTGGAGGAGGGCATGGCAACCCACTCCAGGATTCTTGCCTGGAGAATCCCGTGGACAGAAGAGCCTGGTGGGCTACAGTCCATGGGGTCACAAAGAGTCAGACACAACTGAGTGACTAAGCCCAGCACAGCGTGTGTGTGTGTGTGTGTGTGTGTGTGTGCATGTATGCATGTATATATAAATTTTTGTATATATGTTTTTGTGTGTATATATAGTCTTTTATGTATATTTAAGTGTATATATATATAGATATATATGGTCTTTTTATGTATATACACACATATATATACATCTATATACATTTAAAGTCTATATATAGATATATATACATAAAAATACATACATATATACATATACTATATATACACATACAAAGACTATATATAAATGTATACATTTTAAAAGCTATATATATTTAAAAGAATATATATATATGAATCACTTTGCTGTATGCCTGAAATTAACACAACGCTGTATGTAGATCAACTATCCTTCAGTAAAATAAAAAATAAAAAGCAACAATAAATGAAATAAAATACCTGGCTATACCATTTAATGCTGTTATGAAGTAATATGTGATTCATTACTTTTATTTGCTGGTGATGATCCAAGTTTCTAACTCATTTTCATTACTAAGTGCTTTATATTGGCAGGGCTATATTCTTTCTTTCTTAGCATTGTTTTTTTTTTTCAGAGTTATTTTCTAACTCTAAAGTATCTTAATATCATGGCAATGTCCTCTAGCCTAGAATAACTTTGACTCAAAATGCGAAGTATTTCATTTCCCTATAAGGAATTGTAATTCAGTGGAGTTTGGAACAGGCAAAATATTTATGATGGGGAACAGGGCAGTCTGAGACGGCAAAGGAATCTGTAAGTATAGGAAACCATAAAAAATTTTTTTAAGAAACAAGGGGAGCTCTAATTACAGAAGTGGCATGCATCAACCCTGAATGTGGTCTTTGTCGTTTGGTTTTCAGCCGTGGTCGGCCTGATTGCTGGAGGACTCGTGGTGTTGCTCCCAGAAACCAAAGGGAGGACTTTGCCTGAGACCATTGAAGAAGTTGAGAACATGCAGAGGTAGGAAGCTGAGATTTCTTCATGAACCATTCCATGCATGTTTGGGGGAAACTCTGTAGCTGGCTGGAAAGAAAGATTAGGTTGAATCTATCCCTCAGACTGTACACTGAGATCAATTCAAATGAAATCAAAGATTAAAATGTACCAACCAAGAAACACTGAAAGAGAATGAAGATATTATAGGAGAAGACCTTAACTCTTTCACAGTGAGGGAGACTTTCAAAATTTGGCCCAAAATATCCAGGACCCATTAGGAAAAAAAATTTGCCCTCATAAAAATTTAAAACTGTGTTGAAAAACTTCCATAAGCTAAAAAAAGATAAGCAAACTTAGAGAAAATGTTTACTCTTCCATAAAGGGCTAATTTTCCGAATGTATAAATAGTACTAACAAATGCATAAGAAAAATCACACAGTAGAAAAAAAATGGACAAAGGACTTGAATACATAATTTAGTGAAAAGGAAAAAAAACAGCTCCAAAATCTATTAGTATGCCCAATCTCCTTCATAGTAAGAGAATTGCAAAGTTGCCCTGCACTGTTAATCACTGGGATTGTCAAAGATCAAACTGCTTGAAAACAACCAATGGACCCTTGAACAGCACAGGAGTGATGGGTGTCAAGCCCCTATGCAATCAAAATCCACTTATAACCTTCAATTCCCCCAAAACTTAACTGCTAATAAATGTTAGTCGCCCAGTCGTGCCTGACTCTCTGTGACCCCATGGACTGCAGCCCACCAGGCTCTTCTGTCCATGAGATTTTCCAGGCAAGAATACTGGAGTGGGTTGCCATTTCCTTCTCCAAAGGATCTTCCCAACCCAGGGATTGAACCCAGGTTCCCTGCACTGCAGATTCTTTACTTAGCTTACAAGGGAAGCCCCAACCGCTAATAATCAGAAGCTTATGAATAACATAGGGCAGTTCAGACATATTTTGTATGTTGTATGTGTCATATACTGTGTTCCTACAGTAATCTATAGAAAAGAAAATGTTGTTAAGAAAATCATAAGGAAAATAAAATACATTTACAGTACTACACTGTGTTTTTCAGGCTTCCCAGGTGGCACTAGTGGTAAAGAACCTGCCTGCCAATGCAGGAGACATAAGAGATGCAGGTTCAATCCCCGGGTCTGGAAGATCCCCTGGAGGAGGGCATAGCAACCCACTCCAATATTCTTGCCTGGAGAATCCCATGGACAGAGGAGCCTGGCAGGCTACAGTCCATAGGGTCGCACAGAGTCAGATACGACTGAAGCGACTTAGCATGCACATACCTTGTTTATCAATACTGTAAATTTATCAGTTTACATCATTTGTTTCTAAGACAAACCATCTATCAGCACCTACATGAACATTTTCTTTTATGATACAAAACACTGTAGAACTGGTGGCTCAGTGGTAAAAAAAAAATTGGCCTGTCAAGGCAGGAAACATGGGTTCAATGCCTGATCCGGGAAGATCCCAGAGGCCACAGGGCAACTAAGCCCATGCGCCACAACTGTGAGCCTGTGCTCTAGAGCCTGGGGACCATGCTGCTGAGCCACGTGCCCAAATACTGGAGCCTGCACGCCCCAGCGCCCGGACTCCCCAGCGAGAGAAGTCACGGCAGTGAGAAGCCCGAGGACCACAGTGAGGCAGTCCTGGCTTGCCAAAACTAGAGAAAAGCCCACGCAGCAGTCAGGACCCAGCAGGGCCAAAGCTAAATAAATAAAATTAAAAGGAAAACACGGTAGATTTTACATGGATTCATAACAAGTGACATCGAAAATGAAAAGATCATGTGAAACAGAAATCCAAATTTACGGATAGAGTGATTCATGGGCTTGATGCTGAAGAAGTACCTATACTGTATATAGATAATATATCTGTATGATTGCTTTATGGTTGCCTACTGTAACTGACTCGATGGACATGAGTTTGTGTAAACTCTGGGAGTTGGTGATGGACGGGGAGGCCTGGCGTGCTGCAGTCCACGGGGTCACAAAGAGTTGGACACAATGGAGCGACTGAACTGGACTAAACTGAACTGTAACTGATGCTATTGCTCTCCACTGCTCATGGCAGCCTAGCCCATACACGAATGAATGGATTGATGTGAAATTTTTGTGCCATACAGTGACAGTCATACTCATAATAGAGTATCAGAAATGTCTGTTACATTTTTTAAAACAACCACTTACCTGTGATGATAGGCAGGTTCTCCACTATGATCAAGAGAGGCATAATGTAAGATGATGTAATTCTTTGAAAGCAAAATTATAAAACAATAAGAAAATGAATACATTATTAATTTTGTATTAAATATCACTCACCTTATGCTTATGTGGGGACAGAGTCTGTGCATGCATGCGTGCTCAGTCATGTCTGACTCCTTGCAACCCCATGGACTGTATCTCTCCAGACTCCTCTGTCCATGGGATTCTCCAGGCAGGAATATTGGTGTGGGTTGCCATGCCCTCCTCCAGGGCATCTTCCCGGCCTAGGGATCAAACCAGTGTCTCCTGGATCTCCTGCCCGGCAGGTAGATTCTTTACTCCTGAGCCACCAGGGAAGCCAAGACTAATGCCTACATATACTTTATGCTTTCATGATGGACTTAACTTTTTCTCAGTTTTTTAAAAATTTCTAGGTTACATGTTTCATCTGAGACCTTTTTAAATTGTCACAAATTGCCAAAAAAATTTCAAATTTTTTATTGAAAGAAATCCACGTGTAAGTGGATACATGCAGCTCAAACCTGCGTTGTTCAAGGATCAACCGCACTGTGCTGGTAAAAGGTGTGGACAGACAGGCAGAGTCCTTAAAACCTTTCTGATGGGCAATATGACAATAGTAATGAAATTGTAAATGTGTGTACCTTTGTACACAGCAATTCCATCCTTGTAGAAATTCATGTGTGTAAAATGGTGTATGTACAGGATTTTCATTAACGCAATTTTTATGTATCAAAAGAGTGAGAGCAGCATAAATGCAGATCCATTGGGAGACCAGTTAGTTAAATTATGGCGTGTCATTCAGTAAAATACTGCATAGTCATTAGAAAGAATGAGGCAGCTTGATATACACTGATAAGGAAACTCTCCCAGATGTATTTTTTTTTCAGATGTATTATTAATGGGGGAAAAGAGCAAAACCTAGAAAGGCATATAATCATTTGTGAACAAAGAGAAAAATACATGTATGTGAAACTTAAATATTTATTAAACATATATATAAATTATATATACAATTTACTTTATCTCTGGAAGCACATGCATAACATTGATCGTCTATGGAATTAGATGGCTATGGGAGATAAGTGGGAGGGAGACTCTTCAGTGCATACTTTTTGCACTTTCTGAACACATACAATTCTATTTTAAAAGTAACCTTAAAAAATCAAAAATAGGGACTTCCCCTTCGGTTGGTACAGTGGATAGGAATCTGCCTGCCAATGCAAGGGACACAGGTTCGATCCCTGGCCCAGGAGGATTCCACGTGCCACAGAGCAACTAAGCCTGTGGGCCGCAACTACTGACGATGCACACTCTAGGGCCAACGAGCCACAACTACGGAGCCCAGGCACCACAACTCCTGAAGCCCCCAAGCCCGAGAGCCAGGAAACCGCAAGCCCGAAGGCTGCAGGGAGCGACTACTGAAGCCCACGGGCCTCGGGCCTGTGCTCCACAACAGGAGAAGCCACCTCAGTGAGAAGCCCCGACTAGGGAGCCGCCATCACCGGCCACAAGCAGAGAAAGCCCAGGCACAGCAACAAAGACCCAGTGCAATCAAAAATAAATACATAAAACCATTAAAAAAAAAAAATCTTCATCCAGAGAAACATGTATGACACACTCCCCCAGGAATCTGTTTATGTGATATGCTCAGCTATAACTGTTCATTTTATCCATAGTCCATTTTCGGCCCATTGATGCCATGAACTGAACTGAATTGTACCCATGCTACAAACCCTTCACATTTCACATATTCAGCACTTGGGCAAAGGTCATAGCAGGAGAATCACAGAGGTCTGAGGCTTTTCCTAGAACTTGGAAGAGTCTTTTAATTCAGCCAGAGGTCATGCACTAGCAGTTCATGGGACACCGGGGTCTCAAGAGCCTTGCCTGGCCCACGTAATTTTTTAAGTGGGAAATTCCACATAAAATGAATTTCCAGAATCTGTGTTTTTTTTTTAAAATCAGAGAATTGGGTAACACTGAGCAGGCAGTTTCCTCCTGTTGACAGTTTGGAGGAGCTGAGTGTTGACAGCTCAGCTCTTTGAAGGGCGTGCCTGCTGGAGCCAGCCACAGGCCCTTCTTCCCTACCCTTGGTGCCTAGGACACGTCTGTTTTCCATCTGGTGAGTGTGGACCTTTGAGTTTGAGATCCTTGATCTTGATCAACTAACCCCCATAGACCTTGTCCAGTGCATCTTCCTATGCACACCAGTGCCTCCCCTCGAGGACAGAAATTGTACATCGTTTATGGTCGTGTCTCTAGAGCTAAGCATAGTCCCCATGCACAAAGAGCAGATGCTCGCCAAGTATTTGTGAAATAAATGCAGAGCTCCTCTACAGCATCCCTATGTGATGTACCCCTAGGTTTGCCCCCGCCAATCCCAGTGTCAGCAAGGCAGTAACATGTGATGGTGAGGAACAGGCCAGGTCTGATGCCAGAACCCAGCCTCTGGGCACTGACTCTGAATTGAATCTCAGAGACAGAGTTTTGGGGTAAAGTAGAAAAGAATAGCTTTTTTGCAGGTGCCAAGCAAAGAGTCCAGGGCAGCTAGTGCTTAAAAGACCCAACCTTCCTGAAGATTTTCGAGGAAAGGTTTATAAAACAAGGTGTAGGAAGGGGGTTATGGGGTGTGTGACCATCTCATGGACATTCTTCTGACTGGTTGGTGGTGAGGTACTTGGGAGTCAGCATCATCAACCGTCTGGTTCCAACCAGTCTGGGATCTAGAGTTAATGGGGAGCATAGGTAGTTTCTTCCATCTGGTGGGGTTTCAGTATCTGCAAAACAGCTCAAAGGACATGGCTCAGAATATTATATATAGCCCTTGAAGAGGAACTAAAGGTCCTTGACTTTAACGGTTAAAGCATTATTTTGTCTTGCTTGGCTGTTTTTCTTTTTTTCTGCATTTTCTCACTTCTCTGATTAAATTTGTTCTTTGACTAAAGTGTTTCTACAGACAGAGGCAGGTGGAGGTCATGGGTGGGTGTCTATTCTGTAAAGGCTTCATAAGGTCCTGCTGGGTTATGGGTCCTCATATTTCCTATCATGTTATCTTCACTCCACTAGGGCTCAATTTTTCATCTGTCAATGGAACAAGAGTTCCTATTCATTGAATTTTTGTAATGATTAAATGGGACTTCCCTGATGGCTCAGCAGGTAAAAAGTCCACGTGCAACACAGGAGATGTGTGTTTGATCCCTGGGTCGGGAAGATCCCCTGGAGAAGGAAATGGCAACCCACTGCAGTATTCTTGCCTAAGAAATCACAAGGACAGAGGAGCCTGGTGGGTGGATAATGCCTGTAAAGTGCCTGGCTCTTAGCAAATATTCAATAACCACCTAGACTATTCATAGAAGTTTTCACAGCTGTTTTATAAAACAATAAAATAGGTACCCAGATGGTTTATTGGAAAGCAAAATTTTAAATATACACTGAATGGTTCTGAGACAGGGAAGTGCAGCTCAGTGATACACCCATATGCCTGTACTTGAAAGAATTTTCCATTTTTATCAGACTGGTTCAAAGTAGGCTAAAGAGATATTTTGCAACATTATTCCTATTGTTGTTTTATATTCTTGCTAATTATGCCATCTGCAAATACATCTATGAAGACTTGCACTTTTCTATCCTCTGTATTGTGTAACCCAGTCCACCTTTCAAAGACAGATGAGAGACCAATAAGGTTCAGAGCGTGACAGGAGGAGCATGTGGGAAGGTGGGGGACTGAAGCCGAGTTGGGTGGAGGCTCCCGTGCAGAGAAAGATGAAGAGGGGCCAGCTGGTGGGAGGCAGAGGCACCCAGGAGAGAGGGCAGCTGTAGTTGGCACCTGGAGTCAGGCAGGCTTCTCGCTAGGTCTGGAGAGCCCACCCAGGGTGTCCCAGGTGGTGAGTGGGCACCTGCGAGACCAGGGAGGTAGGAGCCCCACCACCTGTCAAGTCATTCAGCCCCTGAGCCTATCCTAGATGCAGAGAGCCTTCTGACTGGCTAACATCACCTATTTCACCCCTTCAGCCTGTTTCCTTTCCTGCAAAATTGAGCTGCAATCGCTTACATGTCCCGAGAGCTTTCATCTGGTGCTTGGCAAGACCTTCTCCTGTATCGCCTCATTTAATCCTTGCAACAACCCTAGGCAGTAGGTAGTATCATTAACCCCATTTGACGGCAGAAGGAAAAAGAGAGATTTGCCCAAAGTTAGTAACAAAGCCAAGGTTTTAATCCTGGCAGCCCAAGGCCAGGGTCCATGGACACACCTCCCCCCAGAGGGCTGAGTGCACAAGAGGGGTGAGGCGGGCACGGTGCCCTGGGCGGGGCTGCCCGCAGCTGCCAGCAACCCGGCTGTCCCTGCCGCCGTTGTCACTGCTGCTGCTGATTCTGTTGCTGCCGCAACCGTCACTTTTGTGTTGCCACTATTGACAAGGAGGCCCTTGGAGCTGGATGTTGAGCTTTGGCTCCTGTGTCTGGAGTCTGAGAGCACTCCAGAACCACCTGGATCCAGATGAGCTTCTGCTCCTCTCTGCATCTCAGATGGATCCAGAGACTGAGGCAACACTAAGCCCCTCCAGGTGAGGGGCATTCTATGAGGAGTTGGGGGCCCCAGGAGCAGCCCCAACCTGGATTTCAGTATTATAAACACAAACATGCCAAGAGGGTGTGGCTGGGAACAGCAAAGTGAAGAAAGAAGCATTTTTACATGAATATCAGCAAGATCCTTGTATTCATAAAGACAAGATGACTAAGAAAAATTTCAATTTGAAAAAATTTTTGAATTAATTTTTATTTGCTCCTTACTTTTACTGAAAAGTCAATAATCTTTGGTAAAAATGGTTTTCTCAAGTCCTATTTGCAGAACAGATGATAACAGTGTCTATATTTTGCATTCATCACTTTTAAGTGATAGAAAATTAAATTGAGTCATTTACCATGTTCTCTACTACATGGGAAAGGAGGGAAACACCTTAGACAAAGAATGTGGGCCAGTCCCACTCCTAGGAGAGCATTTTAGGAATGACTCCATCCACATTAGGTGCTCACGATGCACTGTCCATTTTCTTTTTGCGCACCACCACAAGGAACACTTGTCAAGACTGATCCTGGACAAAGCTTATACTCATTGGTTGCTCCATCTTTCTATTATCCATTTTATCTTGGTTTTCAGCTCCTCATAATCTCTTTCTCCTCTCTCCCTTTTTGTTTTATTATTTATTGCAGGTCAGTAAAAAGAAAAGACAAGATGACTTACATTGAAGTCAAGAAACTAGACACTCCACTGAATTAAGAAGAGAGAGCTGCTCTTGTTTGCTTTGACAAAAACAAGGCAAGAATCAGAGATTTCTGCTCTCATCACAAAGCCTATACATGTAACCTTACTTCTGTTTGGACACTAGTAACCTTGATCTATAACCAAATGGAGTCAGTCGTACTGCTGTATGAAAACTGCCTCTAGGACGAGGTCCTGCAATCCTCCCTTGTTTGAACACTTCCAATGACTCATCTTACATAGCTACCTTAAGAGGGGATGCCAGCACTCCTCTGGACCAGATATTTCCAGAGTAGATTCTAGAATATCTCAAGGGAGAAGCAAAAAGTCTGTCGAGGAAAGAAATAGCTTACACATAAAAAGAATGTCAAGACTTTGTAATTGAAATCAGCGGAAATCTGACTACAAGTTTAGGAATGAATCGTAAAGATACAAGGCCCAGGAGGATGAAACATAATAATGAGTCAGGTAAGATTTACTGATATGAGTGCTCTGACACAAGGTTCTAGATTTAATGTGCTGGCTGGAACATCTAGCATCAACTCCAACAGTTAGCAGAACAACAACATGAGAAAAAATATGAGTATATTTCCATAATTTGAAATAAGGAGGACTTCTTAGGCAAAAGCATAACCAAGAGACATGAAGTGAATGATTGATTGATTAATGTGACTACACAAAACAAAGCTAAATTAAATGAGGCTAGCTGTTTAACACACCCCAAAAGTAAATTTAATGGATGAGTGATAGATTTGGGGAAATATTTTCCACATATAAAATATTAAAAGGTTAATATCCAAAAGAAATAAAAAGCTACTAAAAATCAATAAAGAAATGATAATCCTCTAGACAGACTATAAGGAAAAAATGGTTCAAGAATACAAAGTTAACCAGAAAAAAAAAAAAAGAATACAAAGTTATTTATAGAAATAGCTTTAAAAATTGTTAGGTTTTATATATATATATATGTATAAAGATGCATATCCTCATGGTTAGGGAAATAATAATGAAATATTTTTCACTCTTCAGATTAATTAATAAAATTAATAAAAAAATAAAATTGAAAGTATCAAGTATGGATGAGGATATGAAAAAACTTTCATGCATTACTGGCATGCATGAGTTGATTGGTTTAGTCTTTAGAAAGCAGTTTGGCGGTGTCCGTGCACATATTAGAAATGCGCACATCTGGACCCAACAATTTCACCACTAGGTATCTATTTTTGAGAAACACTAAAGCATATACAGATTCATCTCAGAGGTATTCATTGCATCATTTATTGATGAGAGCAAAAATTGCAAATAACCAAAGTCCTTATATGTGAGGAATGCTTAAATAAACTATGGTATATCAACTCATCAGTTAACAAAGAGTGAAAATAATATATAGCTACTCCATATAAAGATCTTCATGATGAAGGGCTAAGATGAGTTTTGGAATAAGGATGTAGAAATAATAAGATGTACATCTAACCAATGATCTAGGGGGAAGAGGAATGGGACTGGGCAGTGTACAAGGAACAATTAGAAAGATTCTACTTTTTCTGCAATTCTTGCATTTTTATGTTTTCATGTGCAGATCTGTGGCATGCTCATGCTGTTTTAAAAAATAAATGATTAACTGGGAAATAGTTTGATGGTTTCTTTAAAAATTAAACATGTTCTTACAATATCGCTCAGCAATTGCTTGCCTGGGTATTTATCCCAGAGAAAGGAAAACATACATCCACACAAAATTCCATCCACAATTTCTCATGGCATTTTTTTTCTCTAATTAAACAAAATCTGGAAATAATCAAAATGTCCCTCATACCAAGGAACACTCCTCAGCAAGAAAAAGGAACAAATCAACAAGATACATACAACTTGAATGGATCTCAAGGTTGCTGGGCTGAGTAATAAAGGCTAATCTCCAAAGGTCAATCGTGAAAGGAAAAACTACTGAGATGGAAAACAGATCAGTAGTTAATTATGGTCGTGGTTACATAAATCTACACGTGTGATAAACTGACATGGGTCTATACTCACATAGCACACCAATGTCAGTTTCCTGGTTTTGATATTTCTTTAATTATGTGAGATGGAATCATTGGGGAACACCAGGTGAAGGGGACCCAGACTCTCTCTGGATTTGTAAATTCCCGTGAATCTAGTTATTTCAAAATAAAAGATTAAAAAGAGTATTTTAAAAATGAAATGTTATGGGGACCCAGAAGAGGCCACTTCTCTGTAACAATGTTTCTTAAAGTTAATGTTCAAAATGTCTTTGGCTTCCAAAGGAAACTACAGTTCCTCGGTCCAGAAAAGTGCATACCCAAAACTTGCATATACTTTCACAGGCTTTACCAATCCTTCATTCAATTAAGAATTCTTGCTGTTGACACAAGTTTCAGTCCATAACCCAAACCCAGCCTGCTGCCTGTTTTTAAATTAAGTTTTATTGACACACAATTACACCCATTTACTTCTATTTGTCTAAGGCAACTTTGCGGTTGCAGAAAAGTGAGTGGTTGCTGTAAAGATTCTTTGATGCACAAACCTTAAATTATTTGCTATCTAGCCCTTTATGGGGTTTACCTGATAGCTCAGCTGGTAAAGAATTCACCTGTAATGTAGGAGACGCCAGTACAATTCCTGGGTCCAGAAGATGCTCTGGAGAAGGGCTAGGCTGCCCACATCAGTATTCATGGGCTTCCCTGGTGGCTCAGGCGGTAAAGAATCCGTCTGCAATTTGGGAGACCTGGGTTCGATCCCTGGGTTGGGAAGAACCCCTGGAGGAGGGCATGGCAACCCACTCCAGTATTCTTGCCTGGAGAATCCCCCTGGACAGAGGAGCCTGCTGGGCTACAGTTCATGCAGCGGCAAAGAGTCAGACACGACTGAGTGATTAGGCATAACACAGCAGCCCTTTATGGAAAAAGTTTGCTGACCCCTAGGGAGAATCCCACCTCTGTAAGCTGAAAGAAACGTTGGAATTAAAAATAATAAAAATAATAACACAGAAAAAGCAATACTATTAACATCCTAAAGTCTGAGTTCCTTCTTCTGTGTGCCTGGAACGCAGCACCAGTTGTGTAGGCAAACAGGCAAGAAGCCAGGTAAGAAGATAACAGTTTGGAAAGAAGAGCTCCCATCACGCCAGCACACTTGTGCACACGGCCATTTGCGGTTTCCTCCCCACGCCCTGAGGTGGGCTGGGCTGCCCAGCAGCCTCGGGGCGTGTTCTGGGTGTGGTGATTCCCGAAAGCCCCGGCACTCTGAGGAAAAGAACTAGGTGGGCCTTGCAGATCGGGGTGGCCATGTAAACTGGGAGGGGCAACTTGAGAGGGGAAGAGTCAGGGACCACTCAATCCACGTTGTAAGATGTGCTCAGTAGAAGCCTCACTATCTAAAAAGTCCTACTCATCAAAGACTATTATTTTCATTTAACCTAAAACAAAAAGAATGTATTTCTATATCTTCAATGAAGGAGAAACATCTGTTTTCTAAGTGTACACCTCCTGTTAGGAGTTCGGCTTTTTCTGGCTTAGACCATGTTCCTAATGCATTGTTCATCACTTGCAATTTGGGACTCTTTAAAGGAGAACCAGAACTCAAAACACGTTGAAACAACCTGGATCCAAAATTCCAGATTTTTGCCATACTTTCTTTCTTTAATACTTGATTTGTCCACATTTACATGACATTTTTAGTGACTCTATTGAATATTGAGAAAGCATTTTAATCAGGGGTCCCCAACCCCCAGGCCACAGACTGTAACCTGTTAGAAAGTGGGATGCAGAACAGGAGGTGAGCATTGGGCAGGCCAAACCAAAACCATAACCCCACCCAGGCCAGTGGCAATATTGTCTTCCATGAAACCAGTCCCCAGTGCCTAAATATAGGGGACTGCTGATTTAATTTACTTTAATTGAATTGTGTATTAAAAATGCATTTTTTCCTTTCTCTTTCATCAGATTACATGATGTCATCAAATTAGGTAATCACAATATCGAGTTCAAAGAGAAAAAACAGATTTAGGAGCAAATCCAACTGATCCCTGGTCCTCCTGTAACTCAACTAAGAGACAGATGGGTGGTCACATTAGAAGGTGGCCACCTAGCTGAGTTGAGAGTTCGCCAGCTTGTTTTGCTAACCAACGCAAGCCCGTGTGCCCAACACACAACGAGGCCAAACAAACCTAAATGTCAGAGTCTGGAGCAGAGAAAGGTTTATTGCAAACCCCATAATCATGCAAGGAGAATGCATTTCTTGTGCCCCCAAAACCCATCAACTCCCTTAAGGAGTTCAGCAAAGCATTTTTAAAGATGGGGGTGGGGAGGATGGCATGGTTGTGATCAGTTCGTGCAGTTTCTGACCGGCTGATGGGGAGGTAACAGGGCAGTGTCACAGGGATAAATATGATCAATCCTTAGGGTCCAGTAGATCTGGGGGCTACAGTGCTCAGGTCATCAGGTAGTTAATTTCTTCCCTTTGGTGGTAGCATCTGAAAAACTCAGGAAGTAAGCATGATCTGGGTGCTTCAGGAAGGAGCTACAGAGAGGGTGTGGGGGAGGGGTCTGCCCCAGGAAGGTCCCACAGGGTTCTGCCCTGTTGTAGTTTCACAGAGAGAAGGTGTGCCCATCGGGGTTCCCCAGAGAAAACAGAAGCAGTGGATGATGCACATATACACATATGTGAAAGGGAACTTTGGCTTACATGATTGTGAAAGCTGAGAAGTCCCACGATCTACTGCCTACAAGTCAGAGACCCAGGGAAGCCAGCTGCAAAAACCAGGGGAGCCGATACTTTAACTCCCAGTCCCAGGGCGGGAGACAGATGCCCCGCTCACAGCAGGCAGGACGGGAGGATGGCAGGCAGGGACAACACTCCCTCCTCTCCTTCTCCTCCTGCTCTGTCCATGGATCGGACATCCCGAAACACCCTCGCAGACACACTCAGACATCCTTCTGCATCGGGACACAGAATTCACATTCACGGGGGGTCGCTCTGTAAACCAGTTCACTGGAGGCTGGTCTCAAGAGCGCCTCCTAAGCCCAATTGCCGCTATGTTAAACAAAACATAGAATTCCCCTGGTTTCTCTCATGCAAGCCTGACAAACAGGATAGTATGTCTAAAACACTAGTACCCTGATCAAACCCCAAGAGTAAAGCTCGCTTCCCTTTCCCCTGTTTGGCAGGTCTAAGCCCAGTATCCTTGGTTAACCAGAACTCTGAAGCTGTGAACTTGGGTGACCCCCCCGCCATGAAGTTCTGAAATCAAAACTGACTTGGCAAAGACTTCTTTCCCAAAACAGTTTGACTCTACATTTACACCACCGGGCAAGTGGGTCTCGGGCTCAGGTTCACTTTCAGATGTCTCCAGCAACAATCTCTTTAAGGCAGGAAGATGTGGAGTGAAGAGGGGACCACGTCCATCACCCTTCAGCTGCTGTAATTTGGGGGTCTGTGTGATTTCGATGTGCCCTCATTCTGCATTTCCCCGCCAAGAGCCCAGAGCCTCTTGCCCCAGGAGTGTTTGCCTTCAAGATAAGTCACCCAAGGACATCACCTCGATCACGACTGGTCCTGGCAAAATTGAGGCATCTGTGTTCCAGGTTCCCTTATCCCTGCATCTCCTCCCTGCCCATGCCCACCCTCCCCGGCCACACCAGGGCCCTTTGACACCAATGGTTCAGCAGGTAAAGAATCTGCCTGCAATCCAGGAGATACAGGTCCAATCCTTGGATCAGGAAGATCCCCTGGAGGAGGAAATGGCAACCCGCTCCAATAGTCTTGCCTGAAAAATTCCATGGATAGAGCAGCCTAGAGGGCTACAATCCATGGGGTCACAAAAGAGTCGGACACGACTGAGCGACTAAGCAAGCAAGCCAATCTCCTCTCTGGCCCCCCATCAAAAAAGATTTGCTCCATGCCCCCAGAATCTTAGGGCTCATCTGGGGAGCAACCTGTGGGGCAGAGGGTGTTAATTCTGGAAACCAGTTCTGCTGGGTTGTGGGAACTAGCAGTCTCCGTCCCAGTGTTCAATCATTCCAGTGCTTAGATGCCCAGAAACTCCTAAAAACAATGACTCAGGATGCTAGTGCTGGCTTGGATTCCCAGGTCAGAGACTGCAACCCAGAACACTCTTCCCAGCTCTAGACATCTCCATTTAGACGCTGAGGGTTCCTGTGGGCTTCCCAGGAGGCACTAGTGATAAAGAACCTGCCTGCCAATGCAGGAGACATAAGAGAAGCAGGTTCGAACCCTGGGTTGGGAAGATCCCCTGGAGGAGGACATAGCAAACCACTCCAGTGTTCTTACCTGGAGAATCCCATGGACAGAGGAGCCTGGCAGGCTACGGTCCATAGGTTCGCAGAGTAAGACTCAACTGAAGCTGCTTAGCATGAGGATTCTGGTAACCAGCATTTCTCATTGAGATTTTACTGCCAGTGACAAAAATGTTTATCATCTTCAGATTTTGACAGGAGGAAGAACTCTGTAGAGGTCCATATTCATATCTGGCTTGCACATTTTCTAAGCCATCTGTCATCCCCAGGAAATCTTATGGAATGTTACAGGTATTTTACCCCCAAAGCAGATGTTTGGTGATGATTTTCCCATCAGGCAGAAATACTAGGGTCAGAAACCACAGGGGGAGTAGAGACCACCCAGTGCCTGAGTGAGTCCCCAGAGCTCACAATCCCTCAAGGGTCCAGTTCAAACACAACAATGGGTACTGTAAGCAGGACCCCATCTCGGGTGTCCCTCATGACTAGAGAAACAACCTCAGACTACTAACCATGGTACAAAGCGTGAGGGTCTCCTCTACGCGGGAATGCTGATCACCAGGACAAGATGAACAAGATGGATGTGGGCTTTGACGCTGCAGGTGGATGGGGCAAATACCCTAGTGATGATAGTGCAATGTGGAGCGAGCCTGGGAACCAGGAGGGAAGTACCCAGATTCCCAAAGTCAAGCTGGTCTTGCGTCTTGAGTGAGGACAAGTCTCCCTGGGGAGCCAATACTTAGTACCGTTCTAGGAGTTCACAGACAAAGGAGAAAACCCTGAGGACAATTTGGGGTTTAGGGACAATACCCCGAGAGGCTGAGGTTCAGCATGGGCAGGAGGTGGAGAGGCCTGCAGAGTGGCCAGTGGTGCTCAGCCTTGACCCTGTGGTCAGAGAGCTGGGCAGGAAGAGGCGGGATGGGCAGCAGGAGGTATGGAGCCAAGAGAAGTGGGCAGATGAGAGAGATTTAGGGAGAAAAGAAAATTGTGACTATTAGCTATGGAGCCAGAGGCTAAAGCGGCATTTAAGAAGAGCATAGCAATGAGATTTATCCCAAAACAATCACACTAGACACTAACTGCACATGCTTGAGAGCCTGGGGACACTTCTGGGAGCAGGTTCACAGGTCCTGAGGCCGTGAATGTCTAGAGCATCACACAGGCATTTTTGTCCACAAAGCAACCAGAAATCACAGAAACAGATTCAAGTATTCTCAAACACTCTTTCAGAAAGAAAGAAAAAATAAAAGACATTTTAGAAACACTTTCATCCAAAATGTCAAAGAAAAATAATGTTAAGACGGAGAGGAAGGGTAGTTTTACATTTTCTTCTTCATAACTTTGGCATTTCCTCAATTTTCTGCAATGCGTGTATTTTTAAAAAAAAAAAACATGTGTTAGGCAGGATATGGTGCCTATAAAAATACACATGATAGATGGGTCACTGATAAAGATTTCTTTTCTGAATTCATTCCTGGTCCAGCCTCCATCACACCAAAGGTAACAACTATTCCACATTTTGTCTCTCTGATTTCCTTGTTTCTAATGTACAACACACACACACACAATTGAGTGTATGCATTCTGTTAAAAAGAAAAATTCCACTGAGTACATTTTAAAGATCCAATTGACTTTATTGAACCATTCAGGCTTCAGGCAGCATCCCATGCATTGTCTGGAAGGAAGCTTCAAAGGGTGGCAGAAAGGGAAAGTTTCTAAAGACAGGATGGATGTGAGAGAGTGCGTGTGTGCTTGCTGGCTAAGTCATGTACAACTCTTTTGCAACCTCATGGACTGTAGCCTGCCAGGCTCCTGTGTCCACGAGATTCTCCAGGCAACAATACTGGAGTAGGTTGCCATTTCCTTCTCTAGGGGGTCTTCCCGACCCGTGGATGAAACCCACGTCTCCTGCATTGGCAAACGGGTTCTTTACCACTGAGCCACATTTGAAGCCCCAAAGGCAGGACAAGGAAGGCGTAAACATGGAAACAAAATTGTTTCAGATTCAGGTCACCTTTCTTCAGGGGAAAGGGGTCTTTTAGGTGGACC
Organism: Odocoileus virginianus; assembly: GCF_023699985.2. Taxonomy (NCBI): domain Eukaryota; kingdom Metazoa; phylum Chordata; class Mammalia; order Artiodactyla; family Cervidae; genus Odocoileus; species Odocoileus virginianus. The sequence goes on from NC_069707.1 coordinate 7,387,418, forward strand.
ACCTCACCTTCCTTCTGGGGATGGAGAAGGTGTTGACCGGAAAGTATCTGACCAGCAGGTTAAGACTGTATTTCTGGGGGAGTCTGAAGCTTCAGTTAAGTTAGGTATTAAGCCCTGGTTTGGTAGCCTGATGTAGTACAAGAGACTCCATTTGGGGCCTGTGGTCTTATTTTAACGGTATCAACTTTTTTAAAATATATTTTTAAAATGAAACTGAAGTACAGTTAATTTCAGTCTCTACTTTCATCTTTGTTTTGTATTTTATTACTTTCTGCTTTTATCTTCATCTTCATTTTTCTTACTTGGGGTTTATCCTGTGGTTCTTTTTCTAATTCCCTATCCTGAATGACCATTTAGACTCTGAGCCTCAGCCATCACAGCTAACTAGCATGTTGGCTGATTCTGATCTGAGAGGTCGCTGCCACCCAGGAAGTGTTCCCCACATCCCCGCATCCCTGCCCCAGGCTTCCTGTCTCCTGGTGGGACCTTCAATGGGGAGAAAGTCCCGAAGTTCCACCCCCTCTCTCAGGCTCTGTTTAACCCCCTTATCACACAAACAGCACACGATGTTTTCCCACAGCTGGCAACGTGGGTTGTTTTCTTCTCCGAGACATGCTGAGCTGGGAGGCCAGGAAGACACCTATTCCTGGGTTTTCAAAGGAGAGCAGCCCCTGGTGACGTCCGGGGACTCCTCCAAAGCCATGCCTAGCTGTCTGTTGTATTTAAGCAAGAATACGCTCTTAGAGGGAGAGCGGGGGTTTCTTTAGCAAGCCAGTTCTGAGGGGCTACAAATGAAGGGGTGGAATATTTGCTGGGAAAGGAAGGGTTTGGGGGTCGCCTTCCCTGATTTTCGGGGCTTCCCTGGTGACGCAGACGGTAAAGATTCTGCCTGCCCTGCCCTGGATTTGATCCCTGAGTTGGGACGATCCCCTGGAGAAGGGAATGGCAACCCACTCCAGTACTCTGGCCTGGTGTCCATGGATGGAGGAGCCTGGCTGGCCACAGTCCATGGGGTCACAAAATGCCGGACACAATGGAAAGACTAACACTTTCACTTCCAGGTAAGTTTAATTCTGTATGACCAACATGTTTCCATTTAAAACAATCAAACCGGACTTCTCTGGTGATCCAGTGGTTAAAAGTCCACCTGTCAATGGAGGGGACATGGGTTTGAACCCTGATCTGGGAAGATTCCACATGCTGAGTAGCAACTAAGCCTGAGTGTCATAACTACTGAAGCCCTCACACCTAGAGCCCATGCTCCGCAACAAGAGAAACCACCGAAATGAGAAGCCCATTTCTCACCACAACTAGAGAAAGCCCAACAGCATCAACGAAGACCCAGCATAACCAAAAAATAAATAAACTAAATTTTAAAAAATAAATAATAAAAGAAGAGATATACTATTGAGAGGGTTAGCAGTCAGGAAGGCTAGGGGTCCCCAAGTGGCAGGAGGAAATGAACTGCAAGTGGCAGGCATTTCTTTTTTCTTTTCTATTCCTGCTTTGTCATGATGACCCCTGGTTCCACCTGAACTTAATTTTTCTCAAACCTTGAGCTAACCAGTGCAGTTTTCTTATGGAAATGTTTTTCTTAAGCCATGTTAATGAAACTATGTATTTGCTTGGGAAGTGATCAGTGCAAAGAAATATAGGAAAACAATAGAATGGGAAAGACAAGAGATCTCTTCAAGAAAATTAGAGACACCAAGGGAACATTTCATGCAAAGATGAGCACAATAAAGGACAGAAACATTATGGACCTAACAGAAGCAGATGATATTAAGAAGAGGTGGCAAGAATACACAGAAGAACTATACAAAAAAGATCTTCATGACCCAGATAATCACAATGGTGTCATCACTCACCTAGAGCCAGGAATCCTGGAATGCAAAGTCAAGTGGGTCTTAGGAAGCATCACTAGGAACAAGGGTAGTGGAAGTGATGGAATTCCAGTTAAGCTATTTCAAACCTAAAAGATGATGCTGTGAAAGTGCTGCACTCAATATGCCAGCAAATTTGGAAAACTCAGCAGTGGCCACAGGACTGGAAAAGGTCAGTTTCCATTCCAATCCCAAAGAAAGGCAATGCCAAAGAATGCTCAAACTACCACACAATTGCACTCATCTCACACACTAGTAAAGTAATGCTCAAAATTCTCCAAGCCAGGCTTCAACAATACATGAACCGTGAATTTCCAGATGTTCAAGCTGGTTTTAGAAAAGGCAGAGGAACCAGAGATCAAATTTCCAACATCTGCTGGATCATTGAAAAAGCAAGAGAGTTCCAGAAAAACATATATTTCTGCTTTACTGACTATGCCAAAGCCTTTGACTGTGTGGATCACAATAAACTGTGGAAAATTCTGAAAGAGATGGGAATGCCAGACCACCTGACCTGCCTCTTGAGAAACCTGTATGCAGGTCAGGAAGCAACAGTTAGACCTGGACATGGAACAACAGACTGGTTCCAAATAGGAAAAGGAGTACGTCAAAGCTGTATATTGTCACCCTGTTTATTTAACTTATATGCAGAGTACATCATGAGAAATGCTGAGCTGGAAGAAACACAAGCTGAAATCTAGATTGCTGGGAGAAATATCAGTAACCTCAGATATGCAGATGACACCACCCTTATGGCAGAAAATGAAGAAGAACTAAAGAGCCTCTTGATGAAAGTGAAAAAGGAGAGTGAAAAAGTTGGCTTAAAGCTCAACATTCAGAAAACTAAGATCATGGCATCTGGTCCCATCACTTCATGACAAATAGATGGGGAAAATGTGGTTGACTTTATTTTTGGGGGCTCCAAAATCACTGCAGATGGTGATTGCAACCATGAAATTAAAAGACACTCCTTGGAAAGAAAGTTATGACCAACCTAGACAGCACATTAAAAAGTCAACAAAGGTCCATCTAGTCAAGGTTATGGTTTTTCCAGTGACCATGTGTGGATGTGAGAGTTGGACTCTAAAGAAAGCTGAGCACAGAAGAATCGATGCTTTTCAACTGTGGTGTTGAAGGAGACTCTTGAGAGTCCCTTGGAATGCAAGGAGATCCAACCAGTCCATCCTAAAGGAGATCAGTCCTGGGTGTTCATTGGAAGGACTGATGCTGAAGCTGAAATTCCAATACTTTGGCCACCTGATGCGAAAAACTGACTCACTGGAAAAGACCCTGGGAAAGATTGAAGGTGGGAGGAGAAGGGGACAACAGGATGAGTTGGTTGGATGGCATCACCGACTTGATGGACATGAGTTTGAGTAAGCTCTAAGTGTAGGTGATGGACAGGGAGGCCTGGTGTGCTGCAGTCCATGGGGTCGCAAAGAGTCAGACAGGACTGAGTGACTGAACTGAACTGAACTGATTTGCTTTGGAATCTGCCTTTCTTCAAACCAGTTCTGCTTAAAACTAATCTTTTTCCCTAACCTTGAACTGATCAAGTCTCAGCAAACCAGTACGTCTTACTCATGGAAATGTTTTCTTAAACTATGTTAATGAAACTGTACTTGTTTGGAAATCTGCCTTTCTTCAAGAGTCACGTCATTGTTTTATGGCTGGGGATGACTCCCTTTGTGCCAATCTATGTCAGAATAGACGTTGTGGGAGTGGGGCCTGGTGCGACCCTTTCAGTCTTGAGGTGTTTCTTTTATCTGATTAGCAGCTTGCTAACTGGTATGAATCACCCTCACTCTTTCTGTCCCTTTCCGATGTCTATGTCAGAAGCTTTCTCTATCTCTTTTTGTACTTTAATAAAACTCTGCTACACAAAAGCTCCGAGTAACCAAGCCTCATCTCTGGCTCCAAACTGAGTTCCTCTCCTCTGGAGGCCATGAATCCTGCTGTCATTCGTGGCTCACAGCTGCAAACTTTCACTATGATCATGGTTCAGAAGAATTAATATTAAAAAATGAAATAAAACAATCAAATCATAGACATTATATATTTTAAGCGTGCTTTCTTTCCTTCTACATCTGTTCCTTATTTATGGTTGTTAACTTTGGTGCTAATCTAACCTTGAGTAACACACTCATATTATTTGTGTTGAACAATTAACAGAATGCCTTATAAACTTTATTAGGCAAGGATGTGTGCTTTTTCATTGGCACAATTCCTATATGTTCCTTTTAAGTATTATCATGGACTTGTGACTCTTTTTATAGTCTCAGCTTGTTCCAATAGACTATAATTACTATAATTTTATGATGTTGAAATTGTCCCTGCTGGGCCATGAGGAGCCCTGCATACTGTAGGCATCTTTGTCTTTTGAATACGACCTTAATCATCTCTGACAGTCTTAGTTGTTTGGCAAAAACATTTCCTCCCACTCTTGAACTTTGGATTTTCCTTGTCTCTAGGTCTAGCCACAGCAGCTCTTCCTGGAATCTTAATTTCTTTTAGACAATCTGTATGGGAAACTAAAATCTGGGTGCCTCGAGTGCACACGAGGTGAGTCGATGGGTTTTGACAGCAGGCAGAGCAGCCTCAGAGGGAGCCTCAGCTCTGAGTGATATTACAAATATTTTGAAGACAACTATTCAAAAGTTCAAATTTGGACTGAGATTAAGATTAGGCCACAAAAGCTTGCCGTTCACAGATCAACTAGCAAATGTTTAAAGAACACTTAATTTTTTTGCCTTTCTAATGTTATATGGGTTTGGTTTTTTTTTTTTTTTTTTTAGAGATTTCATTTTTGGTGCAATGAATTATCCTGATTTTTCCTTGTGATTCTTTGGGGTTTTTTTCTTTTTTAATTATTTATTTTTAATTGAAGGATAATTGCTTTACAATATTGCTTTGGTCTTTAATGACGAGCAATTCTAGATTTTATCACTAATATTAATGTCTGGGACTATGATAACAGAGCAGATAAAAACCAAACATGCTCTGAACAGATAGAGGTCAGGAGTTTGGGGTTGGACAGTAAGTTGCAAAGGGTGGATCACGGACACCGGTGTCTGGCGTCAGAGGGGATGTCAGCACTTGGAGAAGTCGCAGAGATGAAGGCTAAAGGGCTTGAAATCCTCCCAGGAGGACCCCTTCCAAGGCTTGAGAGTGAGCTCTTGTCTAACGTTCAGAAATGAATTGTCTGGGGAGACACATATGCCAACAAAACAGAAGACGTCATTGGAAAGGGGCGCCTGAGCAGAGAGCAGGAGGGTGAGGGAACCCAGGAGGACTGCTCTACTATGTGGCTCACAGCCGGGTTTTATGGTGATGGGATTAGCTTCTGGGTTGTCTCTGGCCAATCGTTGTGACTCAGGGTCCTTCCTGGTGGCACCAAGATGGATTGCAGAGAGGTGGATTCTGGGAGGTTGGTAGGACGTTTGGACTGGTGTCTCCGTTTGACTCTTCCTGAATCCTTCTGGTTGGTGGTCGCTTGTTAGTTCCACTTTCCTCACCAGGACCTCCTGTTTAAGATAACTCGTGTAAGTGGTTTACTATGGTGCCCGGCCAGGGTAGGCAGTTTCAGTTAGTGGTTCCCTTAACAGATGGACACTGAGGTTTCTCTGAATGAGGCTAACTGGATGAACAGCTGTGATCTCTAAAAGCCCAGACCCTCCTTCCAGGAATACTCAGAAACAAAACTAGAATCAGACTTAAAGAAAGGCCCATATATCACCAAGTTCTCATCTCAGCTGCTCGTTAGCACTTGAAATACCCCCATGATACCCGCCTGGAGCCAGGAGAAACTCCACCTGACATCAGCAGCCGGGGTGGTGAAAAGCAGGCAGTGTGTATCTTCCGGGCCGCTTGGCAACCGTGATCCTTTCTGTTCTCAGGCTGTTGGGGAAAATGATGGAGGATGTTGTGGTTGGGATGAGAGAAGGCACACGCCAGACCTCATCCTGTCATTGTCATAACTGAGAATGAGCTGAAGGACACAAGGCCATCTTTTGTGTCCATGTTTCTCTCTTGGCAAGTTAGGAAGGTGGTGGGTGGGATGTGGGAACTGCCTGACCTCTGTGAGGCTCACGTGCTCAGATGTGCCCTATGCTCCACATCTTTGTTCTAACTTTCTTCCCTTCTTCTAAACACGCCCTTTGTCCTTCCATTGTTAACCTAGAAGGCAGCTTTGAGCTTCCAGTTTTACAAGTTACAGGTTAGCCATCTCTTTGTTTTCTTATCACCGTCCCAACTCACCTTTCATTCCCAAAAGGACCCAGGGAGGCATATCTGTTAAAGAAAAGGCCACGTGGTTCCTGGGATCTACAAGGTCACTTCTCAAGGGGACAGCAGCCTCCCTCCACATCCCTCGAAGGGAAGAAGGTCACAACATGTTTGCTTGCATTTGAGAGGTAAGAATAGTACCTAGTGGGCTTCCCCGGCAGCTCAGCAGTAAAGAATCTGCCTGCCAATGCAGGAGTCACAGGTTCAATCCCTGGGTCAGGAAGATCCCCTGAAGGAGGAAATGGCAACCCACTTCAGTATTCTTGCCTGGAGAATCTCATGGACAGAGGAACCTGGTGGACTACAGTCCTTGGGATCACAAAAGAGTCAGACAATACTTAGGGACTAAACAAGAGCAACAATATAGTACCTAGTGGGAAGGGACTTATTTAACTAAGACAGAGCAAAATTTTTAACTGAGATGTTTGGAAAAATGTCAGTTCAGTTCAGTTGGTCAGTCATATCCAGCTCTTTGAGACCCCATAGACTGCAGCACACCTGGCCTCCCTGTCCATCACCTACACCTGGAACTTACTCAAACTCATTTCCATCAAATTGGTGATGCCATCCAATCATCTCATCCTCTGTCATCCCCTTCTCCTTCCACTTTCAATCTTTCCCAGCATCAGGGTCTTTTCAAATGAGTCAGTTCTTCACATCAGGTGGCCAAAGTATTGGAGCTTCAGCTTCATCATCAGTCTTTCCAATGAATATTGAGGACTGATTTCCTTTAGGATTGACTGGTTGGATCTCCTTGCAGTCCAAGGGACTCTCAAGAGTCTTCTCCAACTCCACAGTTGAAAACCATAAATTCAGAGCTCAGCTTTCTTTATGGTCCAACTCTCACACCCATTCATGACTACTGGAAAAACCACAGCTTTGACTAGATGGACCTTTGTTGGCAAAGTAATGTCTCTGCTTTTTAATATGCTGTCTAGGTTGGTCATAGCTTTTCTTCCAAGGAGCAAGTGTCTTTTAATTTCATGGCTGCAGTCACCATCTGTAGTGATTTTAGAGCCCAAGAAAATAAAGTCTGTCACTGTTTCCATTGTTTCCCCATCTATTTGCCATGAAATGATGGGACCGGATGCCACGATCTTAGTTTTCTGAATGCTGAGTTTTAAGCCTGCTTTTTCACTCTCCTCTTTCACTTTCATCAAGAGGCTCTTTGCTTTGCTTTCTCCCATAAGGGTGGTATATTCTGCATATCTGAAGCTATTGATATTTCTCCTGGCAATCTTGATTCCAGCTTGTGCTTCATCCAGTCCAGCATATAAATTAAATAAGCAAGGTGGCAATATACAGCCTTGATGTACTCCTTTCCCAGTTTGGAACCAGTCTGTTGTTCCATGTCTGGTTCTAACTGTTGCTTCTTGACCTGCGTACAGATTTTTCAGGAGGCAGGTAAGATGGTTTAGTATTCCCATCTCTTTAAGAATTTTCCAGTTTGTTATGATCTGCACAGTCAAAGGCTTTGGCGTAGTCAATAAAGCAGAAGTAGATTTTTTCTGGAATACTTTTGCTTTTTATATGATCCAACAGATGTTGGCAATTTGATCTCTGGCTCCTCTGCCTTTTCTAAATCCACCTTGAACATCTGGAAGTTCTCGGCCCATGTACTGTTGAAGCCTCACTTGGAGAATTTTGGAAAATGCACCTACTAAGAAATTTTATACACAGTCTTGTATGTTTGGGGTGATTTTTATATGTAACATAATATGGCATGTGAAATGTTTGAGAAAGACAGAGAGAACAAAATTAATTGGTAAGATGAGACAAACAGAATTTGGATCAGCAAGAAAAATGTGTTTAGCTCACAAAATGCTTGAAAGGTCAGGACTAGATCGTGGACTGTCCAGGAGGGAAAGCCTGGTCAGGAAGTGGTGCCGGCTACAGTCCTGATGGCCCCCCTGGCCATTCCACGGACAGTCAGAGAGAATGTGGCAAAGCAGGAGGGGGCAGGAGAGCCAACAACAACAACAACAAAAAAAGCACTGTCATTTGATTTCCAGTGAAGGGGACCAAATTCTAGGAACAGATATGGCTGAATCAATTCTCTTCCTCAATGCATCACTGTACAGTCATTACAAAGAACCAGACCCATGTGGCCTGTAACAGAAGAATGTTCACTTGCAGACCGATGTGTATGGCATCACTTCACAAGATCTCAGGCCACGAAATTCAAATGTGTGGGAAATGCAATCTTGTGTTTCTCAGACTTAGTTTCTATCTGAAGTCCTCGTTCTTCTAGGAAGTGACCTCCCCGCTGTGCCATGTCCCCTGCAGTGGGGCCTGGCCCCATCCCCAGCAGTGGGTGTGGGTACAGTGGGTGTGCCCCAGCAGCCACCTGGGGCCTGGAAAGCCCTGTTCAGCAGAACAATGAGATGGTGGTGCCAGAACCAGTCCCCAAGCCATCAACCAGCGCCGGACAGACAGCCTCGAGCTTCTTCAGTGTGAGAAAGAACTTTTAGCTTGTTTAAGCTTCAGATATTTGGGAGATTTCAGTTACAGGCACATTTAAACCACTGCATTAGACTAACGCGCCCCCAGGGAGCTCCACCGAATCTTAAAATATCAGACTTTGAAACTTCACCTGCAGGGAGGAGACATAGTGGGGTGGACAATAGGACAGGTTGCCCTTAGCAACTGGTGCAGGGACTCCCGTGTTGGATGGCTCAGTGGTTTCCCCATTTGGAGCTCAGAGGGTCCCCTAGGCCATGGAGATGTGGAGATCAGGTGGCCTGGAGCTGGGACGAGGCCATAAAATCAGCAGATGGTGGAGGAGGCGTGGGAGTCACACTCGGCTAATTCCAGGGTTGGGTCAGCTTCTGTGACATACGTTGCCGCTTTAGGGCCACACTGTGTCCCAGGGAGCACGCTTCCTGTCCGGCAGTCACCCGCCTTCTATAGGCGCTGTCCCCACCTGCCTGTCCCCACTGTGTCCGACCAGGCAGGCAGCCCCATCCTCATTGCTTCCTCTGTCTCATCAGTGGTTAGCGCTCAGCCATTAGTGGTTAGCTTTCAAGACCTGCAGGGAGAGATCTCTAAATATGGGGTTCTCGACACTACAGGCAACATCGGGGCAGGACTGGGGAGCAGTCGTTGAGACCCTCACATCGCTTCCTTTGAGGCTGGCTGCGCTGCTCCACACGTCCAACGGGATGACTGAAATGACCTCACAAAGGCGTCATTTCTACTGTGAGTCCCTGTGTGGACACTGGTCCCAGCGCATCTATAGCTGCCCTCCAGTTCTCTAAGGGGCCAAGATGACAGAGGCATGCATACAACAGGTGCTCAGTAGATGCATGCCGAAGGAACAGGACTTCTCCCGGGGAGGAGGCCTGGGGACGCATGGCTGCCACGCCCTTTCCGGGAGCGCCCTGCGTCCTGAGGCCCGAGTCACACCTCCCCGGCGCTCCAAGTGTGCGCATGCCTTCTGTGCCCCACCCCCCGACCCCAGCAGGGCTGCCTCTGGCTCTGTTTAGCCACAGCGAGGAGTCAGGGGCCCAGCGTACCCTCCTGACGCCTGGCTTTCATCCTGCGCCCTGGAGAAGCTGCTCCTGGGTCGGCAGAGAAGCACTCCTTCATGGTTCAGACAGGCTTCACTCTGATCCAAACCCTTGTGATGTTCAAGGGTGGCCTGCTTCTCTCTCCAAACCACATGTCTGCTTTGTCCAGATATGTCTTCTGAGCAGAAGGAAAACCAGAGGTTTTACTGTTATTGTTAACAATGACCCAGCTCCAATACTTTGACCACCTGAGGCAAAGAGCTGACTCATTGGAAAAGACCCTGATGCTGGGAAAGATTGAAGGCAGGAGGAGAAGGGGATGACAGAGGATGACATGGTTGGATGGCATCATTGACTCGATGGACATGAGTTTGAGCAAGCTCCAGGAGATAGGAAAGGACAGGGAAGTCTGGTGTGCTGCAGTCCATGAGGTTGCAGGGAGTCAGACACAACTTAGCAACTGAAAAACAACAGCATCCTCTGTGTTTAAAGCCTTCTTCAGAAGTTTTGCCCAAGATTCTAAGAAAAATCAGAGAGGGTATTTTTTAATACACATTTGAAAAACGGATTCAAAGCCTGCAATTAATGTATTTGCTACCAGTAAATAAAGAGTATAACTGTGACAATCAGAAGGAGAAGACTCAGAATCAGGGCTTTGCTTGGGAGACGCGGAAATGGAGCTGAAATGGTCCCCTCCATGGGCCCAGATGTGGTTTTGTTTTGGTTATTTATTTATTTACAATTTAAAAAATTCAAATCTAGCTGATTTTTTTGTTTTTGTTGTTTTACCAACAGCAGAGTTTCAGATTTCCAATTAGCCTATGTCCACTCTCAAAGGAAGATCAGATGCTGCCCAGAACAAAATCCTGACATCTCAAGTCCATGAGGCCATCCCTTGGGTTAGCCAATCTGGCCAGAATTGTTTATAATACAACCACATGTCTTTGATCATGCCTCCAATTTGCATTAGAATCTTTTCTCCCACAGTGTGTTCTGAAGGGTCTTCATTTGTGGTTTGTCTCACGAGTAAAGAACTTTTAAAATGAATAAACTTTCTGTGTTCTCCAGGAACAAAATCACTTCTTGAACTAGAACTTGAACCAGTTGCTACTAACTCAGAGTTAATTGAACTTGGGGCTTCCCCGGTGGTCCAGTGGGTTAACTCCACGCTTCCAATGCAGGGGACATGGGTTCAATCTATGGTCAGGGAACTAAGATCCCACACACCAGTCAGTGCAGTCAAAAAATATCTTTAAAAAATTATAAAAAGAAGTAAGCTGAACTCTTCTTTTTGATATGTTCACTGTGATATTCCATTGTTGGCAAATGAGTTCACCTTCTGGAATCACCAATAAGAACTAAAAGCAAGAGTGAAATAGAATAAAGCATTCCTAAAATGCGGGTCACAGAAACTCTTCCCCCTAAAAGTCTTATAGACCTTCTGGTCTTGGAATAAGGAGCCGGCTTTGTGCCTTCACAGGTGTATAAGCATGCTTGGGGTAGAGTTGGCTGGAAGAGTCACCATATTCATAAACCAGTAGTCCTCCAAGGAACCTATGTGCTAAAATACTTTTGCCAACATGATGCCTACAAAGATGTTTTCTTTCAGAGAGAGAATAAAACAATACTTATTCTAGGAAACCAATGACAGAGGCCTCTGGTCTAAGAGTATTTAAATGCTACTGGGCTTTCAAAATACTTTGGATAAGTAAGTACCTGCTAACCACCAATAGCTCTCACTAGAAAAGATAAGTAGATAAAAGATAGCCAGAGCTTTGAGAGACTTCAAGAAAACAAAATAGAACAAAGCACAGTTAGCATTCTTTACAAATGGTATTGATCTGAGGGCAGGGGGGTGGGAGGAAGAGCTCAGGGCTTCTGAACATCTCTCCAGGTGAAGAACTCGGTCCTCATTTCTGCCACGAGGTCCCCTGCGAAGCATCTCTCTCGGGTGCCTGTGCGTTGAGTTCTGATGTTTGAACCTGAAGGTAAATCTTGTTTTCTTTGGGTTTTGCTTTCCTGCAGCAACCAAAATGAAAAATTTAAGTTACAATAGGAACTTCCCTGGTGGTCCGGTGGCTAAGATTCCGCACTCCCAAAGCAGGCGGCCCCAGGTTCGATCCCTGGTCAGAGAACTAGATCCTGCCTGCCACAACTAAGATCCGATGCAGCCAAAGAAATAAAAACCTCTTTTTAGCTTTTAAGTTAAAATCAATAATGGCATTTTAAGAATCTGTTGCAAAGTTTCACTTGGGAATAAGTCTCAAAAGAGAAGGTGAGAACATACATAGCAGGTGATGAAAAAGAACAGGGTCAGCAGAGACCCCAGGTGGCCAGTTCTGGTTCTCCGCCTGTTTCACTACAGCCTGTGCACTTTGTCTGGTTTCTTACATTTTAACATAGTTTTTGAAAGTCAAATGTAAAATGCTATTTCTTGACACTTGAAGAGTAGATGAACTCTCAATGTCAACATCCATAAATAAAGTTGTGCTGGAACCCAGCCATGCCCATTCATTTATGAACTGTGACTGCTTTCGTTCTGAAAGGGCAGAACCTGGTGACAAAGATGGAACGTCCCCGAAACTGGAAATACTTAGTCCTTGGTCCTTTACAGAGAGGGTTTGCCGACCCTTCCACAGAGCATCTATTGTGTTTCTGTCTCACAACATCACTTGAGAGCATTCCATTCTGAAGCTGGGGCTCGGAGGTATCTGTCATGATTTCCTTTATCCGTAGAGTAGGTGTGCTAATGACAACAGCTGCCTCACAATGTTTTGAGAGGATGGGGTGGGACGGCATCTGAAACTCAGTGAATTTGACGCACTGCAAGCCATCTATTAGCCAGAGTTCTCATCACTCCCATTCCCTGACCTTGTTTCCTGGAAAGTAGGGAAGAACGTGTCATTTTTTAACTAATCAATTGATTTGGCTACAAAGGATTTTGTTGCAGCACGTGGGATCTTTTAGTTGCAGCATGTCGAATCTAGTTCCCTGACTGGAGATTGAACCCAGGCCCCCTGTTTTGGGAGCATGCTGTCTTAGCCACTGGACCGCCTGGGAAGTCCCAAGAAGGTGTCATTGAAATGCTGTCTCTATTTAAGAAGTTCGTATAGCTGAGAAGACAGATAATGAAATAAGTGGGGATTATACATAGTGAAAAGCATTATCAAGAACAGAGGGTGTCCATGGTAGCATAGAGCTCCAGGCAGAAGCCCTGGCCTCCCCTGGCAGGGCAGGAAGAGCTCTGATGATGGAGTGAAGGGATAAACACAACATCGTAAAAGATGACCAAGTGCCTATTAACAAATTATAACGAAACTTTTCAAAATCAGGTAGTCAACCTTAGCTATATGTGTCTACTCCTTGGGACCAAAGGAAGATATTTTCAGCAAGGACAAATGTGTAACTGTATGTGTCTATGACACATATGACAAAATGTGCTTACAGTTCAAATAAAGTGTGTGTCCCTTATCAGTATTGAGAGATGAAGAGTTTCTCAAAGCGAGGTGCACTGACGGGTATTGATTGTCATTAAAAGATCAGGTTCCCGCATTCAGTTATGAAGTCAAAAAACCTAAAGGGCCTAGGAATCTGCATTTTAGCAAGCTCCATTTGTGACTCCTCTGCAGAGTAAATTTGAGAATCACTGAGGAAATCATACAATGTGCATGAAGAATGGCAAGAATCTAAGATTTGTTGAACACCTACTATGTGCCAGGCAGTGGATAAGTCGTCACCTACTTGACCTCATTGAATTTTCACAGCACACTTCTCAATTAAGTATTATTGTGGCTATTTTTTAGGCAAGGAAATGAAGGTTAGAGGGTTCAAAGGCATTCCCAAGGTCACATGGCCAAGGAGGTGGCTGCCCCTGGACTGAACCTAGCCTTAATGAGTCCCCAGAGTCTCTTCTCTCTACTTCCCAGGGACATGTGGGCCCTCACATGGAATCCAGAGAACCGAGCCTATAATGACTATATCATCAGACACTTTTTCTCCTTTCCTGTTTGATGGCTTTAAGAGTAGGACCCGAGACTCCACTGAAGCACTTGTCCCTGTTACAGGAGCGCAAGTTTTAAGTCATTCTTCTCTGTGAAGAAAATCACTAAATAGTTTGAACCAACAGTCACGAAAAAGACGGAAGATTGACTTAAAGATAGCTCCCAGCAACTCTGGGGTGAGCGAGGGGCCGTGGTGTTCCGCGTGGTCAGCATCACAAACGAAACCTCCTGTCTCGTGGTTTAGAGCAGGTGACTGTCAACCGAAAATCACGCTCCTGCTCTCCCTGCTTGCCTTTTCAGCCAACAGTCACTGCGCTGTGTTTCTCTCTGTAGCAGCTCTGGGGTGAAAACAGGCCGAACAAGACCTGTAAAGCTCTCCCAGGAGACAGGAAGTGGAGAGTGCTCATAACAGGGAGGGCACGTCTAACATGGGCCCCTGGGTCCCTCAGTGGCCGGGGCTCACCTCTGCAGGTTCTCGGCGTCCTCGATGGTCTCTGGCAAAGTGATCCCCTTGGTCTCTGGAAGAAGCAGCGTCATTCCCCCGGCAACCAGCCCCAAAGCCGCTTCAAACAAGATAGATTCAACATGGAGCCGTTAGAGCATGGCCAACCCCATTTACAGATGATGACAGCTAACTAAAGAGATGTGTAGGCAATGCACATGTGAGGGCCACTTCCAAAAGTCAGGGACGTCTAGGAAATTAAAAGCGATACGATGACATGGGAAATGGCAGAGTGAGAAAAGGAAACACTTCCCTCCTTGTACACCTGTAATGTGCTTAGTCGCTCAGTCGTGTCCGACTCTTTGCAATCCCTTGGACTGTAGCCCACCAGGCTCCTCTGTCCATGGAATTCTCCAGGCAAGAATACTGGAGTAGTTACTTACCATGCCCTCCTCCAACCCAGGGATCCAACCCTGGTCTCCTGCATTGCAGGCGGATTCTTTACCAGCTGAGCTACCCAGAAAGCCTCATTTGTACATGTACCTAAGAATACAGTTCTAAAGCAACTGATGTTCAAATATTAGGGGGATTTATTGGTTCAGGTACCTTGGGAACAATAGCAAACTCAATGTTGACTAGTAACCATACATATAAAGTATATATGTAGCAACTATATGCGTGCACGCATGCTAAGTCACTTCAGTCATGTCTGATGCTTTGAGATTCCATGGACTGTAGCTCACAGGCTCCTGGGTCCATGGGATTTTCCAGGTAAGAATACTGGAATTAGTTGCCACACCCTCCTCCAGGGGATCTTCCCAAACCAGGGATTAAACCCACGTCTCTTACGTCTCCTGCACTGGCAGGTAGGTTCCTTACCGCTAGCACCACCTGGGAAGCCCGTATTATATGTATATACATGATATAATGTAATATGATATATTATATAATTGTATAATATAAACTATCCACGAATGCTCAGTCACTCAGTCATGTCTGGCTCTTTGTGGCCCCATGGACTGCAGCCATCCAGGCTCTTTTATCCGTGGGATTTTCCAGGCAAGAATACTGGAGTGGGTTTCCATTTCCTCTTCCAAGGGATCTTCCCAATCCAGGGATTGAACCCGCATCTCCTGCACTGGCAGGCAGATTCCTTACCACCGCGCCACCTGGGATGCCCATTTATAAACGATACAGTGTATATTATAGCTACTACACATATACGACAGGGAGCCTAGGTGATGTGTACGTGGGCAGTGTGGGCCTCTCCTGCTGCTCACCCACTCCCACTCCACCCTACCCTCATGGGTTCACCTGGCCCAGACGTGGCAGCTCTCCACATGTGGGCCGTCGATCTGCCCTCTGCTAAGTGGCAGGCTTGGGGAGAAGCGGATGAGTTCCCTCCTCTTCCTCCAATCTAACATAGTCAGTAACAAACCAGGTACTGAATTTAGATTCCCATTGTCCCTTTGTGTCTGTTGTCAGCTGTTAAGACCTGGAAGCAGAAGTGGAGTGATAACCTAGCATCTTCAAACCTCTAGCGATTGCATGTTAAGTTCACCAAAGTTGGGAGTCAAATTCATCAGAAACCAGGAGGCTATGTCAAAAATGCTCTCCTGTTCTCTTCTGTGGAAGGAATTATTGGACTCCAGAGCCACGGGACAGAAACCTCTGGGCCATGTTATAAGAACAGCTCTTATCTTTCCCGTGAAGCAACACATAGGAGCCAGGAGACAGGGAAAGAGCAGGTACCATCCTTCCCTTCTGTACACTCACTGGGGGATACCATTCACTCATCAAGTAGTTATCAACTATTCACACTGGGCTGTGAATAAGAAATGGTAAATGTGTCATGAAGTCTTACCAAACAAAATGAGCGGCGAGCCTTGCCAAACCTCCATCAGCCTGAAGACGAGGAATGGGGTGAGAACCCCACCCAAATCACACAGGGAGGAACACACCATCATGCCAAGGTTCCTGGTAAAATACAGAGACCAAAATAGATGCCATTTCTGTGAATCAACTTTCCAAATGGTGAACTTAACACTAAAGCAATTACACTGCCCATTCCCCAACCTCCAGGGAGGGGAGAGGGGCTGGAGATGGGGTTAATCTCTGAGGACTGGACTTCCGTGGTGGCAGTGTGGATAGAAACCCGCCTGTCAATGCAAGAGACATGGGTTCCATCCCTGGTCCGGGAAGATTCCACATGCTGTGGAGCAACTAAGCTCGTATGCCACAAATACTGAGCCCGTGGTCCTGAAGGAAGAGTAGCCTGTGCTCACCGCAACTGGAGAAAGCCCGAGCACAGCCACGAAGACCCAGCACAGCCAAAAATAAATATTCTTTAAAAAAAAAATCACTGATGAATTCATCAAACACGCCCATATAACATGCTAAGAGAATGGCACATCCCAGCTCCAGGGGAACAGAAGTGCCTGTGCTAGGACTCTGCTAGCCTTGCCCTGTGAATCTCTTCCTCTGGTTGCCTGTTTATAACTTCTATAACAAACGAGTAAGTATAATTGCTTCCCTGAATTCTGTGAGCCTTATAGCAAACTAATGAACTCCAGGAGGGAGGTTGCTAATTCTGAGTAGTTAATGTCAGAATTTCATGCGAAATGCTGGGCTGGATGAAGCACAAGCTGGACTCAAGATTGCTGGGAGAAATATCAATGACCTCAGATACACAGATGACACCACCCTCATGGGAGAAAGCAAAGAAGAACTAAGGGGTCTCTTGATGAAAGTGAAAGAGGAGAGTGAAAAAGCAGGCTTAAAACTCAACATTCAGAAAACTAAGGTCATGGCATCCAGTCCCATAACTTTATGGCAAATAGATGGGGAAACAATTCGAGACTTTATTTTGGGGGCTCTGAAATCACTGCAGATGGTGTCTGCAGACACGAAATTAAAAGATACTTGCCCCTTGGAAGAAAAGCTATGACCAACCTAGACAGCATATTAAAAAGCAGAGACATTACTTTGTCAACAAAGGTCTGTCTAGTCAAGACTACGGTTTTTCCAGTGGTCATGTATAGATGTGAGAGTTGGACTATAAAGAAAGCTAAGCACCAAAGAATTTGAACTGTGGTGTTGGAGGAGACTCTTGAGAGTCCCTTGGACAACAAGGTGATCCAACCAGTTCATCCTAAAGGAAATCAGTCCTGAGCATTCATTGGAAGGACTGATGTTAAAGCTGAAGTTCCAATACTTTGGCCACCTGATGCAAAGAACTGACTCATTGGAAAAGACCCTGATGTTGGGAAAGACTGAAGGCAGCAGGAGAAGGGGATGACAGAGGGATGGCATCATCAACTCGATGGGCATGAGTTTGAGCAACTCTGGGAGTTGATGATGGACAGGGAGGCCTGGTGTGCTGCAGTCCATGGGGTCACAAAGAGTCAGACATGACTGAGTAACTGAACTGAACTGAACTGAACTGAACTGAATGTCAGAATTGGATTGCAACAACGGTCTGGAGATTTGGAGAA
This sequence comes from Odocoileus virginianus, assembly GCF_023699985.2. NCBI lineage: Eukaryota > Metazoa > Chordata > Mammalia > Artiodactyla > Cervidae > Odocoileus > Odocoileus virginianus. The sequence continues at coordinate 7,405,031 of NC_069707.1, forward strand.
CTGGTTGGTGTGATCAGAGTTTTTGCTTTCACATAGAGGGACAGGGAAGAATAAAGAGAGGAGATTAAGAAATGAAGGACGAAGAAAGCTAGGGAGGAAACCATCTACTTGAAATGACCTCTTTATCCCTGGCAATAGTTTTTGATCATTCTGTCCTTTATGAATATAGCCACCCCAGTGTATTCCTGTAAATAATCTTGAGCTTTGGGTCGAAGACATGGTTAAATCAGGAAAGATAAATCAAGAAAAGTTTTATCCTTTTAAGCTTCTTCTATTACATCCATTTGCACAATTTCTTACTCCCTAAAATGAGTAATTATAACATTAGTACATTTTTCTTCCCTTCCCAAGGTCTCCCTCTATGACCTCAGTTTAGTTGTTTTCTTAGTGTTTGCCATTATAATCTTTAAATATGCTTTGTAATTTACTTGATTCACCAACTTTCAATAATATCTTTCTTTTTAACTGGGAGACATACTGAGAAAACTATATGAAAAATTATCTATCCATGTTTATTGAGAGATTTTAAAAAACAAAAATAGATGTTGACTTTTATTGAATGCCTCTTTTATCTATGGAGAGAAGAGTATAATTTTCTCTTTTATTAGCATGAACTACGCTATGATTTTCTAATATTAATGTATCTTTGTATTCCTAGAATAACTCATCTTAGATAGATGTATTATTATTTTAATGTGCTCCACTATTCTGTTTGATAATACATTGTTTAGGATTTGAATTTATCATTCATAAATAATATTCACAGTTTCCTGTTTCCTTTATTTTTGTTACTTGACGCCAATATCATGAGAACTTTATAAACAATTTTTTAAAAACTTCCTCCTTTTCCTATATTCTAGAACTGTGGATCACTGAAGTTTTCTATTAATTAAATGTTTTGTAAAACTATCCTATGAAACCATTGCGGATTTCCTCTTAACTATGATTGAGGGTCTTCTTTGTCTTAATAGTTTTTGCCATAAATTAAGTTTTGTCTGATAAAATCGTGGTTCTTGCTATATTTTTGTTTCCATTTACCTAGTATGTGTGTGCTGTGCGCTCGGTCATGTCTGACTCTTTGTGACCTCATGTGGGCCGTAGCCCACCAGTCTCCTCTGTCCATGGGATTCTCCAGGCAAGAGTACTGGAGTGGGTTGCCATTTCTTCCTCCAGGGAATCCTCCCAACCCGGGGATCAAACACATGTCTCCTGAGTCTCCTGCATTGCAGGTGGATTCTCTAGCACTGAGCCACTGCGGAAGCCCCTGGTTTGGGGCATTCCTTGTTTTTCAACCTTTCTGAGGAAAAGTTGTACTTCAACTATGCAGCAAATTGTTGGATTTTGCTTTATAATGAAATTAGAGTCTTTTTACTTTTGTTTTTCAATAAAGGAGTCGAGTCTCTTTATATTTATTTAAATATCAGAAATGTTTGTTCTTAATTCTGTCATTAACTGTTTATTAATATTTTATAAATATTTTAACATATGCCATGTTTTTATTGTTTTCTGTGTCTTTTATTTCTCGATTTGTGTTGGTTATATGTACTTTTTCTGATAATTTGGAAGGTTTGATTTTTATTCCAAAGATTACCTTTATAACTTTTGTAATACACTTAATATTCTATTTCTTGAGATAGTATTGGTTAACTATTATGAACTACTTTAAAATTAGTGTTTTTTTACTTTCTCCTCAAACCATCCCTCCATGCACTGACTGTAGTTAATAATAGCATTGTTTTTACTGTTTGCCTTCATCCCTTAAAATATGCCTATAAAACTACTTAATTATTTGTTTTTAGTGATACATTTTTTCCTGGATAAAGTATTGAGGAAATCAGTGTATCACACCACCTCCAACATTCTCTCTCTCTTCCTTTCCAACTTTTTTTAGTTATTGAGCTTCCCTGATAGCTCAGAGGGTAAAGAATTTGCCTGCAAGGCAGGAGACATGGGCTCCACCCCTGAGACAGGAAGATCCCCTGGAGAAGGGAATGATTCCAGCATCTTTGCCTGGAGAATTCCATGGACAGAGGAGCCCAGCAAGCTGTGGACCATTTTCAGTTATAGCATTTCTGTATTGTCAATTTATATTCTGTAATCAAAACAGAAACTGAGGGTTTTAATCTCAGATTCAGTGATCACCATCAGTAATTTTGAAGTATTACTCCACTTACTGTGTTTACTGAGAATTTTTTCTCTAATAGCTTTTTTGGAAAAGTTTTGTAGGAACCATGTTTTTTAAGGAACAAAATAATTGGATGTTGTTTTTATTTGAGAAAAGGAGTTTGGATAAAATTCGTTGAGTTACATTTTCTGTCACTGGGATCATTTCAGGCATTGTTTCATCGTCTTCATCAAATGATATCAGCTTGATTTTCTCTTTGTATATGTGACTTTCACTTTCAGCCTGGGTACCTCATAAACCTTTCTTTATCTCTGAAGCACAGTAACATAACTGGAATATTTATTAATGTTGCTCAGAAGCAAGTTTTCCTGAAACACTCGCTGTATGCCACCTTCAAATCATAGATCCAAGCATTCTTTTATTTCCAGAAGTTTTTTTAAGTTCTTTTTTAACTTAAGTTCTTTGGTTTCATTATTTCAATGATCTTCTTTGGGACATATGTATATATAAGCATAATCTCTAAGCCTTTTAAACTCTTTGCTTATTTCAATCTTACTTTGCAATTCTTAGTTCTGTCTTACCTTTCCTTTCCTTTCCTTTATCAATTCTCCCTATATTGCTTTCAAAGTAGTTTTTATTTGTGAAAGATTTTAATATTTCTTTTTATTTTTTTTAGCCTGAGCTGACCATCAGTTGTCTTATCACACATTCTCCCAAGAATTTACATTCTCTGCTTAACACTTTTCTTTCGCAGAGATGACTAATTCATTACTATTTTGCACTTAGTCATCATACGCTTGGCTATACTTTTCATTTGCTTTCTGATAATATTTTTCTTATGCATTTTCTTCATTTGTCACTTGCTTTTCCTCTTCCTTTCTCCTTTTTATCTCATGGTATATCTGTATAGCACCTGGGCAAGTTACTTTTTTATTTGTGATTCAGCATTCAATACTATTATTTCTTTCTGTAACAGTTATTTTAGAAGGATTTGTGGTGAGGGACCAGGGCATGCGTTAAGCTATTAGAAATTCTCTTTCTGGCCAGGGCTGTCCAGATGCTTTGACTCTCTTATCCCTACTCATAAAATTAAAAGATGCTGGCTCCTTGGAAGGAATACTATGACAAACCTAGACAAAATATTAAAAAGCAGAGGCATCACTGCCACAAAGGTCCATCTAGTCAAAGCTATGATTTTCCCAGTAGTGATGTATGGATGTGAGAGTTGGACCATAAAGAAGGCTGAGCGCCAAAGAATTGATGCTTTCAAATTGTGGTGCTAGAGAAGACTCTTGAAAGTCCCTTGGGCTGCAAGAAGATCAAACCAGTCAATCCTAAAGGAAATCAGTCCTGAATATTCATTGGAAGGACTGATGCTGAAGCTCCAACATTTTGGCCACCTGATGAGAAGAACCAACTCATTGGAAAAGACCCTGATGCCAGGAAAGACTGAAGGCAAAAGGAGAAGAGGGCAGCAAAGGATGAGACGGTGAGATAGCATCACTGACTCAATGAACATGAGTGTGAGCAAACTCCGAGAGATAGGGAAGGACGGGGAAGCCTGGTGTGCTGCAGTTCATAGGGTTGCAAAGAGTCGGACATGATTGAGCGACCGAACAACAACAACGGAGGTAGACGGTGTGGAACCGCCCACCCTGCAGGGTCTCTCTCCTCCATCCTGCCCAGAGCGCAGTGTTCCCTCAAGGTTCCTGAGCGATCTCCCGCAGCTTGCCTGCCCCTCCTCCCCTCCAGCCACACAGCATCCAAAGAAGGAAACACATACCTCCAGCCCCTGCACCCATCTTGTTCCTCCAAGAAGGGATTGTGGGTTAGGTCCTTCAAGCTCCCTTCCTACTTCGGAAAACCACTGGCCTTGTCTCAAATTTGGTGCCACAGCGGACCTCCCTGGAGTCTTCTAGACCCTTTTACATTCACTGTATGAGGCAGCCTTTTTCCTACACATTATCTTTCAAGGTCAACCTACTTTCAAAGATGGCATTTGCATCTCCTTCTTTTTTGTTGCTATTAAATTATTTTGTTGAAATTTTCATTGATAAAAATGTAGATTCTCAAGCAGCAGTAATAAATAACAAAGATAAGTCCTCATGTATTCTTCTCATTCTTCTAATAGCTTTAGTAAGATTTCCAAGAGGAGGAAAAAAATTTTTTTTAATAATTTTAAGAGAATAAGTCTTTTTAAAAAAAGAGAGAGAGAAAGATTTTACTAGCACACAGAAGCTAGAAGAAGTGAGAAACTAGTTCCCATCTTTAAAATTCATAGGGCTTCCCTGGTGGGCCAGTGGTTCAGAATCTATCTTGCAATGTAGGGGACACGGGCTCATCCCAGGCCTGGGAAGATCCCCCAGGCCACAGAGCGCCTAAGCCCAGATGCCACAACTACTGAGCCTTGGCTCTAGAGTCCACGCTCTGCACAAGAGAAGCCACAGCAATGAGAAGCCCGCGTGTTGGAACTGGAGAGTGGCCCCCACTCGCCGCAACTAGAGAAAGCCTACGTGCAACAGTGAAGACCCAGTGCAGCCAAAAATAATTTTAAATAATAAATAAATAAATATCTTTAAAAATAAAATTAAGAAAACTCAGGTCTCTGGGATACTTCAGTCATTCATTCAGCAAGCACCAGGTGCCTGGTTAGTATATCTACAGAGCAGTTTCAGGAGGTACAGACAAGTATGCTATGTAGTTTCTGTTTTCAAGGAGTATACAATATAGAGAAGAGGTAAAAACAGGTGGCTGATTTTCAATACAAAGCAGAGCGGGCGTGTGTGCTAAGTCGCTTCAGTTGTGTCCAACTCTTGCGACCCTAAAAACTGTAGCCCACCAAGCTCTTCTGTCCATGGGATTCTCCAGGCAAAAATACTGGAGTGGGTTGCCATGCCCTCCTCCAGGGGGTCTTCCCAACCCAGGAATCAAACCCACGTCTCTTGTGTCTCCTGTACTGGCAGGCGGTTCTTTATCACTAGTGACACCTGGGTCTTGACAGTTTATGTTGCAGACAGTTAGGAGGATGCTGATTTTTGGCACAGCCAAAAATCAATAAATAAAATTATGAAAGTGAAAAGTGTGAGAGTGAAAGTCGCTCAGTCGTATCTGACTCTTTGCGATCCTATGGTCTATACAGTCCACGGAATTCTCTGGGCCAGAACACTGGAGAGGGCAGCCTTTCTCTTCTCCAGGGGATCTTCCCAGCCCAGGGATTGAACCCAGGTCTCCCGCGTTGCAGGTGGATTATTTGCCAGCTGAGCCACTAAGGAAACCCAAGAATACTGGAGTGGGTAGCCTATCCTTTCTCCAGCAGATCCTCCCAACTCAGGAATCGCACCAGGGTCTCCTGCATTGCAGGCAGAATCTTTACTAGCTGAGCCACAAGGAAGCCCATAAACCCATAAGTGAATACTTATTGGCGCCTGTGTTGTAATCACTCTGGAGAAAGCCCAAACCTCCATGAACTGAGAAACGGACCAACACACCGTGGTCCATCTCCCACGCATGGAAGCCACACTCGGCAACAAGAAGGACTGGAGAACTGATACAAGTCACGGCGTGGATGGGTTCCCTGATGGCAAGTGAAAGAAGCCAAACACAAAAGCCTAACCCCAAGTTATTTCATGTATGTAACATTCGAGAAACGGCAAAGCCATAGGGAGAGAAATCAGATCAGGGGTTGCCAGGTGCTGGAGGCAGGAGGGGAGAAAACGGATCACAGAGGGACAGCAGGGAGCATTTGCATATGATGGAAATGTGTCTGTGTCACCTTGATCGTGGTGCTGGCAAAATGAATGGAATCAAGATTCATCATACTGTGCCTTTGAGGGTGAATCTTGCTCTAAGAAAATTCTCCCTGAATAAACCCGACTTGAAACAATGAATGATCTGGCCCCATCGCTATGTCTACAGAGTATTGTGTCATCATAGGAAAATACCAGCTTTAAGGGCAGCAAGAAGTGTGTTACTGGTTGCCAAGAGGAGGAGAAGGGGAGGGATGGAGTGGGAGGTGGGCCTAGCAGATGCAGACGGGTGTAAACAGGGCGGACAAACAGCCAGGTCCTACTGTAGGACACAGCAAACGGTACTCAATACCGTGTGACAAACCATAATGGAAAAGAATCTGAGAAAGAGTGTATTAATATGTATCCGTGTAACTGAATTACTTGGTTGTGCAGCAGAAATTCACACACACCATTGTAAATCAACCATACTTCAATTGAAAAAAAAAAGAAATAGGAGGGGCGAAGAAGTGTGTTCTTACCTGGACCCTGCAGCTTTCTAGCTGTGTGACTCTGGGAAGGTCTCCCTCCCTTTGTAAAGCTCGGCCTGCTCACAGGTGAAAGGCGGGTAACAACGGTTTTACAGGATGACCTGCACCCCACATGTGGCAAGGCTCCATATTTCACTGTCCAAACAGGAACTGCCCTTAACCAGATGTCTTTCCTCTCGTGCTGACCCTCTTATGGGGCACGATGCAACCCAGAGTCCACTTTAACCAGTCCATCTTACCTTCCCTACCGCATCAGGCGTGGGCTCTGTCTTTGATGCCCAGCCCCCATCTCAGTGTCAACCCATCCACCCTGGGGGGCATCTTCAAGAGTGGTCCTCAGTGAGCCCGGCTTGCCCACAGCCCTGTCAGCAGGTAGCCGCCCCCTCGCCCCAGATACACTCACCGGATGAATGTAGGGAACAGTTCGGCATTGACCAGACACACCATCTGGAACACGATGGTGATCCCCATTCGGCCGACACAAGCTACCGCAATATTCAGCCAGGACAGATCTGGGAGGAAACAGACAGAGGGTGTGAGAGCTAGAGGGCTGTACCCACGGATTTGCCAGGAGACGCCGCAAATGGGAGCTTGGACTTAAGAGCTGGAAGGGCCCGAAAAACTGTCTTATCCAACCCTTCCATGTTTGGATCAGTAAACCAAGCCTGGTGGCTCAGATAGTAAAGAATCTGCTTGCAATGCGGGAGACCTGGGTTTGATCCCTGGGTTGGGAAGATCCCCTGGAGGAGGAAACGGCATCCCACTCCAGTATTCTTGCCTGGAGAATCCCGTGGACGGAGGAGCCTGGCGGACTACAATCCATAGTGGTCTCAGCAACCACTCTAACTAAACTGAGTCCTGAGAGATTTGGGACTTGATGGCACATGAGGGAAGACGTCACTGTGCAGAGGAAAGAATGTGCTTTTTTGAATCTCAGCTGTGCCTCCTGTCAGCAGAGTGATGAGGCAAACGGCTTACTTCTGCCTGCCTCAGTCTCCTCAGCTGTCAAATGGGAATCATCTCACCCAACTTACAGGTGGTGGTGAGATTTAGAGATAACACATGTCAATTGTGCATCATGACCATTCCACCAGTCCTGGCTTTTTATTATCCTCCAACAGTGTCCTTGCTGACACAGCTCCTGAAACACAGTAGGTCCTCAACAACGTGGGTCCCTCGGGCAGAAGTCCTAGAGCTGGTGGGCCAGATTTCTCATCCTCGGCACTCATTCCCCAACACATTTTTCAAATGTTTTATTTATTTATTTTTGATGGCACTGTGCAAGGGCTTTCTCTAGTTGTGGGAGCAGGGGCCACTCTCTAGATCTGATATTGAGGGCTTCAGTAGTTACAGCTCGTGGGCTCTAGGACCTGGGCTCAGTAGTTCCGACACCTGGGCTTGGTTGCCCTGCAGCATATGGAATCTTGCCAGAGCAGGGATCAAACCCGTGTCCCCTGCAGTGGTAGCTGGATTCTGAACCCCTGGACCACCAGGGAAGTCCTCACAGCAGATTTCTTAACCCAAGCATCTTTCACTGGTCTGAGAGGATGAGGGATGCAAACCCGCATCTCCTCCTAGCAGATGGCTCTGAGTCTTAATTAGCAGCAGGTCCAGAAGGCTTCTCCTTTCTGGGGAGCCATCAAAGCATTAGGCACCATCATCTGCTTCACCGGGATGTTAGGGGTTCACCCAAACCCCAAAGCACAAGTGGCTCTGAGCGAGGCCGGCTCACTAACAGAGCCTCCGTGGTCACAGACAGCATGTCATCTCACCCTTGTCCCCACGAGCCGGCTGCTCAAGGAGGACAGGCTTCCTTCCCCTCGCCAGCGGGAGGCTCCGGGGAGAGCAGACCCAGTGGCCTTGGGGCCCAGTTTGCCCGTGGCCAGCGCAGTCTCTCCAGGTCTTTGCCGCCCTCTGCCTGGAGGAAGGCCCAAGCAGAGCCTTTAGTTAAGGCTCCCATGAGATACCAGACAAGGGAGTTCACCCGGACACCTGGAGGAGGGCATTGGTCACAAATTCCGAAGCTTTGATAGATTTGGCAAGAAGCTCTACTGGACATGCACGGCATCCTTGCCCTCAGAGAGCTGCCCTGCCTCCTCTGGGCCCAGATCACTCTCCCCAGCCGTTGGAGGGACCACTTACAACTGCAGTCCTGCCGTGTGGCTTCCTGCCATGCTTGAGATAAAACCCACGCGGGCATCTCTCCCTGTCTCCTGCTCACAAGGGTCCGGCTGCTCCTCCAACGCCCAGCTCTCCCCATCCTCAGGGTCCTCACTCTTGCTGTTCCCTTTCCTAGAAACCTCCCTTCCTGTTTGTTAAAATGGCTCATGCCCTCTTCACTTAGGTCTCCTAAGGTCACCCTGGACCACCATACAAAGAATTAATGCCCCATCCCTCTTCCTCCTTCTCTTTTTCCTCTAGAACTTAAGCTCCAAGAAGTGGAGTATTTCTCTGCTTTGCTCGAGGCTGAGATCCTGGGGCAGAGACACCACTCTGTCAAGTACACAGAGGAGCTTCCCAGGTGATGCTAGTGGTAAAGAACCCGACTGCCAATGCAAGAGACATAAGAAATGCAGGTTCAACCCCTGGGTTGGGAAGATCCCCTAGAGGAGGGCACGGCAACCCACTCCAGTATTCTTGCCTAGAGAATCCCATGGAGAGAGGAGCCTGGTGGGCTCCAAAGGGTCTTTGTTCCAGAGGGTCACAAAGAGTCAGACACAACTAAAGCGACTTAGCATGCACGCACGCAAGTACATAGAAGGTACTTGAAATAGTTTCTGGAACAGGAGACGAAGGCTCGTCATCTAATGCGATAAGGACCAGTAAAGGCAAGTGGCGAGAGCAGGAGCTGGGAGAAGGTCCTGGGAGGAGGTGGAACAGAGGACGCAGTACCCAAGCTTCTTCCAGGCGATAATCAAACGGCCTCAGATCCCAGGTTCCCTCTTGGGACTTGGTGCTGTTACTGAAAAAACAGTAACAATGAAAACCTCTACTCACTCATTCCATTTCACCAGGAATCTACAAACAGGGAGATCGGGGGAAAGAGGGGAAGCCGATTTCAGATGCTTGGCCGCTTTTCCTATCTTCTTTGTCCTTGGTGGCTTAGACAGCACAGTGCCTGCCTGCATTGTGGGAGACCCGGGTCCAATCCCTGGAGAAGATCCCCTGGAGAAGGAAATGGCTACCCACTCCAGCATTCTTGCCTGGAAAATTCCATGGATGGAGGAGCTGGTGGGCTACAGTCCATGGGGTCGCAAAGAGTCGGACACAACTAAGTGACTTCACTCACTCACTCACTCACTCACTCACGAAAGGAGAGAGAAAAAAACCTGAGCTACCTTTTGCTACCTCTTAAAATTTCCAGCCTGCTCCGTATAGCCTGGTTCTTGAGAACAGAGATTTCACGGGATGTTTCTCATAATATCCTGCTCCCAAAGCCTGCCAAAATGACTCATTAAACCAACAAGTGCGGAGCACAAGCAATAAAAACTGAGAAAATAGCAAATCTGCTCTCCTATTTTTTTTAACATTTCTAAAAGTAACAAATGAGAAAGGCAATGTATGTATTCAAATTAAAACTGCCCAAATGATTCTGCTTTGGCTTATCTTGGATTGCTAAGAATGATGGACTCAAGCAAACAGGCACCAAAATGGCTGGTGTTTAAAAGACTAATGATGCCACGTGCTGGTGAGTCTGTGGAACCACTGGAAAGCTGGTGCATCACCGTGGGAGCGTGAACTGGAAAGCTGTCTGGCTGTATCTACTAAAACTAACCTGTGCCCCATCCCCTGACCCAGCAAAGGAATGAGTGTCCACGAAAAGATGTGTTGGAATGTTCGCTGCAGCCTTAATCCCAATAGGCAGACACTGGATGACTTTAGATCTCCCAACCCGGGGATTGAACCTGCATCTCTTACGTCTCTTGCACTGTCAGTCAGGCTCTTTACCACTAGCACCACCTGGGAAGCTGCTCTATGTACTTGACAGAGTGGCGTCTCTGCCCCAGGAGCTCAGCCGTGAGCAAAGCAGAGAACGTTTCCGCTTCTTGGAGCTTGTGTTCTAGAGGGAAAAGAGAAGGAGGAAGAGGGATGGGGCTTTACTTCTTTGTACGGTGGTCCAGGGTGACTTTAGGAGGCCTGGATACAGGGTGAGGGATTCCTACAATGCGAGGCTGCCCAACAGGGAAACAGTGCAAGCGACACTCTCGTGGGACAATGTGGGCGAACCTTGCAGACGCCACGATAAGTGAATGAAGTAAGACAGTACAAAGCGTAGGTGCGGTCTGGTTCAATTGTATGAAGTTGAAGAACAGCCGACATTAATCTGTGATGGCAGAGACCAGAGCTGCAGGGACCCGGGCAGGGGTGGAGAGCGTTGGTGGTCAAGGGGGCTGAGGGACCTTCCGAGGTGCTGGAAATGCTCTTTATCTTGGCGTAAGTCGTGGTGCCCAGGTATGAATGAATGAATGATAGTTGCTCAGTCATGCCTGACTCTTTGCAACCCCATGAACTGTAGCCTGCCAGGCTCCTCTTTCATGGAATTCTCCAGGCAAGATTACTGGAGTGGGTTGCCATTTCCTTCTCCCCAGGTATACATACACGTAAAAAATTCATCAGCTTGAACACTCAAAAAGGGCTCATCATTGGTATGCTGCACCTCTACTTAAAATTTTTTTAAAAAGTCATTCTAGACTCAGGTAAGCACCTTGTCTTTGTTGCTATTCCAGCGTTAAGACTCTTCCCACAGTTCAACGACCTGGAAGATGATGGACGTGGACCACTCACCGTGTGGAATAAAGACCATGATGAAGCAGGCCAGCCCCGCCGCCAGGTTGGACATGGCCAGCGGGTAGCGGCGGCCGAAGCGGTCGATGGTGACGAGGATGATGAAGGACGCAGGGAACTCGACCAGGGCGGAATAAAGGAAGTCCAGGTAGAGGTTCCCGCCGGTGGCGCCCACGTGCATGATGAGGCCCTGGTAGACCACAGAGCTGGTGAACCTGGCGGGCAGGAGAGGCAGGTCAAAGGTGAGCTCCTTGGAAGAGGGGAGATCCTAGAGACTGGCTGGGAGGATAAAGGCCCTGGCGAGCTGGAGGGAAGCATCCATCACTGATGTAGAATGTTCCAGAGCAATATGAAAAGTGAGGTCCCTCCGTCACGTCCGACTCTTTGCAACCCCATGGACTGTATGTAGCCCACCAGGCTCCTCCGTCCATGGGATTTTCCAGACAAGAGTACTGGAGTGGGTTGCCATTTCCTTCTCCAGGGGGATCTTCCTGACGCAGGGGAATGAACCCGGGTCTCCCGCATTCCAGGCAGACAATTTACCATCTGAGAGAAGTCCTAATACGAGAAGAGAGGGGGTCAAAATCCAGGTGGGGCCCTCCTGGTTGAGAAGCTCCTTCCACGATTTTTGTGAGCCTGTGACTTACAGGACAGTGCCGTATTTCCGAGAGACGGCAAATGATGCAGCGACCATCGTTTACGGCTTACTGTGCCCCCGCGGGCAGCCCTGCTCTGAACACCGCGCAGGCCCTATCTCATCGGATGCCGCAAGCCTCCAAGGGGACAGAGGGCAGGGGATGGCAGTGGGGGTTGAGCAGTTTCAGGATTCAGACTGCTGTCTGAGCTGTGTGGTCTTAAGTAAGTGAATCAGCCTCTCTGTGCCTCAGTTCCTTCAGCTGTGAATCTGGGTTGTCCTGAGAGTTCATTGAGGTCGTGGACCAGAAGGGCTCAGTGTAGTTAGACACTCAGGGAAGAGCAGATGTTTTTGCTCTCACAATTGCCTTTCCCAGGGCAAGGGTCTAGAGCACCATGGGGTGGAGAAGTCGGCCAAGTCTTCCCTGCTCCAGAGTGGGGCCCCTGCACACAACACACCATCTGGAACCAGCAGTATTCCGTTCCTGTCTTTCATCCCATACCCCATGGCACACGACTCCTCCACCCATATTTGAGGAAAGAACAACCATGCTCACCCCACCAGGCTCATCTAAACTCACCAAGAACGTGGCACACAGAAGGTTGGGGACCAGCTCAGTCACTCCGACCCAGAGGAAGATTGAGAGTCCCGTGGGTCACTTCTGGGCAAACTGCACAATTTTGGAACATTGAATGACTGTTGGTACAATCATTCCTCACTACCATGGGGGACTGGACCCCATGGGACCAGGACCCCCCAGGATACCAGAATCTGAGGATGCTCGAGTCCCTGTGTCAATCGTATGAATCAGTGTAGGATGTGCACACTCCTGTAAGACTGACACCATCACTAGATTGCTTATAACACCTAACATAATATAAATGTTGTGTAAGTAGTTGCCAGCATGCAGCAGATTCAAGTTTTGCTTTTTGGGACTGTCCGGAATTTTTTTGAGTATTTTTTATCTACAGTTGATTGAATCCCTTGCAGCACCTGCAGATGTGAAGTACTGACTGTGGGGAGAGATTTTGGTGGATAAGAAATTACTTTCTTATCGAAATGCAAATTGCCCGTCAGTTCCAAAACTGAGATCACAGGGGACATTTCTCGTCACTACACCCCCTGGTTTTATAAAGTCCGGCTCTCCTGGCTCAGACGGTTAGGAATCTGCCTGCAATGCAGGAGTCCCCAGTTCAATCCCTGTGTTGTGAAAATCCCCTGGAGAAGGGAATGGCACCCAGTCCAGTATTCTTTCCTGGAAGAGCCCATGGACAGAAGAGCCTGGTAGGCTGTGGTCCATAGGGTAGCAAAGAGTCAGACACGACTGAGCGACTTTCACTCACTTCACTCACTCACTCCCTGGTTTTATAAAGCTGCCCCCAGGGGTGCCTGGATGTTTTTGTTTCTAGTCCTAAATTATTCCTGTTTGAACCAACGTGTGAAGAGAATAAGAAGGCACTAACTGCAACGTGGTGAGTTTAGATGCGCCTGGCGGGGCAAGACGGGCTTCTCTATGCCAGGTTAAATAGTTAAACGGGAACAGTCATCTTATACCCATAAAGCAACTGACCCAAGAGAAAGGAATGTAGAACTCTGATTTTCCTGCACAAACAAATAAACAAAAACCCCAAACCACAACAAGATGATGAAGAACAGGGAAGCCGGTGTGCTGCTATCCATGGGATCCCAAGGGGTCCCAAAGAGTAGGAAATATCAACAACGTGCAATGCTGCCATCTTTTGGCAGAACCCACAAACTGCATGTACACACTACTACGGGTAGAGGTGATGGTTTTTTCACCAAGTGGGTTGCCATTTCCTTCTCACACTCCTATAAAAATAACAATCTGTCATTGTCGGGCACTTCCTAAGTTCTAAGCCTTTCACACGCATTATCACATGAATTCTTCCGACATACCCGTGAGTAGATCCTATCATTGCCTCCATTGGCTGATGAGGAAAACTGAGTCACAGAGATCACGAAGCTTCCTGAAGGTCACAGGGCCAGGAAGTGATGGGCACCCCCCTGCCCCGAGTCGCTGTAATGAATGGAGCCGACGGGGGCGGGGGGCATGTACAGTAAGAGAAGGCGTCCAGGGCCAGATGGCATGAAGCCCTGCAGGCCGTGGAAGGAATCTCATTTTCTTCTCAGTGGATCAGGAAGACTGCGAGGATGTGGACAAGGAGGTGATGCGACCTTCACCTGCTTTGTGAGCAGTGTCTGGGGAGGGGGGGACAGGAGTGGGAGCAGACCACCAGCAAGGAGGCTACCGCCATGGCCTAGACGGGAGGTTAACACTCACACCCAAGAGCACAGCTGGTGAGGAAACGGCAGACTCGGCATAGATTTTCAAGACAGAGTGGGATTTGCAGAAAGCTTGCATGGAGGGGTGCAAGAAAGCTGAGGAGACAGAATCACCGCCTCGACAGGAGTGCTTGGGGTGGAGACAGGACCCGGGCTGATACAGGAGGGGAGCAAGCCTTCCTGTCCGCGGGGTCCTGGGTCTCCAACCCAAGAGGCACCGTGGCGTCGGATGCTGAGAACCAACACGCGCCAGGCACCTGGCAAGCTTGCAGGGGTTCCTGGGTCCCTTGCGTGGCGGGTGCAGGGCTCCAGGGCCAGCCCGCAGACACGGGGCCTGGAGACCAGGCAAGAACCCGGCGTCTAGAGAACTTGGGACGGACTCTGTGGAACACTGGTTACTCATTCAAGCTTCCGCAAATATTTACGGAGCGGCTGCTACGTGCCAGGCGCTGCCCTCCTAGTCGGAACCCTTATTTCACAGGAGGGCAAAGAAGGGCAGGGAGGCAGAGTCACCCCAGTGCCAGGGGAGCCCGGGGTCCAGCTTCTCGGCCCAGGGGTTTCCGGGAGTAACTGAAGGGCCGGCAGGGTGCAGAGGAGCAAGTGCTGAGGTCGGGAGCCGCCCCAGCACCCCCTGAGGGAAGAGGGAGGAGACCCCCATCTCGAGGAAGCCACTGGGGAGGGTGACGCTGCCCCGGGGTGTCTAAGGGGTGCTGGGCGTGGACAGGCGTTTCCTAATGGGTGTGGGAAAAGCACGCATGCGCTTTCCGCAGGCTCTGTCAAGGAAGGGTTCTTCCTCCTTGACGGCCCGGAAAATGAAGTTGCTCAGTCGTGTCTGACTCTTTGTGACCCCATGGACTGTAGCCTACCAGGCTCCTCCATCCATGGGATTCTCCTGTCAAGAATACTGGAGTGGGTTGCCATTTCCGTCTCCAGGGGATCTTCCTGACCCAGGGATCGAACTCGGGTCTCTCGCATTGTAGGCAGACATTTTACTGTCTGAGCCGCCAGGGGAATACTGACGTCCTGGGGAACCCCTGAAATCTCATCTACCTGCCGGGGTTGAGTCAGCATTGGCTCCTGATGCATGGGGTTTCTGACAACCCTGTCACCTCCCTCCGGCTTACTGCTGACTTTTCTACCTGGGGATTTCTTCTTACTAAAACGAGGCCTTTCCTCTACTGGGCTGTCCTCAAGGGAGAAATACGGGTGCCTTTTAAAGAGTTCTTTGAGCGGAAAGCCTTCTGGAAATGCCTTTTCATGCTTCTCTTTTCCCCCCCAGGTCGGCCCACCATCTCTGACGTGTACCCGGGCATGCAGGGAAGCACATGGGGCCTCGGAAAGACCGCTTACCACAGGTACATCAGGATGAAGGTGTACTTCCTCAGGTTGGGCGTGCGGAACAGGTCTACGAACGAGGGGCTCAGCTTCTCAGCGACGTCCTCCTCGAGAGACAGCATCTAGGAGAGAGTCAGGCCGTCAGCCACATCCAGGCTGCCACTGTGAGCAGGAATCGCCATCAGAGCCCTTCCCCCATCCCGGACCCCCACCTCGAGGTCGGTCATCACACTCATCAGCCCGAAGAGCTCCAGCGCCCTCCCGCTTCCCCAGGCAAGTCCCACAGGCAAGCGCTCAGTCATAAACCCGACCCAGCATTCAGAGAGGGGACAAAGCCCTTGCGAGTGAGTCACCTTCAGGTCGGCAGGAGGCAGCTTCCCGTTCTTCTGGGCAATGTGGTCCATGATCTTTATCGCCTGAGTGTTTCTCTTTTGCGATAACAGCCATCGGGGGGACTCGGGCACAAACCTGCAGACGCAGATCACCCCTACTCGGCGTCTCCCCCAGAGCCCGTCTGAGGTTAAGATTGAAAGAGAACCTCGCTGGAGCTGACTCAAATGCGTTCTTTTTTATAGCTGAGAAAGAGTGCCTTGTGTATGTGAACCACAGCTTCCTCATACGTTCGTCTGCCGATGGGCATCTAGGTTGCTTCCATGTCCTAGCTACCGTGAACTGTGGTGCAACAAACGCTGGGGTACATGTGTCTCTCTCAATCCTGGTTTCCTCGGGGTGTATGCCCCCAAACCACCACGATGTTGTAAAGTAATTAGACTCCGATTAAAATAAGTGAAAAAATAGAAGACTCTCCCTTCTGGTGTAGCCTTCATCCAGTGGGACGGAGGTCCCATTCTCTCCCAGAATCCAGCCGCCCTTCTGGCCCCTGGAAGATTCCTCACACACCATAGAGGCTCCACGTGCCCACCCCATGCAATACCGCAGATGCCTCTGCATAAGACAGGGGCTGTTGAACAAGCCTCAGAGTGTGTCCAAAACAAACTAAACTACACTCGCTTGCCTTCAACACGAGGTAGATTCCATGGTGTCTATTTCAGATGGGACCGCCTGCTCAGTTGTGTCAGTCCTGTCTGACTCTGTGCGACCCCATGGACTGTAGCCCGCCAGGCTCCTCCATCCATGGGATTCTCCAGGCAAGAATACTGGAGTGGGTTGCCATGCCCTCCTCCAGGGGATCTTCCCGACCCAGGAATCGAACCCACATCTCCTGCGTTGTAGGCAGAGTCTTTACCATCTGAGCCACCAGGAAAGCCCCCTCAGAGGAGACTAAGATGTTTTAAACTCAAAGACTGGGAATCTCTGGAAGAAGGTCACCTGAAAACACACAGGGAGAGTCTCACCAGCCAGCGGGACTCAGCCGGGGGTGGGGGGAGAGTCCCGGCACTGGAAGGCCCCTCGCTCCATGCTGACGGGGAGAGAGCAGGCTTTTCTTGAGCCTGAGTGTACTGAGAAGCTGGCTCTGGTCCTGAGAGGTTGGGGTGGACTTGGGGCCTCCCACAGGTAAGATGCGCCCTCAGCTAAACAGCAACAGAAGCTCGTGGATGAGACACTTCGCTCCATGAACCTCTCTGCTGCCCACCCTTCCCTCTCCCACAGTGAAAACTCATCTGTCTGGTTGCTTACCCCTCCAGACCCTGCCAAGGGCTGACAGCTAATAAGATGAACAACCCACTTGAGCTGGCTTTGTTCCTGTCTGATGGGCACACTCCCCAGAGATGGTTCCATTCCTTCATCTACTCCTTCACTGGCTCATCAAAGAGCAAATGCCTACTTTGTGGCTAGGTGGACTTTTGTCTGACTTTTAGCATCTCAGGCCTCTCTCTGGGTGATGTGAATTTAAAGAAACTCTGTAAGTAAATTTCTTTAAAGAGTGGCTGAGAGTGGCTCCCCCCGGAAACAAGGGCTACCCCGTGATGGAGCACCCCAGATGGCGTGGCTGGCTGGAAGCCCGGGGCCTGCAGGTAGGGTCGCCCTGGCTGTTGGGAAGATGGGTCCCCACGGGGACACGGTACCAGTAGCAGAAGACGAGCAGGAAGACGGGCAGGGAGACGGCCAGCTGCAGCCAGCGCCAGTGCGGGAGGACGTAGGCCAGTCCGGAGAGCAGCACAAGCCCCACGGTGAAGGCCAGCTGGAAGAGGATCGCCACCGTCCGTCTGTAGCCCAGACCCACGAACTCTGTGACTGAAACCGGGGAAACGTCACCCATGGGCTCCCACCCACTTTAAAATCCCCCATTTGCTACCTGCAGCTCCCCCCCACCCTTTGCACACTGCAGTATTCTGTCTACGGGGCTCTCCTGCCCAGAACCTTCTTGCTGTCAGCTGCAGGCTGACCTGGAGTATTTCCCAGGACCCGCCAGGGAGCGCTCGTTAACACCACCAGCACCCTGAGGGCACCCCAGGGACCTGGCCCTGTTGCAGGTGTTCGGACACATCTCCAGGTCTGTGGGCACAGCCCCGCCCTCCTGACTTCATAGCGAGGTGGTGGACCAGACACATGCACTGAGTTTGTCACACCCAGGTCTTGACATGATGCGGGCCGTGTGGGAAGAAAGCGTAAATGGCCAGGAGGGTGGGGGGTTCTCTGGGGGTTGCAGATTTTCAGAGCGCAGTGGAGCAGAGCTCATGCAGAAAATGTGAGCCATCAGGAGGGGCGGTGGTTAACTGAACCCGGAATGGGAAAGCGAGTTCCAGGCAGAAGGACAGCGGCCCAGGTGACCGCTGGGTGAGGTCGGGTCATGGGGGCCGTGCGTCCTCCTGGGGGTGTCTCGTAGGTTTGCGGAGAACACTGGCTTCAAGTGCGGGAGGCACAGAGGCGCCTCGGCACAGGATGACCCGATGTTACGTCTGCTAAAGGCCCCCCTGCACCGCACTGCTGCCTGTGGATGCCCCGGGGGTGGACCAGTGTGGAGCGGAGCAATGGTGGTGGTGGGATTCGGCAGGAGTAGCAGATCGGTGAGAGGGCTTCGGTGCCGGAGGTGTTCTGAGAGGAAAGCAGAGGGGGGGCTGGGGAGAGGGACACTGGAGGAACGGGCGTGGGGGTGGAGAGGAAGACGTCCTGGGCTGGGAAGAGAGGAGGAATCGGTCACGCAGACTGAAGGGGAGCCCCTGGTGCAGGACCAGGGAGTATGGGACCTCCAAGTGAGGCAGGGGAGCCATGGGAAGGATGCAAGCCAGGGTATCACGTAGCGTTCCCAGTCTGTCTTCCTGTCTCTCTAGCCTGGGAGCTCCTTGAAGGAGGTTGTTGTTCAGTTGCTAAGCTGTTTCCGACTCTTTGCACTGGCTTGTATGGACTTTGCATGGACTGAAGCCCACCAGGCTCCTCTGTCCTCCACTCTCTCCAGAGTTTGCTCAAATTCATGGCCACTGAGTCAGTGAGGCCATCCAACCATCTCATCCTCTGTTGTCCCCTTCTCCTCCTGCCTTCAATCTTTCTCAGCATCAGGGTCTTTTCCAATGAATCAGCTCTTTGCATCAGGTGGCCAAAGTATTAGAGCTTGAGCTTTAGCAACAGGCCTTCCAATGAATATTCAGGGTTGATTTCATTCGGGATTGACTGGTGTCTTGAGAGTAGGACCGAAGGCCTTGTCTATTTTGGCATCTCTGGCCCTGCCTCTGTGCCTGCCACAGGGCAACAGACACACCGCAGGGAGGAGAAGGGGTGGGCATGGCTCTGGGCTACCCCCGGGGCCCTTCAGTGACCTCAGGGCACTGTGGTCCCCACATGGAGGATCCTGAGGCAGAGAGAGATTATGGAACGTACCCAGGATCACACAGCTGGTCAGAGTTGAGTGCAGATTTGACCTTAAATTAATCCTTGTCTCCTTGTGCCAAATACTGCATGTTCAGCCTCTAGATGGCTGGGCTGTTTCAGCTAATATATGCTGAACTCAATAAACTTAACTAGTGTGTTCACGAGTTCTTGGGGAAGGAACATGGATTTTTCTTGGCCCTAGTGAACTATTTCTTAGAATGTCAAACCATAAGACATTGTTTTCAAAGATGGCAAGACCTGGCAAAAACCTGGACCATCCTCAGTGCTGTCTGATACACCCACCCATCCCTCCATGGGCTGAGGGATACACAGCTATTACGCTACTTTCTTCTACAGAAGTATTTTTCATTTTCTGTTCTTACTTTTCATAGAAAACTTGAAAGAAAAAAATAGTATATAGAATTATCTTGATTTACACTTCATTTTTTTCATCACTGTGTTTATCGAGTCGCCAGGTCATATCCGACTCTTTGTGACCCCATGGACAGCAGCGCACAAGGCTTCCCTGTCTCCTGCCATCACCCCGAGTTTGCCCAGCTTCATGTCCATTGTGTGGGTGATGCTGTGTAACCATCTCTGCTGTCTTCTCTTCCTCAGCATCAGAGTCTTTTCCAATGAGTCAGCCAAAGTGTAAGAGCTTCTTTCATTTCCTCTTATATCGTCTCCCCTAACTCTTGAGTGTCCTTCAAACCAGCGGAATTTGTTGTATTTCTTTCGGAAGAGGCTGGTTCATTCATATTTGAAATGTTGTAATACTGTCCCACCTATCTCCCCTTCCTACATAACCCCCATCATTGTAAACACATCACATGTGATCTTTTCCCAAACAGATTAGTTGATATGGAAACAAGGAGCCATCATAAGTGGTTATATAAGTGTCTCTCAAACAAAGAGAGACAGACAGAGGCCATTCTGACCTCACACCCAGCTCCAATCACACAGACACAAATACAGCTAGCGAGGCCACACTTTGTCTAGACTTCCTCCCAAAAAAGCCCGCCTCCACGCTCAGCTTCGTCCCATTCCACCCCACTCCCGGACCTCCCGGGCTTTGCAAAGTGCCTGGAGACCTCGGGCCAGCAGATGCTTACTCAGGGTGTAGCCAGCCGTCCAGTTGCCCTTGCTAACCAGCCCCTGCAGCAGGCGGAAGAGCAGCAGGGACGTGTAGTCTGGAGCCACGGCCGTCAGGACGCCCACGACGGCGCTGATGAGGGTGGAGGTGAAGAGGCACACTTTGCGGCCAAACCTTTGGGGGCGAGAGACAGCGAGGTGAGAGCTGAGTGTTCCCAGGGGCGAAGGGACGGCAAGCAGGCCCTCTGCTGGGAGACGAGACCGTTTCTCTGCAGCATCGTGCAGTCCATCATGCATCGCGGCCCCTTCTCCAAGCCTGACCTGGTCCCCCCTCAGAGACAGTGACCCGCAACTCTTGCAGGATTAACAAAGTCACTCTGAAGAGGAATCCTGGCCAGTCTCACTCAAGGACCAGGGGCCTCCCTCCGTGACCCGCCCAGTTCTCAGACTCATCTCCTCTTGTTATCTTTGTACTTAACAGATTGCGTTACTATTCACAGACTTAACAGGGTGCACCAGAAATCAGGTCACCAACAACCCACATAGTTAACCTTATCAATGATCATAAGGTTTTTCTGGGGAAATATTCAATTCTAATCGAATAACTAGTGAAAAGTGTTTTTCCTTTCTTTTTTCATGAGTGAAGTGGGCCAGCAAACATGAAGGGATGTTCAACATCGCTAGTCATCAGGGAAATGCAAATCAAAGCCACACGGGAAGTTGCTATAACACGGGGAGCAACCCGGCGCTCTGTGACAACCTAGAGACCTGGGATGGGGAGGGTGGGGGGGACATGTGTATGCTAATTGTTCATTCACTGGTTCATGGCAGAAGCCAGCACAATATCCTAAAGCAATTATCCTCCAATGAAAAGCAATTTGTTTAAAAAAACCATTTAAAAAACCTACGGTGAGATACCACCTCACGCTTATCAGAATGGCCATTATCAGAAAAACAATAAACAACAAGTGTTGGCAAGGATGTGGAAAAAAGGGCGCTTAGTACACTGTGGAGGGGAACATAAACTGATGCAGCCATTACGGAAAACAGAAGAAACAGGACGAAGTTTCTTTAAAAAATTAAAAACAGAACCACCATAAATCCAGCAATTTCACGTCTGAATATTTCTCCAAAGGAAACAAAAACACTAATTCTAAAAGGTATCTGCACCCCTGTGTTTATTGCAGTATTAGCCAAATTGCCAATATATGAAAGCAATATATGGAGCTCCAATATAAGCAATATATGGAATATATTCCAATATAAGCAATATATGGAAGGACTGGTGCTGAAGCTGAAACTCCAATACTTTGGCCACCTGATGCAAAGAACTGACTCATTTGAAGAGACCCTGATGCTGGGAAAGATTAAAGGCAGGAGGAGAAGGGGACAACAGAGGATGAGATGGTTGGATGGCACCAGCAACTCAATGGACATGAGTTTGAGTAAGCTCTGGGAGTTGGTGATGGACAGGGAGGCCTGGTGTCCTGCAGTCCATGGGGTCACAAAGAGTTGGACATGACTGAGCAACTGAACTGAACTGATATGGAAGCAACCTAAGTGTCCATCAATAGTTGAATGAATAAAGATGTAGATATAATATTATATATATGTATGTATACAATGCAATAGTACTCAGCCATAAAAAAGAATGTATTTATGACAGTACAGACAGACATAGAGGGTAAAGCGCTAAGTGAAAGCAGTCAGAAAAATGAATACCCTGTGACCTTACTCATATGCAAGATTTAAGAAACAAAACAAATATAGCTTCTAAATGACAGTTATCTACTACTGCAAATAGATACATAAATAGATAAATACTAAAAATATTAGTGACAGAACCATTCACTCTACCTTCTTCCCACATGCAAAGATGATTAACATGCTTTAGGGAAATACTGCAGGGGGGAAGAAAAGAACTGTCCACACACAAAAATCCACATCCTCATCTCTCATCTTTAACTTTCCACTGACACTGTCCTTGCTCACCAAGTTCTACATGTTGAACTTCTCTCTGCATACCCTCTTCTAGCTTATCTCAAATCTGGTTTATCGCTTTAAATACCAATTACTGGTGGCAAATCCCAAATATTGTACTCCAGCCTGAACCTCATGTATCCAACTGTCTACTTGGCAACTCCTCTCTGTTTCACAGGTTCTCTGAACGCATCTCCACCAAGCTGCAGAAGAGGAAATTCTTAACCCTGTCTGTCTCAAAAAATGGCCCTGCCCCCCTCCACCCTTCTGCCAGAAGCATAACCCTTGGTTTTGTCCCCGCTTCCTCTGAGCCCCGCATCCCAGCTACACAACCTGCCTGTGGTTTCAACCTCTGAAATCCCCCCTAAACCCCCAGCTTCCTCCATCCTCCTGCCCCACGTTGTCCAAGGCACTCACTACCATGTCGGGTCTCAACTTCTGCGAAGGTTCCCTCTGGACGCTTCTCCCACCACCGGCCACTGAAGTCCCTTCTCCCCTCGGTGGTGACACTGTGTGTGGTCGGATCCACCTTTACGTACCTGTCTGCTATGTAGCCGACACCCAGAGAGCCCAGGAAGAAGCCCAGGTTCACACAGGACTGAAAGAGGTCCACCTTCCAAGAGTCATCACACACCAGGTTAAACTGCGGGTCGGAGGGGCCAAAACACACAAGACCGTTTGTAAGTTAAACTACGGCTACCATTTTCCCTGAGAAAATGTCAACACACAACACAAAAATGTGGGATCCTGGGTTCCCTCACATCCTTTCCTTTCACCACATTTTCATAACACAAATGCAAGGTTTCTGGGGAATCTCAGGCAGTGTCATTAAATGCCTAATATCTTTATCTTGCATTTATCCTCAATACACACTAATTAAAAAGGCTGTTGTCAGGGGCCTCTGATAGTTGTCAAAGGACAGGGTGGTCAAAAGGTAAGGTTTCTAAAGGAAATACAGCAGAGTAATTATCCAAAAACGAAAATGAAGTAAAATAAATATGACGTGTTTCCCAGAATTGATAAAAGCCCTTAATTAAGAAAGCTGAGCGCCAAAGAATTGATGCTTTGAACTGTGGTGTTGGAGAAGACTCTTGAGAGTTCCCTAGACTGCGAGGAGATCTAACCAGTCCATCCTAAAGGAAATCAGTCCTGAATATTCCTGGGAAGGACTGATGCTGAAGCTGAAACTCCAATACTTTGGCCACCTGATGCGAAGAACTGACTCATTGGGAAAGACCTTGAGGCTGGGAAAGACTGAAGGCAGGAGGAGAAGGGGACGACAGAGGATGAGATGGATGGTGTCACCAACTCGATGGACATGAGTTTGAGTAGGCTCTAGGAGTTGCTGACGGACAGGGAAGCCTGGTGTGCTGCAGTCCATGGGGTCGCCAAGAGCTGAACATGACTGAGTGACTGAACTGAACTGAACTGAATCACATGTTTTATTCCATTTTCTACCCAATAATTGTGTGAATTTGTCATGACTGATGGAGCTGTAAGTATCAACATGAGAATTTCTGAGCAAAGACACAGAGGGCAGCTGGTGGGGGCTTCTGGGGAGCAGCCTTGTGCAGCCCTGCATGTGGGGGATGGGGGAACCCAGAGACGGCAGGAGATGCGGAGGGTTCCATGTGCCTGGGAGGAGCTGAGGCAGAAGGACAGAGGCAAAGACAGGAGCCAATCTGCCTGGGCATTGTTGGGAGTGAGGTTCAGGGCTTGCCCCTCCATGCCTGGCCCATGCATGGTGATACCAACATGCCTGGGCGCTCTGGGAGGCCCGGGTGCAGGAGCATCCCCACTTGGAGCCCAGAGGGGCAGAAAGCAGGGAGGCGCCCAGGGATGAGACAGAAGCTGGGAGGTGATAGCTGGGGCCCTCACCTCCCCATTTAGCCCAGCACCGGTCAGGACTCATGACTGCCCCACCAGGCAGAGGGATGTGACCACAAGGATGTCACTGAGCAACTCTGGGCCTCGGTCTCCTGTCTGGAAGGTGTGTGTGGAGCCGGTCCTGTCACCATCACGGGGAGGCTGCAGGAGCTGCAGGGAGACACCATGTGCCCCTGGTTTGGTAAATAACGAACCATTTAACTTTTTAAATGGAGGCTTTACTTTTTGTTGTTCAGTCACTCAGTCATGTCCGACTCTGTGACCCCAGGGACTGCAGCACGCCAGGCTTCCCTGTCTTTTACCATCTCCTG
This sequence comes from Odocoileus virginianus, assembly GCF_023699985.2. NCBI lineage: Eukaryota > Metazoa > Chordata > Mammalia > Artiodactyla > Cervidae > Odocoileus > Odocoileus virginianus. The sequence continues at coordinate 7,429,528 of NC_069707.1, forward strand.
GGGCTTGCTCAAACCCATGTCCATTGAGTCGGTGATGCCATCCAAATTCACCCTCTGTCGCCCCCTTCTCCTCCTGCCTTGACTCTTTCCCAACATCAGGTTCTTTTCCAATGAGTCAGCTCATCACATCAGGTGGCCAAAGTACTGGAGTTTCGGCTTCAACATCAGTCCTTCCAATGAACACCCAGGACTGATCTCCTTTAGGATGGACTGGTTGGATCTCCTTGCAGTCCAAGGGACTCTCAAGAGTCTTCTCCAACACCACAGTTCAAAAACTGTCTTCAAATTCTTTGGCGCTCGGCTTTAAGTTGGTCCAACTCTCACTCCAGGTGTTTATTCCCTTGAAAATTCAGCTGAAAGCACACCGCCCCGGGGAGTTTCTCCTGCCACTGTTTGGTTTCTCTGTGGCCCTGGGCCCCTGTCAGCAGAACTCGGGGGAGGCTGCTCCTGGGAGTTGTTATCTCGCTGGCCCAGGTCAGCCTCTCCAGAGGCCTCTCTGGAGCTCCCACCCACGTCACCCAGGATGATGTTCTGGGCGTACTAGATGCCCCCAAAGCCACAGGGCAATGGTTTGGGGACGTTTGTTCTACTCTTTGCAATCAGCATCTTTGTAAGATGTCTCCGTCACCCTCCCTGAAATGCCCTGCGTGCCATCCTGCTCTGGGGGCATGCAGAAGCCAGGAGCTCATGGAACTGGAAGAAGGGGCGCCTGTCCTTCCCTACTGATGCCACCTCCCCTAAGAACTCTGCCCCCAGCTACGCCAAGGGGCTCTGTCTGTAGGCACCTGCTCCCTGTGATCCCAGACCCAGCCACTGCCCCCGGGGCCCCTCTGTGCCCCCAGGAAGACAAGGCTGGCCCCTTAGGGAAGGCCAGGCTTTGCACGGGGGGCGCACGGGATGGGGTGGGGTCTCCTAGGCCGGGTCCCTCCCCTACTGGGACTTCACTGGGCATTTCTCTGGGGCCAGGCCTTATGGTGGACACAGCCTGTAGGGCAGCAAGCTGGCCAAGCTCATGGGACACAGAGTCACCCAGCGTTCTCGTTAGAATCCAGGTTCCCCTGGGTTCTGTCTCAGCAGATCGCGGATCGGAATCCAGGTGATCCCAGGGATCAGGTGAGTTGGGAAAACAGCACCCTCCTGCCCCAAATGGACCCTGACCTCTGTCCTCAGGGTGGGGAGGGACGGGGAGCTGGGTGTTCAAAGCGGTCCGCACATCGTCTTCCCTTCAGCCAATTCCAACGTCCAAGGCAAGGCCTTGTTAAAGATTATTTCTGCAGAAATGAATAACTAGGGAGGATTCTGCCCCAAATAAGCTTCAGCTTAGACTGAGAGGAGGAGGCAAAAGTGGTTTTGAAGCAGTGGGAAGGGTGAGTCAGAAGAGGCGCATTCTGTCCAGAAGAAGCGGTCCTCCACTCCTGAGGGCCCGCGTCTCATCGCCTCCATCACCTCCAGCTGGATCCCACCCCCAACACACTAGTGTGTCCCCAGGTGAGCCCTACCCCACAACCCCTCCCCTGTCTCCCCCAGTCCTCCCCAGAGTACCTGGGTCCCCGAGTACCTGGAAGCCCACTCCCTGTTACCACCGTTGGCCAGTCGGGGCTGTGTCCCCTCCCCAGGACCCCCACCCAGGCCAGGCTCCCCCACAGGCATGAGCTGCTGCTTCCGTGTGTTCCCGCCTCACTGTTCAGGGTCTCAGCCCCCCGGCCTCCCCGGCCAGGACCCTCCGGCAAATCGGGGGCCTCCTCTTCCCCACCCACTTCCAGGTCTGTGTCTCTTTAAATCAATCCTTCTTTCTGATCCTGTGACAGCCACGTGGGTCCACAGCCCTGCTGGGGCCCATGACAGCCTCCTCAAGCTCTCCCCACCTCTAGGGAGCCTCCCCTCCACTCCCCACTAGCGCCTGGACCATTCACAAGGTCCAGCGAGTCTTCTTCCCCTGCCTGAACTGCCACTTGGCACAAAGGTAGGGTTGCCAGTTTTAGAGAAAAAAAAAAATACGGGGTGCTCCTCTGAACTGGAATTTTAGATAAACAACACTTTTTTTTTTAGTGCAATCATGTCCTCAGCAGTATCTGAATTCCCAGCCTCAGCTGTCAGTATCAAATGTTGTGCAATATCTGGGACCTAATTATCCTAAACAAATATTCATTGTTTACCCTCAATTCAAATTTAATGGGCGTCCAGCATTTTATCTGGTGATCTGATGTAAGATCTCAGCGCTCTGGCCCAAAGCTGAGCCACCCAGCTCAGCTGGGTGGTCATTCTGTCATTCTGTCCATGACCCCTCCACTGGATTCCAGTCAATTCAACAACTCATTGCTTCCTGAACGTGGTCCCTGCCCCCTCTCCGCCGAGCTTCGGTTCACATTCCCCAGCGCACCCTGTTTCCTCTCCTAGCAGCTCAAAATACCACCCTGGGTCCCACTCAATACTCCATCCTAAGGACCTAATGTATATCACAGGGAATCATACTCGATATTTTGTAATAATCTAGAAGGGAAAAGAATCTGAAAAAAAAATAGATACGTATGTATATATAACTGAGTCAAGGAAGTCACACAGTAACCCGCTCCAGCATTCTTGTCTGGAGAATCCCATGGACAGAGAGGAGCCTGGTGGGCTACAGTCTATGGGGTCGCAAAAAGTCAGACACGACTGAAGCTATTTAGCCTGGGATGGCATAACTGCATCACCTTGCCTGAAACTAACACAAGACTGTAAATCAACCATACTCCAATTTAGAAAGTCTGCCACCTCCCGCTGGAAGACCCCAGTGGCCGGCTGAATAGCAAGGTCCCCCTCCTTGTCTGGGACACTGATCTTATTCTCACGACCACCACCCCTCCCTCGCTCCCTGGAGACTGCAAACGCCTTGAACCTCACAGGCTGCTTCCGTGTCCCTCCTGGCATCACACCCAGTGCCAGAACAGAGGAAAAGCTCAGAACACGGTTACTGAGCGGACAGACGGAGGGCTGAATGGATGAATTCTTGCATCCAGCTGATCCTGTCCAAGCAGAGTGTGCCTCAGCCACAGAGAACAATACATCCCCGTCCAGGTCTGCTTCTAGATTCCCAGCGAGAAGAGTGGCCAGTTCAGCACCCCTGGGAGATGAGTCCTCTAACTGGACGTCAGGTTGGAGGACGCCTCAGAGACCAGATGTTTGCGCAAGGGCACCCACACCTGCCCCGCCCCCCAAGACAGCGGGCTGTGGGGCCGGAGGAGAGGACACGGCTTTTCTCCAGCCAGACGGGTGGGGCTCAGGGCATCAGTTCCCTTGTTTCAGGCGAGCAGTTTGCTAACAAACACGCTCTGCACAGTTCCAGTCTGTGGCTTCACCAAAAGGCTTCCGTGGAGGCCCAGATGGTAAAGAATCTGCCTGCGATGCAGGAGACCCAGGTTGGTTCCCTGGGTCGGGAAGATCCCCTGGAGAAGCGAATGGCTACCACTCCAGTATTCTGGCCTGGAGAATTCCATGGACAGAGGAGCCTCTCAGGCTATAGTTCATGGGGTTGCAAAGAATCGGACACCACTGAGCGACTAATGTGTCTAAACTTCTCCTGTGACTTCGCCAAGTGACCTTGAGGTCAGTTTCCAAGTGCCCATGCTTGTCACAGTATAGCACTTTGCAAAGGGTCCATGAAGGAAAAAACTCTGCTGGCTTTTCAGTGAGATATTCTCAAAGCAAAGGCTCAGATAACCCCCTAACCTATCCAGGCAAGCACTCTGCCTCCATCCTGCTCTCCTGCGGGCCATGGAGGGGACACCCAGTGCTGCTGGACACCCAGGGGTGCTGAACTGGCCACTCTTCTGACTTGTCTGATCGGCACCTCTGTGGTCCTTGGCCGACCCCTGGGAAGCAGGTCGTTGTCATCGTTGGCTTACTGATGAGGAAACTGAGGCTCAGAGATGCTGAGTAACGTACACAGCGACACTCAGCCAATTCGGGGCATGGCTGGGACTCAGTTGGACTCCAGAGCAGCTTCCACACCACCTCAAAGACCAGCGTTGAGCTGTCACAGGTCCACAGCTCGTGAATGGAGGGAGGGGGTTCGCAACTCTGCTGGTGGGGCCGCTGGCCCCCAAGTGGATTCTGCAGGCCCGTGGAGAAGCCAGTGGGGCAGAAAGATAAGGAAGCCAGTCTCCCCGGGGGGTCCCCGTCCAGCAGTACAGCTTGGCCTGGCAGGCGACGGTCTCTCTGAGCCCCAGTTCCCTCCTCTAACTAACTCCCAGAGTGTGGGGAGGATTGAACAAGGGAGGAACGATAGTGCCCGCGGCGGAATCTGATACGCCGTGGTTCAGAGAGCACCACCCTGCTCCCTCTTTGCTGATGTGGGGTTGAAACCTGCAGGATTCGTCATGTTTCCTCTCTGCCCTGAAACCCGCATCATGATCCCCCCGGCGAAGGCCCGCTCTTACCTCGGTCACGATGGAGGAACCGGGCGTGTCGTACACCCAGCCCTGATCGCAGGGGCCCAGGGGCAGGGGGCTGCCGTTGGCGGCCAGGCCGGCCAGCGGGTCCAGGCAGCCGAGGGCGCTCTGGTTCCAGTCCACCGCATAGCGGAGGCACTGGCCCTGCGGCCCCGGGCCCGGCACCGTGTAGTTGAGCTCCTCCGCCAGGCTCCAGCCGCATCGCCGGCTCAGCTCCGCCACCCCGGGGCTCCGGCAGCGGTGGTCCGGGGTGAAGGCCAGAAAGACGATGCCCACGTAGATGGGGGCGAAAGCAGCCGAGAACAGGCACAGGATCAGGAAGGCTTGCTTCTGGAACCAGCCAAACTCCCCGACCTGCTCCAGAACATCGTCCACGGTGAGCATGACTGAGCCTCCACGCACATCACTCTGAGCAGACCACGGCGGCCGCAGAGCCTGGGGTCAGGGTCTTATGTGGGTTTCTCTGCGATGGGCTGGTCTGAAGTCTAACTGCTGTCTAAGCATCTTGGCTTCTACCCCTGGAAGCCAACCAGCTGGAACCAATCTTTCACCCGCAGGGCAGGTTTTGGGAAGGGATAGGAGGAGGGTGATTGGTCAGACTGCTGGGCTGGGGGAAGTCACCCAGGCTGAGGGCCTGTTTCTGTGGCACCGGGGCTCCCAGAGCCAAAGGAGAGAGCAAAGGTGGCCGCGAAGCGCCCAGCGGTCTCTTTCAGGCTCTTCCAAAAGGATCCTCCACTTGAAAGCTTTTTTATCATCTAGATAAACAAGGACAGGACACTGGCTGCCAGACTATCGGACCTGCTTCTCATGATGGGGCATCTCAAGCAGTGTGCAGTGAGGGTCTGGCTGTGGGCAATGGGAGAGCCAAGCTCCCCAAACTGACCCACTGCCCTACATCCTTGTCCCAGTGTAGAATGACCGCCTTCTTCGGGACCCACAAAGGACTTCTCCTGGCCTCACTATGTCTCCAGGCTCCTGGCTGCTGGCCCATGACACACCCACCCTGAATCCCCAGGAAAGTGGGCCACAGGGGCCCTCTGGGCACAGACCCTGATGGGTTCCCTGGGCAGAGATGCTGGTAGAAAAGATCAAAGGGTCGCAGGCAGAGAACACCTCCCCCTCCCCCACTTCCAACCCGGGGGCAGAATATTAAGAATATTAAGCCTGGGTTCCCCCTCCATGCACGCAAGAGGGACAAATAACAGATGAACGGGTGCCTGGGTTCCCTCTGGTTTCTGGGACCCTCATCTCTCTGCTCCGTGGACACGGGGAGCTGGCCCCAAGCCCAGCGGTGCACCAGCTACTCTGGTGAGACAGGAGGAGCTCTGCCAACCACTCCCCTACGTGGGCTGAGCACCAACTGGGGGTGTGGTGGGAGGGGAGAGGGCAGAGAGGGGGGCAAACCTCCCCAAGGCATCAGCTTGCCCAGGCCAGGCGCTGCCCTTCCTGCCCGAGTGAGATAATGGAAACTGTGTCTTCATCGCCCCTCCCTGTTCTTGGCACAGGGCCCCTGAAACCCTTGACACTTCCTAGGAGTGTCTTCTGTTCAACGAGGTGACTCTGGGTGGGCTTGTGGGTGGCTCCAGGCCATGGGTAAGACCAAGCTATGATTGTGTGCTAGGGGCTTCCCAGGTGGCACTAGTGGTAAAGAACCTGCCTGCCAATGCAGGAGACACAGGAGATGCAGGTTCGATTCCTGGGCGGGGAAGATTCCCCTGGAGAAGGAAATGGCAACCCACTCCAGTGTTCTTGCCTGGAGAATCCCATGGACAGAGGAGCCTGGCGGGCTACAGTCCTTGCGATAGCAAAGAGACTCTGGGTGGGCGCCTGCCTGCAGGTAAGACCGAGCTGTGATTAGAAACATGGAACTTTCAGCCCCATCTCCCTATTCTCTTGAGCAAAAAGGCCTGAAATGGTCAGTGATGGGTCATGTCCATGGGGTAAAGCCTGCATAAGAGCCCCACTACCCAGGGTTCAGAGCAGTCACATCCACACCCCAGGTCCATGGGGACAGCAGCTCCTCCACCCACCCCCCTCGTCCCCCTCCCCCCACCCTGTGTATCTCCTCTCCCGGCTCCTCTGATGCTTCACCGTATTCTCTAATAATCTGGTGGACAAGTCAACATTTCCCTGACTTCTGTGAGCCGCTCTAGCAAATCAGGAGCTTCCCCCGTGGCTCAGTCGGCCCGAATCCACCTGCAGTGCAGGAGACCCAGGTTTGATCCCTGGGTCAGGAAGATCCCATGGAGAAGGAAACAGCAACCCACTCCAGTATTCTTACCTGGAGAATCCCATGGACAGAGGAGCCTGGAGGGCTACAGTCCGTGGGGTTGCAGAGAGTTGGACACAAATCGCAGGTAACACTTTCTAGCAAATCAGTTGACTCCAAAGAGGGAAGAGGTCAGAGGACCCTGATCTGTAGCTGAGTCGGGCAGAATTGTGGGTCACCTGGGGCCCTAATAGTGACTGGCATCCGAGGGGGGACGGTCTTGTGGGACCGAGCCCTTAACCGGTGGGGTCTGAGACTCTCTCCAGGCTGATGATGTCAGAAGTGGGTTAAACTGTGGGACACCTGGCTGGCATCGCAGGCAAGTGCCTGGTGTGGGCAAAACCCCCGTATTCAGTGACCCTAAGTGAAGTGTCCTGGGAGAGGAGTGAGGAGGACTCACGGGAGAAAGGAGACCGGGGTTTTCCTGCACACGAGGAGCTCACTGCATTTCTCGGCCACAAGCGGCCCTGAATGCTCGGGCTCCCCGGCCTCGAGTCCTCCAGACCTTTTCACTGTTCTGAAACCTTGTCTGAGAGATCCTGGCTTGGCCCGCAGCTACCCACCACCCTGTCCCACTAAGTAACCCACCCACCCACACCCTCCCTGCAAACTAGAGTGCCTGCAGTCTGCCAGGCTCCGCTCTTGGCAGGGAGAACAGAGCCGTGAACAGAGGAACCAGTGTCTCAGGGTAGAGATCTGAGCTCAGAGAGGGAAGTGTGGAGACGGTGTCTTCGCAGGTGGGGAGCATGACCGAGATCTCAAGCAGGAGCGGTGGGGGCTGCAGCCTTAAGAACCAGCGGTCGGAGGTGGCCTCTGAGACACAGAGCCTCGAGGGAGGCCGGAGGCCAAGCCCTGGGGGGTAGGAACTGGAGGACGAACGTTCCAGAGAGAGGAAAAAGCTGAGGCCGGGCAGGCTGAGCGAGGAGGCCCGTGGGGCAGCCTCAGAGCCAAGACAAGGAAGCAGGACTGAGGCCAGAGGGGCCTTGGGCCCAGATAAAGGGCCCCGTGGGGCCAGGGCTTTCCCCGGGGGCGAGGGCAGCCCCCCGAGGCCGTCTGAGCCAAGCACGGGGAAGCTGCCACTGCCCAGCTGGGCCCTGGGGGCTGGAGGGGGCGGCACCAGCAAGGCTGGAGAGAAACGCACTCAGGGCCTGATTGCAGGTGGAGGTGGGAGGATGTGCTGATGGTCTGGATGTGGGGTGTGAGGGCCAGCAAGGGGTCCAGAGGCGCCAGGCGTTTGGCCCCAGCCTCTGGAAGGACAGCCTTCCCTTCACTGAGGGGACGGGAGATGTCCACAGAGCATGCGGACAGCACTTGGGCGGGGAGTTGTTCAGAGCCCACCTCCATCAGTACACCACACATCTGCTAAGCCTTAACGTTTATGCCTGTAAAATGGGCCCACACTCGCCCTCCCTCCTGCCCAGGGTGTGGCCGAGAGGATCAGGAAAGCCTGGGGCGGAGGGTGAGCTTTCCCACAGAGGGCCCAGTGGTAGGTGCCCGGTGGAGAGGCCCTTCTGGGCCGTCTGGTCTCTTCAGCAGCTTCCCCTTTAGTCCAAGCGCTACCACCACCCTGGACGAGACCTAAATGAAGGCACGTGTGTTCTGGCTCCCCGGGGAGTTTCATTTAGGGACGTGGAAAGTTTTAGTTTCATCTCATTGTCCTGTGTCGTGTGATATCCTTATTTTTGTCAACCATTTTTTCAGTACCATGGTATTTACTGAAAAAAAATCTGCGTCTATGTGGATCTGTGCAGTTCCAATCTGTGCTGCTCAAGCATCAACTGCGCTTAAGCATCAGTGCTGAGGGTCAGTTTCTTGGGGACTGTGACCCCAAGGAGAATGGTGTTGGGGGGACCCAAATGGTGGGGGCAGGGCACAAAGCCTTCCTCTGGGGAGGGCAGGTGGGAGGCAGACAGTGCCCACTTGGCCATCGTCACTGTTAATCATCTGTGTGCTGTCACAGAGTCCACCACGACCCTGCTCCATGGGACCGTACGGGGAACAACAGAGCCCCGCCCACCGTGACAGCATCCCCAGCGGACGGTCCACACACTCCCAGGTCCCAGGACCACCATGTGCCGCTCCTCATCTAGGAGACTCACCAGCCACGCTCCCTATAACTTCACGTGCACTCAGCCATCTCTCCTTCGAAAGACCTTCCAAGAGGCCTCGTATCAAGAAAGGCCATTTCCCTTTAAATTCAGCCTTTTCCAGACTTTCTTGAACCTAACTCCTCTCCAGTGTTTGCAGAACCTCTGTCAAAAACCACACAGAACAACTGTTCCGTGCGGGGGGGGGGGGGGGGGGGGCCCTTTGGGGAGTGCGGTTCTAGGAGACAATGTGTCAATCATCTTTCATCCTGAGCCCCCTCCCCAGTGCTTGCAGCAGGAGTCCGAAAGCCACGAGGTGGGCAGAGTGGGACAGCGGTGGGGTGGGCAAGGCCGGCCCCGAGGGGAGGGCGCCCGTCAGGGGTGGCAGAGGGTGATCGTGGATGAGGAGGGTAACCTCACGTCAAGGTCACGAAAGTCAAAGACCAACTTCCCTGATGGAGGGAAAGTCAAGACAGGCAAGTGAAGGGGGCAGGATGCTGAGTGGGGTCCTCTCAGTGACAAGTGTTGCCATGGCAACCAGCCAAGGCACCACAGCTCGAGGGTCCATGTTGTGTGTTGTTTGGGGGGTTGGGGGGGTGGTGACCTCCCAAGGCATTAGGGAGGCAGTTCACTCTCACATGATTCAGGGAATAAAGTTCTTTGCCCTGTATGTTTCATCAGTTTCATTTCTTTAATCTAAAGCCAAGGGTCACAGGGCCTGCCTGGGACCCGCCCCTCACAGCGCCCGCCTTCCGTGACTCAGGGCTGCTCCGGAGGCATGAGGCCCACTCCTGGGATGCTTCCTCCAGGGGGGTGCCCAGAGCCGCCGCCAGGTGACCCCCCTATACGCTCACCCTGTCCAGGGGTGATGGGACCATTTGTTCAATTCTGTTTCCCTCCAACTCTGTATCCAAATTAACAGTATAAATAAACTTCATTGAACTTGATTCACCAACTGCTCAAAACACAAAACAGCATAAGAAGAAAGGGAGTGAAAACCATTCAGTCGTGTCCGACTCTTCACAATCCCATGGACTGTACAGATCCCTGGAATTCTGCAGGCCAGAGTATTGGAATGGGTAGCCTTTCCCTTCTCCAGGGGATCTTCCTGACCCAGGAATCGAACTGGGGTCTCCTGCATTGCAGGCAGATTCTTTACCGACTGAGCTATCAGGGAAGCCCATAGCTCATTACCAGGAGGAAGCAAAGAAATGTGAGTAATAACTCACAGCCTGACTTGCCTTCCCCCGCATCTTTAGGGAAAACAGTTCACTTCCCCCAGGACTGGAACGACAGCGACTGTCACGGGGCTCAAGCTCCACGACAATGCTCCGGCCTTAGCTCCCCAGCACCTCTGGCCACTCTGTCCCCAAAGACCCGGCTCCCTGCCTCAGGGTCCACGCAGCCCAGAGAGGCGCCGCAGGGCTGCCCTGCCCGGGAAACATGCAGTGACCCATATCTCGAAGACGCACAGCACTCTCAGCCACCCTTGAGCTGCCAACTCCCTGTCAGCCAAGAAGTCATGTCCCGCCGGGTCGTGGGGGTTCTCCAAAGCTGGTGAAAGGGTTTCTAATCCATCTAACCTAGCCCCCAACCCCCACCCCACCCCAAGGGACACTACCCGCTGGTGACCTGACCCCTGGAGGAAAGGTAAGACCTCCATGCCCACTTCTTGAACTGGTGCACAGGGACGGAAGAATTCCTTCTAGATGTCCCCCTGGGGTGGCCATCGACCTCCCTGAAGGTGGTTGTGGCCAGCGTGTGTCACAGGTTGCTGGTTAGCAGGCAGCTGCATCTAGAAAGTTCTGGGTGGGAGACACGTCTCCACTCTCCCATGGATTTTCCTGGGCACGGGGTTTGCCTACACTGTCCTGACCCTCCACTTATCCCCCCACCAATTCAACACACGGTCTCAACAAAGGTGGGGCTTAAAATCTTGGCTAAAAGGAAACTAAATTAGACTCGTGAAAGGTTGTAATTCTTACTTGCTGTCAGGGAGTGTTTTCCTAAACTTTCTACGACCACAGCTGGCACAGACTGTTAAAGTCTATTTGCAGGGGCTCATGGGAAGAGATTACTGAGGTGCTCAAGAAAAGAGCATGAGCGAACACCTCACACGCGTGGTCACTTCCCCGTCACCCTGCGGCTGGCATGAGCTGACCACCAGGGCAGACAGCCTGAGGCGCCGATGAAGGGTCATCAAGTTCACCCACAGGGTCCGCGAGTGCCCCTCTGGGCAGAGACGGCTCCTGTGTCTCAGTGAAAAGGGGTGGCTTGGACAATGGTTCCCTGGACACGGCGTCCAAGAACCAGCAACCGCGGGCTCACAATGTAAACCTCTGTAAGACCCCGGAGTGTCCATCTCGGGAGAGATGCTGTAAAGCCCTCAAGAGGAAAACAGTCACTCCAATTGGAAATAATCAGAAAACAAGCAGAGAGGAAGGACGCTGACGCCGATAAGTCTACAGTCGGACATCATACCCCCTGCTCGACCTGTCTTCATAGTAACATCCAGGAAGCTCTCGTTAGGTCATTTCAGATGGAAACCAGATTCATGCAAGAGAAGCCCCCCCTCACTGCTCCATGTAAGCCTGGGCTGTGTACCAGGATCATGGGATCTGCACTCACAGTGGCTGTTTTGATAAAAAATAAATAAACGTCCTGAGGTCTGCTTTCTCGGAAGGAGGAAGAACCAGGTGTGGGTGAAGCTGACAGAGCCCCCATGGGCCTTGAGTGAGCATCTACACTCGGGGAGACTCAGGGAGACTCGTGAGGGGTCGGCCGACACCTGGACATGACTGTCTCTGGAATGCGACAGGAGGCGCAGAGAGGGTATCGGACGCAGCAGCGAACTCAGGGGCTTTTCACTCAAGGGGAGAAAGCAGGACCACTCGTTTAATAATTTATCTTTTATTCAAATCGTTGAATACTTTATATTACAGTAAATTTGATTGAAAAAAAATGAAGAAAGAAATCAGCTTTTAAAAATACACTCATGTTGAAATCAAAGAAGCTAGCCAAACGAGAGTACAAACCCAGGAAACCTGCGGGTTGGTTGGCTTTCCAGGATATGAATACCACTGAGTCTATATACAGCTCTATAAATGCCAGAAAAGTCATTCGTTAAACAATTCAGAGAAAGGCGCCAACAGCCGGGGCGGACAGCGGTCCCCCCTCCCGTCCTGCGGACCGGGCAGCCGGTCTCAGCGGTGCCCGGGGCGGGATCCCAAGTGCACGGCTGGGGGCGAGAGCCTGGCCCACTGGCTTTCATGCAACTTCCGTGAGTCACGCACTGTGCAAATTAAGGCTTCTTATAGGTCAAATGGTCGATAGACACTTTTTTGTTTTTTTTTTCTTAAAAAAATAAGCACAGTAAAGGTGGTATCATGAGAACCTGAAGAGGTGAGACCTACACCCCAAGTCTGGAAAAAAGTCTGACATCTCAACTCCATTCTCTCAGACACTCCTGCGCGCACATAGGCACATGCGCGCGCGCACGCGCGCACACACACACACACGTCAATCTTTGGGTGGCTTGTTTGACTTCACCAGCTGGCGAGAGAAATACTGGTAAGTGTGCTCCGTGCACCTGGGGTCGAAGACATCATGCAAAAAACAAAAGCTGCAGCTGTTACTGACTCGGGAGGCAGAGAGCGGGCGGCCCCCGCCACAGCCCAGGCAACTGGGGACCCACGCGAGTGCGCACGCACGCGTGTGCCCTGACGCCACAGAAGCAAAAGGGAGAAGAGAGAGTGGTGGAGTCTAACTGAGAGGATACATCGTGGACCAGTTCAAAGCGTCCAAGCGCGCCCACGGCCTCCCCCCGCTTAAAAAGGATTGACAGGAAAGGTTACCCCCTGCCAGCAGGAAAGAACTGTTGGTGGTGGCGTTTTTTTTTTTGTTTTTTTTGTTTTTCCTTTTTTGCAAACCTGAGTAATTGTCAAAAGTCAATAAATAGGAGGAGAGAATTAAATGCTAAAATATAATGATCAAATACCCTACAGGGCCTAAAGCAGCAAGGGTCTTCCTCAAACGCAGCCCTCGGTCCCGAGAGGCGTCTGGCCCTGGTACCTTGGCAAGCGCACGCGGCCACGCTCAAGGCCAGGACTGGGGACAGACCCAGGGCAGGCGCCGCAGTCAGCGGCTGCGCCTCCTCCCCGCGCCCACGGAGAGGGGCGCCCCCTCCTCCCACACCACCAACACTCTTCCCTTTTTTGAACAGTTTTCGTTAAAGGCCAAGGACAGAAGCATCACGGAGTACGTTGGATTTGGTCGGAGCCGGCGCGCGCAAGCCTAGACGTGCAGGAGGTCCTCATCGCTGTCGTCGTGGAAGGCGCTGATGGGCGTGGCCGCCGCGCGGGGCCGCCCCCGGCGCGCCGGCTCCCCCCGCACCAGCCCCAGCCGGTCGTCCACCCGCGGGGGCAGGGGCACCTTCCTCGGCAGGGGCCGCAGCGGGGGGCCGCCCTCGGCGCCAGGCACCCGGCCCGGGGGTTGCACCTTCACCTCGGGGAGGGTCAGGACCTCATCCTCGCTGTCCTGCTCGTCGCCGTGCAGGGCGGTGAGCGCGTCGGCGGCCTTCACCGACTTTGTGGTGACGTGGCCGTTCTCCTGGCCATCCTTTCCAGGCCGCGGTGCTGGCGGCTGGATCTCCTCCATCAGCCACTCGGTCTCATTCTCGTCCGCCTCTTCCTCCTTGTTCACCTGCCGGGGTACCGCAGGGACTGTGGGCCCACCCAAGACCTCGTCTGACCACCCCGCTGAAACCCGCAGGTCACAGGATCCCCAGCAGGGAGAGGAAGGGGAAGGCTGGCAAGCGCCAGCTCCTGCTGAGATCTGACCCAGGCAGAGAGGGTCAGGGACTCAGGGACTGGCCCCTCCGCTCCAGGAGCCCTCTGGGTTAGAGAGACATGCAGCAGGTGAGGGGAGCCACGTGGACGACACCACATGGATGCGTGTGCTTGGGGGAGACCTTCTAGAAAGCAGCTGGCAGGACAATCAAGAGCCAGGAGTGCATTTACGCCACCTGGGCTCAATTGCTAGAAACTCCACCAAAGGAAATCGTCCAAATGCCAGACACAATAATTTTCATTGCCGTGTTTTCTGCAGAAGAGTCAAAAAAGTAGAAACGATCTGAATATTAAATGCCATAAGAAATTAGCTGTAATCACAATGAGAAAACCTTGAAGAAGAAAGGACAAAGAATGTGTTCAGGTTGACAGCAACCAGAGACAGTTTCCCCTTTGTGTGTTTCGAAAGGCCTGTGATACGGTTTCCTTGCAGCCACTGGCCAACATCGCAATGACACATGGACCCTGTGTGTGTCTGGGGGGTTGGGGAGGGGGCAGGGAGCCGCCGGAGGCGTCGGCAGGCCTTACCTTTGAGTACTTGTATGACACGTTCGCGCTCCGGCGGCAGCAGTTGGTGAGCCTGCTCATCACCATCTCCCTGGAAAGGGTGTTCCAGTTACTCCAATCTGGAGCTGCCCCGCCCCAGACCTCCCCCCCTTGCCCCCCTTGCTTGCTGTGTCCACTCAAGCACACGCTCCCTCAACCCACAACAGCAGGGCTGGGAGCCAAGTCAGAGGAAGGAAGGCGATGGAATCGGGAGAAGCAGATTCAAAGCTGGTATGCAGACACACTCTGCCTTTGCAGTGTTAACAGAGATCAGAGTGAGTTACCGCATACCTCTGCACCTGCTTTTCCACATGTGGATGGAATGAGCCCACACCTCCACGCCACACCAGGGCTGTGCTAAGATTATCGGGCTGAGTGGTGAACCCAGGGCCAGCTCACACCCAGACCTCCTGCCCCACTCCTGCGTCTGGCTGACGGCCTCTGGGGCCGGGGTAGTGGCGATCAGCACTTCCTGACCCTCTCATTTGCCTCCGGATTGGTAGCCAGGTGAGGGGGGAGACAGGGAGCCCCAGAGCTGGCCCATCCCTGCCCTTGGGACAGGGCTGGCCACACGCAGAGCCCTGGGCCTCGTTCATGGGTGACGTGAAACCCGCTAGACAGTCACGCTGCCCTGCCCGTGAGTGACAAGACCTTTCACCCCCCAAAGGGGAAACTATGGATGGGGGTGAGGTCACGGCCGGCACCTCATAAATGCTCCCCTCTTAAGGGCAGGGGTCAGTCGATCAGAAGAAGGTCAGCTCATGTGGGGACATGTGCAGTGAGCCATGTCCTGGGGACAGGGCGGGGTCAGGCTGAGGCCCACGGGGCATCTGGCCACGTGATCTGACAGCTCAGACAGAGGCAGTCACCGCAGGAAGCTTCACACGACACAGTGGCCAGAGTCTTAAGAGCTCCAGCTGTGGCTGCTGGAGAAGAGGCAGCCGGGGCCCAGCTCCGAGCCTCCGGCCTGGCCCCCAGACCCCCCCCTCCTTACCGACGTTCCTTCTTGTGCAGCAGCAGGGTGAGCAGGCAGCCGGTGAGTGCCACCAGCAGCAGGCTGAGCACCGCCCCGACCGCCTGGCTGCGCTCCGAGAGCCCCTTGTGCTCCTGGGCGTCGTCCCCTGCGCTCTCCCCGTCGAAGCCCACCCTGCGGGGAGACCGCAGCGCTCAGGTCCCCGCCCAGCAAGGCGAGGCCCGGCCCAGCCGGGAGCTGACTGTACACCCACACCCAGGAAGACATGAGCCACCAGCCGGGAGAACCCCCGTGGGCAAACCCCTCTGATGACGAGACTGAGGAGGAGGAGCATCGGGGAAGGCGGAAAGACACTGCCTCGACGAGGAGAGCTGGCTTGGGGAAGACGCGCCCACCCCCACCCCCACCCCGGCCTCACTGACCCTGCTGCGGGGCCCCGAGGGCACAGAGGCACTTCTGGAGCAGAGACTCAGGGGGACACACCAGCCACCCTGGTCTTCCAGGACCATGACTCTCTGCCCTGGGAAGACACAGGGTCACAACCCAGGCAACACCTTCTCCCTTGCAACAACTCATCTCGGGACAGCCTCGGTGCTCTGGGGCTGGGGGGACGCTGTGGGCCAGCACTCCACTCACCCCAGTGGACACACAGCGGAGGTGTACCAGGAGAAGAGGTACTGGCAGTCGGCGGTCTCGTGGCTGAACTCGGGGGTCCCATCCTCCACCAGGGGGTCACAGTGGAAGAAGATGGTGGAGGACACAGACTTTGTCTTGTCTTTTCCACACTTGGAGGACGAGGCAAACACCACATCCAGGTCGCCATCTGTCAAAAAGGCAGGCACACACACAGGCACAGCACCGTTAACACGGGTGCCTCAACAGCGGGCTAAGTTTACCTCTCCATCAGCTGTAAAAGGTCTGCAGGGACTTAAAATCAGACGAAAGGGTCCTTCATCTCATGCCCCAGATGAGCTCTTCTGGGAGCTCACACTCAATATGGCACCCCTGCCCTAAGTCAGGAAGCAGGAGAGACTTGAACCTTGCCCTAAGACAGGTCTGGCCTTTGTCCTCAGCAAACAACATGATGTGGAGTGGGGGCTGCCCACATGTCTCAGTCCACCTGGACACTGGGGTTGACCATGATGGCAACCAGTCAACGAGCAAATCAGTCAACCAACCAAGCAACTAGCCAACCAGCCAGTCAACCAACCCACTAACCAGTCAACCAACCACTGACCAACAAACCAGCCAACTAGTCAACCAACCAACCAGTCAACCAACCACTAACCAACCAGTCAACCAACCAACCAGCCAGTTAACCAGTGAACCAACCAACCAGTCAGCAAACCAACTAAAAACCTGACTGATCAGTCAAGCACACACAACGAAGAATCAATGAACCCCTGGACATGCAGTCACAGGTGGGCCTCCCTGGTCAGCTTCTGAGCTCCGTGCATGTTGTCACACATTCATACTGTCACACATTTATACGTAACACCTCCTGACTCCACGGGGAGAAGACAGCAGAAGCGTCTGGCTCCCTCCTGGACGTCACCCTACGGTGCTTCTCCCACTGGCTGGTTTTAGCTTATCTCCTTTCACTGTAACAAACTGCAAGCATGACTAAGACAGCTCTTCACAGTGAGTCTCTTTCTAACGAACTATCACACCTGAGGAGCGCCCCCTGAACGTGCAGCTGGTGTGAGACGTGAGGGGACCCGTGTAGACCCTGCCTCGTGAGGACAGCTTGGCGGCCGGTTCACCATCAGCCCTGCTAGAGGGCCAGGGGACCCCCGGGGGTCCTCACTCACACGCAGCTGGCTGAGCCGCGACCTGAGAGGGCTGCCCCACAGGCTGGAGTGTGGACACAAACCCATGAGCTGGTGAGGAGCCAGGGCGGCAATACCTAACCTCAGCCAGAGACGGGCCTGGAGGCCTTCTGCCCTCACCCTCTCGAATGAATGCAGACGCGTGGCGGGGTGGGGTTAACCTGCACTTCTTCCGGATACGTGGACAAAGGTCTTAAAACCAAACCTATTTCCTACTGCTGGTGAGTGGAGTGGAAAGGTATGAAAAGGATTTAATTAACCAAGAATAAATGCACACACACAGAGGTATGCATGTACACACGCGCGCGCGCTCTGTAAGCCCGGGGACTGCAGGAGGCCAACTAAACTAGACATAGGCCTTACGGACGGACATAAGGTTCTCAGCCTGGTAACTGGGCCCCTGACCAGGGCTGCAGCATAGAGCTGGCCGCTGCAGACACACCAGCAGCAGGGCCCCTGGGTGAGAGAAGGGAGCCCCGAGCTGGGTGTGGCAGTGGGGAAGTGGGGTGGGGGTGAGCAGGCCGAGGTGGGCCAGCAGGAAGGCCCGAAGAGAGGTGGCAGGGTGCCTGCAGGTGTCCTTGACGGGGAGGTGTGGACGCGAGCCAGGCTGACCCAGCAGGACTCTGCCCAGCTCCAGTGGGCACTGCCAAGCGCAGAGACTGGCTTATTTAGCTGCGCATGGAAACTTCTCCGAGACTCCACCTACTCAGAGAGCAGATAACCATCCCCCTCCTCTCGGGGAATCGCTCAGCAGCCCTTTGAGGTCAAAAGTCAGCTGGTTTTGTAAACACATTTAACTGTTTTTTTTTAAAAAAAAAAAGCAAGTTCATTCACCTGGTTCAAAAATCAAACCATGAAATGGTTTACAGAGGAAGACTAGTTGTCGAAAACAAAAACACACGAGCTGCATCCTGGAAATACTCTTCCCAGGTCAAGAAAGAATTAGGAAGGAAATGGGTGAGGGGGATAAGGAGGCACAAACGTCCAGTTGCACAGTAAAGGGGTGTACGTATGAAGTGCAGAGTGCGGGAATACAGTCAATAATCACGTCGCTTCTTTGCATGGTGACAGATGACAACCAGACCTAGCATGGTGATGATTTTGAAATGCACGGAAATGCTGAAAACGCTATGTCGTGTAACTGGAACTAACACAGTATGCAGGTCAATTATGTCCCAGAAACAAACCAACAAACTCACAGAAAAAGAGATAAGATTTGCAGTTACCAGGGGTGTAATACTCAGGATGCCACACACCACATGCTAAATGAAACGAATCCTGCTGTATTCTTTATTAAAAGAATAAATCCTAAGAGTTCTCGCTACAAGGAAAAAATAATTTTTTTTTCTACTTCTTTGATTTTGTACCTATAGGACATGATGGATATTCACCAAGTTTACTGTGACAGTCATTTCATGATGCATTTAAGTCAGATCATTATTCTGTACACCTTAAACTTATACAGTGTTAGTTGTTCAGTCGTGTCCGACTCTTTGAGACCCCATGGACTCAGGCGCCTCTGTCCATGGGATTCTCCAGGCAAGAATATGGGAGTGAGTTGCCATTTCCTTCTCCAGGGGATCCTCCCGACCCAGGTCTCCTGCATTACAGGCAGATTCTTTACCATCTGAGCTATGGCTCTACGTCAATTATACCTCAACAAAAAGGAAGGAAAAAAAGAAACATCGGACAAAGTTGTATCCCTGTAGCGGAAGGCCTTCCTCCACACCCACTGCGAACACGTGGGCCAGGTCTCTTTTCATCCTTTTGACAAATGCAAAATCTCTTACCCTCCCTAGTAACATCTGAAGTTCCAAAATAAAGCGCATTGTGATGAAAACCAAACCAAAGGTAATTCCAGCCGTGGTCCTCCACGCCCACCTCACCACCTCTGGTTTAGACCAGGCCTTGCACATCTGTTGAGGATGTAAATCTTCCAGACAGCGAACTGCTGGGAGCATGACACGAGCTGCTCAGTTCTCAAGACACAGGATCGGACCTGGGCCTATCGTGTTAAAACCCATCTGACGCTTTAACCGAGAGGAGTGTGTGCTCGTGAAAAGGTTAATGTTCCTCCGAGGAAGCTAAACGTGGCACGCCAGTGGGGAGAATTACCTTGAATGTAGTATCTGGTTTGGTCGGAGGTTCCGATTTTGCGACTGAAGTGCTGGTCGTTGGCCTTCCTCTGACAGATGCTGGCCCCAGAGCAGGCGGGGTTGCTGGAGGCCGTGATGGATGAGAGCTGGATCTCGTATACGTACTTGTCCCCGTTGGTCCTCACGTCCCCAGAGGCGCTGAATCGTCTGAGGAGACAGAAAAGGGCTCAGGGACAGCCCTGGATCCCAGGGCCCACCGAGTGACGCTGCTAAGAAACTTAAAAAAACTAGTAAAGCCAGAAGGTTCCTCATCAAAAATCATTCCAAAAGGTTCCAGCTCTGACCCCTGGGCTTATCACAAATGGCAAGAGGGGGAGCAACGTTATTTTTACCCTCAAGAGACCTCACCATCTTTGGGGTTTGACTCGACAGCTAAGCAATGCCTGCCCTCTGAGTGAGATGTGACAATGTAACTGGAAACAGTAACTAAAACATGCAAACACACAGACCTCTTCATCTCGCAGCCCTCAGCCCGGCAGAGACGAGGGGATTACGGGGCGGCCCCACTTACTTGAAGTAAATGTCCCCAAGGCTGAAGCTCCGGCCGTTGGCGGGGTTGGTGATGGTCCCGTTCACCATCTGCACCTCCTGAGGCTTCACGGCACAGGCCCCCCGCGAGTCCCAGCTGAAGTGGTAGGTGCAGCTGTCGGCGTCAAACCTGTAGGAGCACACAGACCGCAGTCACGGCCGCCCTTCCACCCGCCTGCTGGGTCCCCGGGAGCCCCCCACCGCCCAGCCCTCCCTGCCCGCAGCCAGGGACCAGACGCTTCGAGCTAGGAGGGCGACTTCATCTCCCTTCCTCCCAGCACCACCCAGCTCAACCACGTGAAAAAAGAAGCAGGCAAGCACTTCAACATGTAATATTTTTACATTTAGACACTGGGCAACATCTAACTGCTGGGAAGATCTACTCCCAGATTTTTGAAAGCCTGCTTTACAAGCATTGATTTCGACCCTTTGACAGTGCCTGGGTCTCGCCTTTCCCAAGCCCTGCTTCTAGAAGGCATTGGGTCTGTTCACCAACCACAGCTCACACGCTCCCTCTGCTGGCCACACACACTCCCAGCACCAGACGCAGAGATTCCCTTCAAAATAACAGGGCATTCCAGGTGGTGCCACCCCACCTGCCGGGGGTCCCAGACCGGCCGCCTGAACAGCTGGCCATGGGCGGCACTCATCAGTGAAGCCTCTTTTAGTTACACTGCGACCCTGAAGACGGAGCCCGGTGAAATCCCACTTTATGCAACTGTTTTATCAGTCTCATGCACGGGTCCCAGCCTCCATCCAGGACTCCTCCCTTGCGGAGTGGCCCTGGCCCCACCAGGCCAGGGGTCTCAGGGGCCGGTCCCCCCCTTGCTACTGTGACAACCCCAGTATCCTTTCTCCGGCACACACACTACGACGCCAAGCAGAAACCGCGGGGAGGAGCTCTGACGGGGGCCTGGCCCAGCGCCCAGCTCCCCCGGGGGGCACCCTGCAGCCTCACCTCGTGAACGAAGGCCGGCCCACTGTCTTGGCGCAGGTCAGCTCGATGACAGCGGACGCCGTCTTATTGTCCCCACAGTGGTGTCCTTTAGAGTAAGTTACGATGACTCTGTCATCTGAAACACAGACCGTTGAACTGACGTCATCTCTAGGGCATCCTAGGAGCCTCCAGGTCAGAAGTGGCTCTGAAGACTCATCACCCTGGCGGTCAGCACCACCCAGCCTGGTGACTCACGCCCGGCCTGTGTCACTACCTGCCCGGCCAGAGGAGACCGGGGTCACACCTCAGCCCCTACCTGTGATCACTCTCCTGTGTGCTGGGAGACCCCAGGGCGTGGGGCTCAGGGCTGAGTGGGGAGCCCCCCGCACGGCGTGCGTGCAGGGCTGGACTGCAGGTCATGGCGGCAGCCCGTGGTCCCCAGCTCCCTGCAACCTCTGTGCCAGCCCGGCGCTTCCCCCACGTGCCCCACGAGCCGCCCGGGAAGAACAGGGCAGGGGCGAGACCTCCACCCCGCAGAGAGACGGCCTGCACAGAACTGCCCTGGTCTGCTCGGTCTCCCGGCTCCACACGGAGCTCTGCCTGCTTCTGAGGAGGACATGGTCGAGGAACCAGCAGAGCCCTAGTCCGCAGGGGCCAAGGGAAGCAGGACATGCGTTCAGCGGCCCCGCTCCCAGGGGCCAGAAGTTCTGAGAGCTGCCCTGAGGATGCCCGAACTCAGCCCCGCTCAGCGGATGGATGGTGGCTCCAGGGGCTGGGACACGGCGGTCCTCAGGCCCAGCTCTCAGCGCAGGGCAGTCCTCGGGCCTGACGCGCACACCCCCGACCCACATCCTTAGAGGCAGCGGGCCCAGGACGGGCAGGACCAGCTGCCAGGTGACCTCCAGGCACAGCCAAGGCACAGGGGCCACTCAAGGGTTGCTGAGGGGTGAGACCCTGGGCTCCCGACCCCAGGCGCAGTCAAAGCCACTCTGGGTGAGTTTGTTATAAATAATTGGGCTTCTCTGGAAAATTCTGGAAGGTTCACAGCTTCAAAGAGAAACTCTTAAACTTCTGGAATATGGAAACAACAGGTGGAGGTCTTGACGCACTGCTCCCCCTGCAGATGAGACAGGCAGCACTCTTGGCCTTCCAGGCCTCAGGCACTCAACCTGTGAAGTGGACTAAGACGTTGACCCAGACAACTGTTGAAGGTTACATGTGTACACACACATATATGACACACGCACGTAAGAACCACGGTTCTTGAGGACTGCTGGTTCCTATGATAAAGAGTCCACCCCTTCACCCCATAAGGGGATGTGTCCTAAGTGAACATGGGGTCACGGTGACCGGCCTTAGACGGTTGTCCTGTTGGGGCCTGAGACGTAAGATCCCACCTGGTGTGTCAGAGAACAGGAGGTCTCACTACTCTTTTCAGGAGACTTCAGCCTCCTAGTCTTTGCACTCGGCTGTGGGAAACCATGGGAAGACCCGGGTCCGACGTCCACATGACGACGAGGCACAGAACAGAGCCACCCTCAGCCCCCGGGTGCCCTTCGTGGCAGCAACAACTGAGATCTCCAAGGTCATAGGCTGGGAGGGCTGGACACTTCTGCTGGGGCCTGGTGGGGCGTCACTTCACCCCCACTTCCAACCTGCAGAGTCGGGCTTTTTCTCCAGGTGACAGCGGTCCTCCGGAATTCCTTTCTCCATTTCAACAGCTCGAGCGGACTAAGTCTCCCTATGCTTTCATCAGGACAGCTTGGGGACCCCCACGGGGACACCACCCTCCCCACAGATGAACAGGCACAGTGACGGTTTTCTTTCTTGTCCCTCCCACCACCCTTGACTGTCCCTAAACTAAGAAAACCCAAGCTTCTCCCTTCGCATGACGAAAGAGTCTCACTCAACAACCAACTGCAAGAGGAATTTTCCATCAGAACCATTAACAAAGAGCTTCGTTTTGCGATGCCAAATTACTAAGACATTTACGAGGCTGTACCTGGATGGTCCTGACCATGTTTTCATGTCTCGTCCGGCTTCTCCCGAATAAACCCGTGCACGGGTGCAGGGAGACTCAGGCACCCGGCCCACAGGTGGAGCAGGGATTCGGGGGCGCCCTGGACATCCCACTCTGCTTCCTGAGCACAAGAACCTTCCCAAGACCACCCAGCCCTCTAGACAGACTGGACCTGCCGCCTCAGAACACGCGAGGCGGTGCTTATTTTAATGCTTCAGGAGGCGCCAGGCTGCCTGAGAAACGGTTTCTGAGAACACCAGACCTGCAGGTTCCGACGGAGGCCAGTGCTGACCCTCCAGTCCCAGGACGACACCCTCACCTTCCCAACTCAGACGCGACACGTGCGACCGCAGGGCGGGGCCCGGGCCTTACCTACAACGTCTAGTTTCTGCGTGTGAATGAGCCCGAGGACCTGCACCTCGCCAGAGGCGCTCTTTTTGCACACGCTGGCTCTCTCCGAGCAGTCCTGGGGCCCTTTGTATATTTTCTGACACAGGTTGATGTAGTACCTGCAAAATGACACGCAGGAGGCGAGGTCGGCGTCTGTCCAGACACACCTGGGAACAGCTCTTCCCACTCTTTCAGGAGAGGCCACCGTCCGAGCGTCCCCCAGCAGCTCTGGACACAGCCCTGACCTGGGTCTCTGAGTAAACAAAGGCCAGAGAGCGGGTGGACGCTGAACATGCGCGCGTGCCCATCGGGCCCACGGGGCGAGTCCCGAGACTCGGGCAACTGAGAGTCAGGACAGGCAGCACTCAAACCCTGAGGAGGCGTCCCCTGTCTTCAGATTACCGAAGCCTCCAGGTCTATGCTCCCCACTGCGGGGAGGACAGATGCGCGTCTGGCTCCACGCATGGAGCAGCTGGGCCAGCACGGCCGAGGTACTCGGGGCGGCAAAGTGGGGACCCCCACTAACCCAACACAGTGGGGTGGTTTAGTCAAACTCATGTCCGACTGTTGCAACCCCGTGGACTACAGCCTGCCAGGCTCTTCTGTCCATGGGATTTCCCAGGCAAGAATACCGGAGTGGATTGCCATTTCCTTCTCCCGGGGACCTTCCTGACCCAGGGATGGAGCCTGGGTCACCTGCACTGCAGGCAGATTCTTTACCGACTGAGCCCCCAGGGAAGCCCAACACGGATGGCGTCCCAGACAAGAACCAAACTGCGCCTGATTCCATCAGGCCCGCAGCTGCTCACCAGCTGCTTTGAGATCTGAAGGCTGGCTTTAGCTGCCTCTGCTTCCAAACCACCCGGCACGCACCAGGCCTCCCCAAGCAGAGGCCCGAGGCCGTCGCACCTTCAGCATCAGAGCGTGAAGCGCTGCATGCTTGCCCTGTCGGGACGCCGGGCCTGTGATGGACGTGGCCGGCTTGTGGGGGAACAGGGGGTTGGGGTGGGGGGGGGGGTACTCACGAGGCTCCGTTGTGGACGAAGGACCAGGAGCCGGTGAGGGACGAGAGCAGCCGCAGGTCGTAGGTCCGGTGCTTCTGGATGAACTTGCACTCCATCTTCTTCGGGGGGCAGACCACCTTCGTCTTCCACTCAAAGGTCACCTCGCACCCACGCACCTCACTGAAGACCTGGGGCCGCCCCACGTCGGCGTCCTCGTCACACTTGAAGATGATGGCGGATGTCCGGTGGCTGGTGGCTGGGGTGGCACGCGAGGTGAGTGTCAGGCCCCCCCCAGCCCGGCCGGGGTTCCCTCTCCGCAGCACCAGCACCGAGGGGTGCTGTCCATCCCGGCCGCTCCCCACTTCCTGCTGTTTCATTCCCATCTCAACCCTAAAATTCGGACCAAGTTCCCCTTCCACACTTAACCACCCCACAGAGACAGTACAATTCCTTGCGAACAGGTTATCACCTGATTAAAGCACGAATGCTAATGCTAAAACAGTAATGATAAGCATCCTATAATAACCTAAAAACGTGTCATCTAACCTACCAGGAAAAAGATCCTGTCATAATAAGCCTCCAAAGAAGGTTACATTAGTCCCTTGTAGACTTAATGTTTCTAACTCCTTGTGTGTGTTAGTTGCTCAGTGTGTCCGACTCTCTGCGACCCCGTGGACTGCAGCCCATGTTTCTAACTCCTTGTGTGTGTTAGTTGCTCAGTGTGTCCGACTCTCTGTGGCCCCGTGGACTGCAGCCCAGCAGGCTCCTCTGTCCGTGGGATTCTCCGGGCAGGAACACTGGAGTGGGCTGCTGCTCCCCACTCCAGGGGCTCTTTCCACCCCAGGGATTGAACCCGGGTCTGCTGCACTGCAGGCCGCTTCTTTCCTGTCTGAGCCCCCACCGAAGCCCTGACTCCTTAACATGTATCATTTTGTTCCGTGGCTCTTGCAAGAACAGCTTCTCGTGCACCAGTCCCGTCACTCTCCTTGAGAACCCACATCTGTCTGCGCCCCGCATGTTACTAAGACTCTTGTGTGTCCGTTCTCCATGCGGCAGCAGGAGCACTGAGACCCCCCCTTCCGCCCTGCCCGGCACAGCCTGCCGCAGAGCCGACGGTCAGCACACCAGGCCCGCAGACCTGATGACCCCTCACCACCCTGCAGACCTGGGACAGCAGCAATTCTAACGCGCGTGGACGTGAGCCCTGGAGCTGGGGAGGGGGAGAGCTAACCACCCCACATCTGTCACCTGGCCCCATAGAGCAATTAAGGATGATTTTTCTTTATGGAAAATAGCCCTGACGAGAAAACACCATATGCAACAGAAGCGCTGCCGTTAACATGGACGGTCCAGGAAGATCTGAGCATGAAGCCAGGCCTCCAGCGGGGGCCGCGGCGTGCCCACTCACAGTGCCTACAGAAGCCCCACTCGTGGTCTCTGTCGTAGTTGGCGGTGGTCGCACACCAGAGCCTGGCCCTGCTCTCCACGACACACTCCTCATAGCTCTTCCCATTGAACACGAAGGGGAACACACATGGGTCGCCGTCCTCAGTTTCTGGGAAGGAGAAATCGGAGTGACCCCGATTATTCTCACCGCATTGGCAATGCCCGGCCACGGGCGGTCACCTTGAATGATTCCCCGTGGAAAGCCCCCCTAAACTGACTGACGGTTCGTGGGCCCGAGCGCTCACACCCAAGGCTGGTAGAATGGACCGTTCCATGCGCTGGGGCTCACAGCACCTGGAACGTCATTCCTCACTTCCCTCCTGCTGCCGTGTCTAATTCCGTGTCTACCAGGAACAGACACTCCACCCGCGAAGACTTACCCGGAGGGCAAGTGTCTCCGTTGGCGTAACTCAGAATGACGGCTTCGTCCTGATGCCTGTAGTCTAGCTTCATGGATGCCAGCCGCCCGAAAGATGCCCCCTTGGTCCCAGACAGCAGGCAGACAGCGCCGTCCTTGCAGCCTCCTTCGTCCAGGCCTGCGGCCGCGGTGCAAACCCCCACACTGTAGGTGTGAGGGCCTCGGGTCACCTGCAGAGACACCACCCCACGCTGTGACTGGGTCTCCAGTGGGGGAAGGCCAGCGCTGGGGCGGGGGGGGCATGAGCAGGAAGGCGGAGCTCTGTCCATGGGCCGTGCACGTGCCTGAGAGCTCACTCTCCTTGTTCCCCCCTGCAGAGCGCGATGCCCTGGCCACTCCGGGGCACTTCCCTCCTCACTGGGACCATGCCTCCTGGTGCAGCACTGCAGACCATGCTCCCACAGGCCTCCGGCTGCCCACCCCCTACCTTCAGCCACGTCTCCTGCCGGTAACCCTGGAGTGCTGAGGACTGGGGACTGAGCACAGAGTAGCCACGACCTAACTGAACACGGTTCTTCCTGGCCGCCCCGCCGCAGCAGGCTCTAAGCTGCTGCACACCCGTCCTGGGGGCCTGCGCCCAGGCAAGGTCTCTTGTTCTGGGAGCCAGACGGCTGGCACCTGGGCGTGCGACTCGGAGCTCACCACTCCCCGGCTGCCACACGCCAGGAGGCGCTGGGATCTTGCAGGCTTGGTCCACAGCCGTGTGCCTCTGTAACATCTATATCTCAGGGACGGCTTGGTCCACAGCTGTGTGCCTCTTTAACGTCTATGTCACAGGAATGTGGGCCCCAGCCCCTGAAGCATAATGCGCAGCCCCCCGACATTCAGGCTGGGGCGAGACCAGCCCCTGACACCCAAATGTGTCTCAGGTCAGGGCTGGGGGGTGGTCTCTGGGTGGCAGGCAGAGGCAGAGCCACATGGGCCCTGCCAGCCCCGCCCCCTCGGGCATGTGGCCACTCGCACGGCCCTGAGTGGCCTCCTGCTCTCCGCGTATGACACGGAAGAGGCCCCGTGACCCTCCTCGCTGAATAACTGAATCCTTGCCAAGCCCACGAGAAAGACTCACTCTCAACCGTGGGGCAGAGTTTGGGCACGAGCCGTGACTGGCTGGCACGCTGTCTAGCGCCACCGGCAGGCCGCGCCCACGCCCGGGACAGTGAGGACCACCCCATCCGTCCCCCAGACCCATACAGTGCCTGAGGGACCGCAGACTCTCCAGCGCTCACGGAGGCCGCATCATAACGCACAGAGGAGCCCGAGAGCGAAGCCAGGCGGCAGGGGCCCCCGAGGCCGCAGGCTCCGGGGCGCGGTGATACCTTGAAGGTGCTCTTGGAGAGGCTGGACAGGTTGAAGCTGTAGTAGAGCTGCTCGTCCCTGAGGGAGCAGCCCTCTGTCCTCACTTCGTCGGGACAGACCAGCGGGGTCTCCCACTCAAACACAAAGTCACAGTCGCTGGTCCTCAGCAGTTTTGGTGTCCCCTGTTTGGGGTGGAGGGGCAGATGTGAAATCCATGTGGATTAACAAGCACAGTAACCTCCCTGCTCCCCCGCAGGGCGGGGGACCCCAGCCCCAGGCACCGTGGGCTCAGAGATGCTCCCAGACCACCAGGGGTCCCGGGTGACCCACGGCAGGCTTCTCTCCAAGAGCAGGGAGCCACCGTCCTCACCAGAGGCAAGCGAGCAGCAGCCCCGCCAGGCAGGCTTGCCTGCTCCCAACTCCCCTCCGCCCCCCAGACCCCTGTGTCCCTACACTTAGCATGCCAACACTCCAGACTACCAGCTCAGACAAAAGGGGGGGGCGGTCTTCAAACTGGGACAGGGAAGCCTGAGACATCGAAGAATCTCTGGCGGCAGAGAAGGGAGCAAGTGTTTCCTGTACATTCGAGGGGGCGTCCCCACCCACGTCTCTGGAGACTGAGGGGATGTTTATACTAAGGGCGAGACATGATCCAGCCGGACATTCCACAGGCCAAGTATCTAAATAAATATCCATCAACGTCCTTACTGCCTCCCCCCCTCGTTCAGCAGCAGCCGTAAAAACAGATGAGGAATTTCATTAATTGTTGCTGAGAATGTGTTTTTCTATTAATGTATGTGGAGGAAGTATTTCCACTGAAGATAAAGAAACACAAGGGAAGGAAACTTCATTAAAAGTCTCTCCGAACTGGATCGCACATGCAGCCTGAGATGCCCCACTTCTGAGTCCCCACAAACACTCATCGCTCTCAGCACTCCACTCTCTGAGACCCAGCGCAAGTCCAGGGGGGAGCTGTGGACACGCGTCCAGAGCCCCCCAGATACGCGGGTGGATGTGCAGAGACAAAAGGGCCGGCGGATCACAGCGGCCTGCACCTTGGTCATCTGGGACTCCCCTCCCATCCGGTAACGTGTGAACAGGGGCGACGTGTCAGTTCAGGAGCTGCGGGGTTTCCACGCGGACACCCAGGATGGCAGCCCTTGGTGTCTCCCCTTCTCTCAATTACTGGACTGTCCGTCCTGGGAAGGCGGCCACGAGCCACTTCCTGCCACCATCCACTCACCCACGGCGCCCATTTCCATCAAAGGACATGTAAGCTTTTCACGGTTTAGGAATTTCAGAAGCACATGTACAGGGGAAGGAGAGTTTAGGGAGTTTCCGATGGACACGTATGCAATGCTACATTTAAAATGGATAACCAAAAAAAGACCTGCTGTCTGGCACAGGGAACTCTGCTCAGTGTTAACTGGCCGCCTGGATGGGAGGGGAGTCTGGGGGAGAATGGACGCCTGGATGTGTCTGGCTGAGTCCCTTTGCTGTTCACCCGGAACTATTCCAACACCGTTAGTGGCTGTGCCGTTCTGTTGTCTGGTCACTAAGTTGTGGCCAACTCTCTGCGATTCAATGGACCGCAGCACGTCAGCCCTCCCTGTCCCTCACTCTCTCCCGGAGTTGGCCCAAATTCATGTCCATTGAGTCAGTGATGCCACCTGACCATCTCATCCTCAACTATACACCAACACAAAATAAAAAGGCCGCACAGAAGGGCTGAGGCCCAGGCCGCCAGTACAGAGCTCTCCAGCGGAGCAGCGGTGGGGACCCCTGCCGGGCAGCGTGACATCAGGCAGCCCTCCCAGGTCACCACAAAACAGGGGCTGCGAACCCCTGGTTTATCTCCTGTTCCCAGAGGGAGGGCAAGAGAAAACTTATGCAAAACTCCTTACAACAAAACAGCGATCTTTTTTAAAGGAAGCTGTTTTTTAACTGCACATAAAAGAAAAATCAGTGGCCTCCTTAAAAGTAAATGGTACAATATCATAGCTACTGATACTTTTATCCCAAAGGTCTTCTTTCATTTGCTAATTTCTGAAATGTGAGTTACGTCCTGAACGATTATAGCTGCCAAAATGTCTGACTTCCCAACAAGAATAAAATCAATAATGTTAAAATTTAAAAAAAGAAAACCAAAGTTGGCACTTTAGTATGATGGTAGGGAGGCAGCTCGGACAGTAAAGACTCTGCCTGCAATGCAGGAGACTAGGGTTCGATCCCTGGGTCAGGAAGATCCCCTGGAGAAAAGACTGGCTACCCACTCTAGTATTCTCTTCTGGAGACTCCCACGGATGGAGGAGCCTGGTGGGCTACAGTCCACGGGGTCACCAAGAGTCGGACACAACTGAGTGACTAACGCCTTGTTTCACTTCCAGGCAAAGGTGAAGGCTACTTCTTTGCTCAAGCATATCATGTTTTTAAGTTACAACAAGCCTCCTTATGCAAAATCAGCCCTGGTAACTCAGGGAGGGCTACTTATTGCTGAACTGAGGGCCTGAAATAATTCCACACACCACACAGCGCAAGGCAGGTGCTGTGAGCACGGGCACAGCGCTTCGTGGGTCTCCAGCTCTGGCTGGCCGACCCACACACCAGCTCCGACCTTGTACACCAGTGCTCACTTACCATGCTCACGCCCCGCTTACAGTGAAACGCGATCAACGAGGTGTAGTTGAAATGCCGATCCGCCAAGCAAGGCGTGCTGCTTTCAAAGTTCAAGTAAACTTCGTTGGCTATGGGATTGAGGATCGGAGGTCCTGCCACGCGGCCAATATCCTGAACAAAGGGAAAGCAGACGACATTTCAGGAAGGTAATCACTAGCCAGGTTAGAGGAATAGGGCTGACAGAGAAGTTACAGAAAATGCGCGTCCTGTTTTGAAGACAAGCAGCAGCTAAAGTAACCGTGTTGCCAGCAGATCGCCGGTCAAGTCCTGACAGTAAGGCACACAGGAAGAAGCCTCACTTGGCCAGGGCGACGCCGTGTGGGGACTGCTTACGTGAGCGACAGTGGCTATGCCCCTGCTCAGGGCTGGGTTTCCCTGGTGGCTGGGAAGGGGAAGAACCTGCCTGAGTGCAGGAGGCCCGGGTTCGAGCCCTGGGTTGGGGAGATCCCCAGAGGAGGGAATGGCACCCCACTCCAGTGTTCTTGCCTGGAGAATCCCATGGACAGAGGGGCCTGGTGGGCTATAGTCCACGGGGTCGCAGAGTCGGACACCACTGAGTGACTGACACTTCACTAAGGGACAGATTTATCACCAAGGGTCCGTTTTGAAGATTCGCGGCAACAGGAGTCTCAGGTCACACCCGGAAGGCTACTCAGTCCCCTCACCTGCCGGCGGGAGGCAGGAACCCACTTGGCTGCCCCGTCTCTTCAGCAGCGCCTGAGGCGTGTCCTTAGGGGGACACGGGGCACACACTCACACACTCCCACCACTTCCTGCAGCTTCGCTTGGCCCCTGGCACACACCGGCTGCTCAGCCAGGGTTTTTGAGGAAATAGACACACAAATGAAAGAAATGTGATTGGCCAGGAATGGTGTGTATGTGAGAGATGAGTGTGTGTGTGAGATAAGTGTGTGTGTGGGATGAGTGCATCTGTGAGACGAGTGTGTGTGTGAGACTGAGTACAATGTGTGTGTGCGATGAGTGTGTGTATGTGGTGTGTGTGAGATGAGCATGTATGTGAGGTGAGTGCATATGTGAGACGAATGTGTGTGTGTGATAAGTGTGTGAGATGAGCATGTATGTGAGGTGAGTGCATATGTGAGATGAATGTGTGTGTGATCAGTGTGTGAGATGAGTGTGTGTGTGAGATGAGTGTGTGTGCGAGATGAGTGTGTGTGATGAGTGTGTGAGAGATGAGTGTGTGTGAAAGGTGAGTGTGTGTGAGATGAGTGTGTGTGATATGTGTGTGTGAGAGGTGAGTGTGTGTGAGACGAGTGTGTGTGTGAGACTGAGTACAATGTGTGTGTGCGATGAGTGTGTGTGTGTGGTGTGTGTGCGATGAGCATGTATGTGAGGTGAGTGCATATGTGAGACGAATGTGTGTGTGTGATAAGTGTGAGAGATGAGTGTGTGTGCGAGATGAGTGTGTGCGAGATGAGTGTGTGATGTGTGTGAGAGATGAGTGTGCGTGAGAGGTGAGTGTGTATGAGATGAGTATGTGTGTGAGATGTGTGTGTATGTGGTGAGAGATGAGTGTGTGTGTGTGTGGTGTGTGAGAGATGAGTGTGTATGTCAGATGTGTGTGTATGTGGTGAGAGATGAGTGTGTGAAAGATGAGTGTGTGAGAGATGAGTGTGTGTGAGAGGTGAGTGTGTGTGAGATGAGTGTGTGGTGTGTGAGAAATGAGTGTGTATGTCAGATGTGTGTGTTTGTGGTAAGAGATGAGTATGTGTGTGAGATGAGTGTGTGTGATGTGTATGTGTTAAGTGTGTGAGAGATGAGTGTGTGTGAGAGGTGAGTGTATGTGGTATGTGAGAGATGAGTGTGTCTGAGATGAGTGTGTGTGTGGTGCGCGAGAAATGAGTGTGTATGTCAGATGTGTATGTGGTGAGAGATGAGTGTGTGTGAGAGTGTGTGTGTGTGGTGTGAGAGATGAGTGTGTGTGTGTTTGAGGTGAGTGAGATGTGTGAGAGGTAATGAGAAATGAGTATATGTGTGGTGTGTGTGAGATGAGTGTGTGTGTGAGAGGTGACTGTGTGTGGTGTGTGAGAGATGAGTGTGTATGTGTGTGTTTAAGATGAGTGTGTGAGACAAGAGTGTGTGAATGACGCCACACAACGTGCTCTGTTCATCATGCTGGGGCACGCTAGGGCCACGCTGACACACCACCCTCTCTGGTTAGGGAACTTCCTCTATTATTTTTAAATCTGGAAGAAGGGAGCCAGGCAGGAGAAGACGGGCCCAGCCGCCGCCAGGAAGGCTGACCGCAAGCACTTCCTGCCGACACCAACTGTCCAGGCCCTGCGCTTGTCACACGGCCACGCTCTGGTCAAGCTCACATCGTGGCCAACGTCCCCAGCGACAGCCCATGTCTCTCCCCACCGACACCACCGGTAACATCCATCCGTGACGAGGACATCTAGTACCTCAGGACAGGACTCACTGTTAAACCAAGGGAGAAACAGACCACTCCTGGGGTGCATTTCATTCCAAATAACACACGCTGAGAACTGGACAACACACGAACATAACTCATGAAGGCAATGTTTGCAGAGACCCAAGCCTACGCTGGGAAATGCTAGCACAAACACCAAAGCTTTCAAAGTAGAATGCTTAGTTATTAGCCAACTGGCTTACGCCCTTAATTATAAAGTCATTTACCAAAGAACCTGCTTGTATTTCAAACAAGCTTTTAATGACACAAGACCCGCACTTAAGCAAAGACACCAAGCTCCGTCAACATCCTTGGAGACTAACCTGATACAAAAACGCCCTATCTCCGCATGTGTGTTCACATTTTCTCCCATAACTTCGATCACAACGACCGACAGCTCAATGTACAAACCCTCGTGTTCCTCTTCCCCTGGCGGACCCAGACTCACAGAGCACCCAGCTCCCTTCCCCTGAAGACTCTCCACCGACAGCAAGACCCGCGACGCGCAGGGGGCCGCTGAGACAGCCCGCGGGATGGGCTCTGCCCGCGGGACCATACTCACTATCGGGGGCCCGTCCACGGGGACTTTGCACACGGCGGCGCCGGCGGGGCAGGGCACTCCGTGCATGGGGTTGAGCGGCTGGCAGATGTTGATGTAGAAGTCGGGGCCGGTGTCAGAGCGGTCGTCCTCGCTCTCGTCGTAGGCTTCGTAGCCCCCGGTGCGATGGATGAGTGGGGACAGGTCGATGAGGGAGCTGCCGTTCCTCACGGAGCATTCGGTCTACCAGACGGGAAACACGCCTCTATGTTGGCATCTACCACACCCGAGCGCCTGACCGCCAACCACGCGGGCACTGCAAGGGCTTAGGCTGAACGGTGAACGCGCTAAAGGTGGATCAGCGGCCCCCCCGATGTGCTTTGCTTTATTTAGCATCAGGCATTCTGATCCAAACATTATCGGGGCCTCAGGAGTGGAAGAGAAGCGGGGGGGGGGCGCCCAGGGACCCACAGGAGAAGCGGACGCCCCCTGGGCTGGGCTGGCCAGGCCGCCCCAGACTCACCGTCTGCTCGCAGGCCAGAGGCGTGTGCCAGGAGAAGAAGAGCGTGCACGTGCGCTTGTCCAGGGAGATCAGCATGGGCCTGTTGGTGGGCCCCACCTCAGGCCTGCACACGAAGCTGAAGACGCTCTTGTAGCTCTGGCCAGTCTTGGAGGGGCAGGGGGAGCCGCCCTCATACATCAGCTGTAAGACCTGGTCCACGTAGGTCAGCCGCTTGCTCGCCTTGCCCACGCTGATCCTGGTCTGCCCGAAGCAGGCCCCTGTCCCCGGCACAAAGCCAGTGGGAAGGACACACAGTCAGGGACTCAAAGCACTCGCTTCCTGACAACAAACTTCCTGCAGACCCAGACGCTGCAATCCACAGCTGGCACTCCTGGGGGTACTATGCAATTTCAGCAAATGCTACACATCTAATACTTCACCCCATGGTTACAAATCACCCCCTCACAGCCCCCGCCCCAACCCCAAGAGGGTTGCTGCCGATGAAGGCATCTGATCTCTTCGCCAGAGGGGAGCGTGGAGGGCAGGCCGCACTCACCCACGCCGGGGGCGCAGTTCTCATTGTCCCCGCACACGCTGAGGAAGACCAGCCCCTTCTCACTGTAGGCAGCGGTGAAGCCGGCCCGGCCGCTCAGAGAGCTCAGGTCAAACAAGTGTCCTGCGTAGGGTGCAGGGGGGACACAGTGACCCCTCACCCATGTGCTCAGACATGGATCCCTCGGGCCATGTGGCCCCGGACTCCTCATGATGAATCTGCCCCCTTCACTGGCTCAGCCCTGAGAACCTTCCTGACCCGCTAGAGAGTATTGAGGTGGGGGGGGCATCCTCCTGGGGCTGGGCCTCAGCAGCCTGTGATTCAGGGTGGGGGGAGGTTGGGGAGGCCCTGACGGCACTTCCAGCTGCCAGAGAAGCAACCTGCAGCCTCCCAGGTCCCCAGCACTGAGACCCAGCAGTTCCCTGGGTGCCCCCTGCCCCCGACATTAACCCGGAAAGGGAACAGGAGGCTGACTCCAGCTCCGCAAGCCAAGAGCTAGGGACTGACGGCCCCAGAAACAGGGCAGTGGGAGCACAGGTCTCGGGATGGGCTGTCTCCTCCACTGAAGGAGACTCCCGAGTCAACAGCAGCCCGCAGAACCGGCAGAAAACCCCAACGTGCACCCTCTGGACAGGACACTGGCTACTCCTCAACCTCACCCGGGGCCTCTCAGCATGTGGGGGGGGGGTCCCTCACTGCTGGGGCGGGGGCCCTCACTGCAGGGGGGGGGCCGGGGGAGACCAGTGGGGTCTCTCACTGCTGGGGTGGGGTGGGGGCCCTCACTGCAGGGGCGGGGTCCCTCACTCACCCGTGGCGGGGTTGGTGACCTGGCAGTCGTCATGCACGTTGCTCTTCACCGGGCAGGCGGCGGCTGTGGGCCAGGAGAAGGTATACTCACAGTCCTCCACCGCGCTGATGAACATGGGCCTGGAGTTCTAGAAACGAGCACAAAGACGGCTGCGGACGGGCCGCAGGGCGGACGTAGGGACAGCGCCGACCCCCGTCAACAGGAGCTCCCTTGCGCCGCCTGTGACTCGTCTGTCCCGGCGTCTTTGTGGGATGGGGGCAGGTTCAGAAAAGGCAAGGGGCCAGGATCTGCTCCCAAGACGCCCCCGGGGCCTGACACACACTGGGGGAGACGCAGCTTGAGATCCACGCGGGGGCCAGGGGCGTGTTCCTACAGTGAGATGGGGCGGGCGAAGGATGAGCCAAGGGCCACCATGAGTCATGAATGAGGAAACCCGCCGTCATGTTCTGAAAACCGGAACTGAAATTTGTTACAGTAGATAAAAGGGGAAGCACCGCCAGAGGACTAGTGATAGCTGTGAACTGACCGATCCCTGCACTGCTTGGACAAGGAGACTCCCCACGGCTCGGATGCGCCTCATCCATGCGGCTCGGGCCAGACTGGGGCAGCAGGACCCTTCTCCCCAGATAACCCATCCCCAGGCACCCACGAGCAGAGACCCCTCAGCTGTCCTGCTGAGGAAGCTCAAGAGCTGGCTTGGAACTGGGTCTGCCAGACCTGCCGTTTTTATCCCGGAAGATGAAGGGCAGGCTGGCAAACAGCAGTTCTCTCTCCAGCCTCCAGGGGGCGGAGTCAGACTTTGACAATGATGATGATGACGACTCAGTCACACAGTCGTATCTGACTGCAACCCCACGGACTGTAGCCCGCCAGGCTCCTCTGTCCATGTGATTCTCCGGGCGAGAATACTGGAGTGGGTAGCCATGCCCTCCTCCAGGGGACAGTCCCGGGACTGAACCTGCAGCTCCCACACTGCAGGCGGATACTCAACCACTACGCCACCAGGGAAGCCCCTAACCCTGGAAGCTGAATTGCCAGGGCGGGCACCCGGGACCAGAAGCCCGAGGCCGCACTGCCTGTGCCCCGTTAGGCCGGGTCGCCCTGAGTGCTTCACCGCGCACCCCAAGGAAGCAGGACGTCAGCTCTGCTGACTCAGGCAGGACCCCCGAGTGCTCCACACGCACCCCAGGGAAGCGGGACGTCAGTCAGGCAGGCCCTGCTGAGTGCTCCACACGCACCCCACGGAAGCGGGACGTCAGTCAGGCAGGCCCCCGAGTGTCTCAGCGCGCACCCCACGGAAGCGGGACGTCAGTCAGGCAGGCCCCCGAGTGCCTCAGCGCGCACCTCACGGAAGTGGGACATCAGTCAGGCAGGCCCCCGAGTGCCTCAGCGCGCACCTCACGGAAGCGGGATGTCAGTCAGGCAGGCCCCCGAGTGCCTCAGCGCGCACCTCACGGAAGCGGGATGTCAGTCAGGCAGGCCCCCGAGTGCCTCAGCGCGCACCTCACGGAAGCGGGATGTCAGTCAGGCAGGCCCCGCTGAGTGCTCCACACGCACCCCACGGAAGCGGGACATCAGTCAGGCAGGCCCTCGAGTGCCTCAGCGCGCACCCCACGGAAGCGGGACGTCAGTCAGGCAGGCCCCCGAGTGCCTCAGCGCGCACCTCACGGAAGCGGGATGTCAGTCAGGCAGGCCCCCAAGTGCCTCAGCGCGCACCTCACGGAAGCGGGACATCAGGCAGGCAGGGCCGCGGGGGCGGACACAGCGGGGCCACTCACCACGTGGCTCTCGCTGCACGTGAAGCGGATGGTGGTGGACTTCTTCCGAATCTGGTCTGGACACAAGTCGCCATCGACGTACTTCAGGACGGTCAAGCCCTGGCTCCACTGAGGACTGTCCCGCACCCTGCCCAGGTTCACGGGCTTGGGGCCGCCCAGCAGACACACAGCCGCCTCCGGAGGGCATGGCTCTGCAGCACAAGCAGAGACGATTAAGAGCGACCGTCGGCCGCTTTCCAGACTAGGACTCACGAGGCACTAATGTCCGGCACGCGACACATTTGACTCTGACAATCATGCCAAAATACCAGTGATTCCCATCATTTAAGTCAGATGCCGATGACACCATGAACTCTCATCACATGAAACATTATTTTATCACAGATGGACTGGGCGGGTAGGCGCAGAGTGTCAGGAGAATTCAAGGCAGGAAGGCCTCAATTTTTCTGACCCCCAAACAGGATGAAGCTGAAAATACCCAGACTGAGCCCATGGGACATTGTAAATGACCTATGTTCATATGCTATCTTTATTTCAGAAGGCACCAAGAACTGCGCCGACTTCCGAATCTTGGATATGTCCTAGCCACCTGCCCCAGGGAAAGAACAGGCCCCACTTCGTGGACTGAGTGTGGGGTCACCAGGCTGGCCAGCACACAAAGCAAAGGGAATGTGGCCACGTCCACATACCATGCAGTGGAGAAAATCACTAAAAAATACAAAAAAAAGCAATAGCGCCCCCTTTGAGTTGAGCCAGACAAGATGTGAGTGGGGCTGCATAAGAACCCCCAGGGAGACAGCTCCGTCTTCAGGATCCCAGCAGGCCAGGGGTGGCATCAGAAGTCTCTCCAGGTTGCTGCTCCTGGTCCCCGGCATCCAACCAGCTCTCGCCTCATCACTGGCACCAAGGGTCTGGGTGCTTCGTACCAGGACCCCCACCTGCTTTATTCTTAGTAAATACAGAGGGTGTGCGCCCACACGGCCATTCCCTACCTTCCAATCTCCTGTCCTGGCTGAGAACCACCTGCCACCATTATTACCTCCCCCTACCTCCATCTCTTGACACTTGAAACAGGTCCTATGGCTACCAGCACGCCTTCAGTACTGATTTACCCTGGACCCACCAAGGCCTGGTCATCAAGACCCTCAAATAATTCCTCCTTTCACTTCCTGGCTAAT
This sequence comes from Odocoileus virginianus, assembly GCF_023699985.2. Taxonomy (NCBI): domain Eukaryota; kingdom Metazoa; phylum Chordata; class Mammalia; order Artiodactyla; family Cervidae; genus Odocoileus; species Odocoileus virginianus. The sequence continues at coordinate 7,467,171 of NC_069707.1, forward strand.
GTGTCCCGACTCCCGTGTCGGAGAGTGACGTGCCTTCGAAGGATCTGTCCTGACTCCCTCTCTCCCCCCACAAACTCCCTATGAGCCGTGAGCCCCCGCTCACCAGAGCCGGCCTGCGGGGACAGGGACTTGCACACGTTGATGAGATAGTGCTCGGTGGACCCCGTGCCCGTGATGGCCTCCCAGTTGTCACTGTATCTCGACAGGGACGAGAGGTCGTAGGTGTTCCCATCCTGGTTTCTGAGGGGAAAGAAAAAGCGCCAGGTGAGGTTTAGCTGGATTCTGACGCAGTCTCGAGTGCCCCGGCTGGAAAGACTCAGTGCACAAGCGGAGTGTACTCCTGACACCCCGGGCACCAGGCCCTACCAGAGACTGGACTTGACCCCTGGGGTCTCCCAGCTCCAGGCGGAATCAGCAACAACACAGCCTGAGCTCAGGAAACGCCAAGTCTTGGTGCCATGAAATTAACATATTCAACAACAAAAAAGAAAAGCGTAAGCGCTCGCCCTGCTCAGGGCGGTAAGGAGACGGGTACATGGACGGCTGAGACACGCAGCGCCCAGGGCATCCCGGCCCGGCCACCTGCTGTCCAAGCCGGAGGCCCCCAGCGGTCCCCCAAGTAAACTGGGCTGGTGCCGACCTCCTCGAGGGAAGGCTCACTTCCTGCAGGAACCCCAGGCAGGGCCAGGCACCGAGGGGCAGCCCTCGCCAGGTGCAGAGTCAAGGTGGAGACAGTCAGCCCGGCCACCGGGCCCAAGTCAGGTGGAGATACAGGATGACCAGAGGCATCACTTCACCCGAGGAGACCAGAGTCAGCCATTCGTTCAAAGACGACATGCCGTTGGGGGGGGGGGGGTGCTGATGGAAATGGATAAAAATCGCCCATCCTGAGAAGTCTGGAGAGGCCACAGGTAATATTTTTTTTTTTTTAATGTACAGTATAACAGACAGTAATCAGTGTGCAGAGAAAAAATAAGGCAGGGAAAGGAATACGAAGTTCGGAATGGGAAAGAGAAAGTGAGATTTTTAGACAGTGGCCAGAGAAGACCATCTCTGAATAAGCTCAGGATGATGCGGAAGGGCCCGCCCCACAGGGAACGGGCAGAGGGAGCAGTGGAAACCAGGGGCCGGGGGCACAGAATGCCAGGGTGTCCAAAGGAAAACACGGGACCCCGTGTGGACGGAGCAGGGCAGACCAGAGAGTGGCACAGCGGGGGCTGAGGCTGGCATCACGGCGGGGGGTGTCCCGGCCCACCAGACGACTTCAGCTGGTAGCTCCAGACAACACGGGGCTTCATCGCATCGCGAGTTCACGACAAGACCGGCCTGAGCTGACTCACAATCTCCCAGGACCACTCTGGCCTACGGCCATACCACTCTAAACACTCCTGATCTTGTCTAATACGACCTCCCAGTCCTGAGAAGGGCCAGTCCACCGCGGCCAGGGGATCACTGAGGACCGCCGCACCCACGCAGGGGAGACGGGGACAGTCTAAACCAGGGTGGGTGCTGCTTCAGGAAGACAGAACTCTAGGTACTTTGAAAGCTGAGGGACCACTAATGGGATGAGAGTGAAAGGATGGGGCGGGCATTAATATCGGCATCTGTGGGAGACACAGACATGTGCAGAAGCTGATCCTCGAGAACTTCATAGAACAGACCATCTGTTCTCTACAGAGATTTACTGTAAATGGTTACTGACCTAAAAGAAGAAATTGAAATTAAAGTAAAGGGGGGGGGGGGGGTGGAGGGAAGAAATGATGAAACGGAGGAAGAAATGAGAAAGAGTACCAGAAGGAACTCCGTCATGAAAATTAAAAAGACAACAAACAGTTAGAAGAGCAAACTGAATCAGCTGATAAGAGAACCAGTTAATTGGAAATAGATCTAAGGAAACAAAATGCAGTACAGAAACAGATTTTAAAAAAGACATTTAAAATATACGGTGCATACAATAGGCAAAGTTTAAGATATGATTAATAAAGGGCCCAGAACAAAAGACACAGAATAGGTTAAAGGCAACCTTCAAAAATAGTCACTGAAAATATTTCTTACTGAATAACAGGCATACATCTTCAGTTTTAAAAAGTACCACCTTCCAAGCAACATAAATAACAAAGCCATGTGTAAGCAAAACAGACTACCATAGAACAAACCCAAGAGAACATATACAGAAAAGGCAGGTTATTCACCTAGGAATGAAACTAAGACTGCAAGGCCAGGTTCTCCAACAGCAACCCTAGATGGATCACCTCCCAAAGGCTGGTGCACACACACAGAAGTATTCACCTGGACTTCTGTACCAAGTGAGTGGTGATAAAACTGAGCCTTTTCACGTGAAGGCCAAGATCATCTCCACACACTCCCTACTGGTACAGGACTGCCAGGCAGTGTTACAGTGTGGCTTGGACCCCAGGACCAGCTCCAACAGCCTGAGGAGCCAGCTTTGGAAGATGCACTGGTTCCTTCCTAGTCCCAAGTGGGACATCCTGGTGCAAAGTGCTTACCCCAACAGAGACCAGAAGCAAGCAATCTGCAAACCAGCGCACTGTGTAGCATTATACTAAACAGAGTACTTAGAGAATGAAAATCAGGTCAAAAGGAAAGGGTACAGTGCAAAAAGGAAGAGTAAGCCACAGAAACAGAGAGATTTCTTTTCCTTTCCAAAGGAAAAAATTTATACAGTCGAACAACCAATGAGTATTTTTTAAAACCACAACTTACAACTTATGTGAGAAGGGAAAAAATAAGTCAGAAGTAAAACACTAGACCACAATCCTTTGGAGTCTGGGAGAGTGTGTTTGGCGCTAAAACAGTCTACGTTATTTCAAGGTTGGAGGGGTGAGCAGAGCTATGGGTCAACTTTAGCTTCCTGTTAAATCAAAAATACACATGTAAGGCAACTGTTAAAAGAAAATGGATTATAATTCAGGGAAAGCATGATAAGATTTTTTAAAAAGAAAACAAAAATTAGAATTCGTATCCTCAGAGACAATTAGAAGGACTTAAGTAAAATTTAAAATATAACTTTCCGAAGGATAATTTTTTTTAAAGTTCAGAAAATATTCCAGAATGGAGTAAAAACTCACAGAAGATGAGCAACAAACTTTTTCACCAAACGTGCATGGTTCTTGTCGGAAATGGGACAAGGCCTTCCAAACTGAAGGAAAACTAATTTGACTCTGTTGTAATTCTCGTTGCAGCTAATCAGATCTGAGAGCAAGTCAGTGGCATTTTCAGACAATGCATGGGTTCTCTGCTACCCAATCTCTCCACAGTACAGGAGGATACACTCCAACAAAACAAACAAAAAGAATACAAAACAAAGGACCTAAAACCCAAGAAACAATGGACCTAACGAAGCCAAGAGTGATCTGAGAGTTTAATATGCAGGAACTAAAGCCTAAAGTGCTCACCTAATCTAATTTCGTCCCCACTGGCCCCTAACTATTAAAGCAAAATATTACCATGCAAACCTAATTGCCCCCCGAGAGTCAACGCCCCATCGACTTACTTGAACGAACACTCGGTCACATCGAAGGGCGGGCAGGCATACTGCGTGCGCCACTCAAACAAGTAGGAGCAATCGGAAGTCTCCTGGAGAAACACGGGCTGCAAGGGCAGAGACGAGCAAGTCAAATGGGAAAGCCTGGGTGGCCGGTGCTTTGAGGACGCACACAGGAAGGGACAGACCTGCTCGTTAGGCTCGAGACAAAACTGAACGAGGTTTTGAACACCGAGTCTGTAAATCACACGCATGAACTAAGTTTAGCCAGGAGACTGCGCGAGACATTAAGAGCAGGCTCGTTGTATGAAAGACGAAGCCAGGGTGAGGCCCCACCCTGCACACACTCACCGCCTGCGTGCTGCGGTCACAGTAGAAAAAGATGGTGGTGGAACGCTGGTACACCTTGTGGCAGGTGTCGCCCCCCGTGTAGTTCATCTTCAGCACCCCATTCTCGTAGGTCAGCTTCTGGGTAAAGAGACCTGCCCAAGAAGTAGCCGGGGAAACGGGGGATGGGCTCAGGAAGCCCCTGGCTGGTCAGCACAGACGCGGCCCATTGCACGCCCTGAACAAGCCCCGACAAGACAGAGCACGCCTGGCCCACCGGCTCCTTGAAGCAGGCCTCCTCTCACCCCAGGCCATGACCTCCGAACCAACAGACACACAGACCACAGACCAACAGGTCAATGACACGCAGACACTCCTCGACCCAATGAGCTCAGAGGATGCCGGTTCCTCAGGGAGGCCCATAGACTCATCCTGTCAGCTGCTTCATGATTTTTTAAAAATTCATAAATGCATCACCACCTGCCCAGCTGCTGAGAGCGTGTGAGGACAGACAGCCTGCCCTACCAGCTTCACGGCCCAGCCCTGCACCAGACACACGCCCTTTGTCTCTGTTCCACAAAGTACCAACCCAGAGCACCCACCAGCAGTCCAGTGGGTCCCAAAGCTTGGATAAAAAAGAAGGAATATAAAAAAAATAAATAAATAAAAAGAAGGAATATGAGTTGAGGACTAGTGTTGCTAAAAAAGAATGAAATAAACTCTTAATGACATGCATCAGTGTGTGTAATGGGTGGTTTCACAAAAACCAAGTGAAACCAGAGACATCGCTAACACACTGTTTTACCAGGACACGGCAGATGTATTTCTTTTTCAAAAAAGATACTGTCTCTCGATCTTAAAACACACTATATAATATATCATCTTAAATATGGAATTCCATTCTTTTGCAAGAAGAGAAGGAAGAAAACCACAATACCTGCCACTTTTTTAAATCCCTCGGGTCCCCGCTTTTCCTGGCATGATGAGATGACCTTGGACTTGTCACTGGTCGGGCAGATGCCGGACGACAGCTCTCCACAGACCCGGAAGTAATAGGTGTATTCGCCGGCCCGCACGACAGTGTCATTCAGACCAAGAGGTATCAGGTTATACAGGTTGCCGTGCCTCGGATCTCTAACCTCGCAGTAGTCTCCTTCAAGAACATGAGAGGGGACGGGCAATGACCCATGCACACACACACACGCGCGGGTGCACGCACACATACACGCGTGCACACACACACACACCTTCAGGCAAAACTTCTGCAATCTTTAATCAGCTAGGTACTGTCTTAGGCCTTACACACCATTTCCACCTTCTCTCCTTCTGGCTTTATGCCTAAGACAAACTGCCCACAGTCTTCTAGAAAAGCTTAGGTCACCGGACAAATGAAGATCCACTTAAAACCAAACCTCCCGTTCATGCTCCGAAGCGTGAGACGCCAACAGCCCATCAACCCAGCAGGGGAGGAGAATGTCGCGGATGAAGGGAGCGGAGTGGAAAACGCAAGGACAAGACGCTATCCACCCACTAATCAGTACACAGGCGTCTTAAGACAGCGCTCAAGGCTTCGAATCTAAGATGCTATCAGAGCACGCCCTACATCACACTTCCACAACCTGGGTGAGTGGGGCCAGGTCTTACCTTCCGCGCGCACAACGGGACAGGCTTCCACGGTTCTCCAGAGAAACACAAACTCACAGTCATTCTGGAGCTGGAAGGTCGGGGAGCCCTGCAACCGAAACCAGGGCTCAGTGCGTGCACATCCACTTAAGAAGGGAGTCAAACGGTAGCAGAACAGACACCCAGCTCTTCACCTCCCCGAGAGAAGCACATGGACAGCCCTTAGGGAACACACCAGACCAGGACACTCTGGTCCGACCCCATCAACAGCCTAAAACCCCCAAACACTCCAGCAAGTTCAGCATCAGACATGGGACCTGGAGTCCAGGGGCAGGGGGAAAGGAGGCTGCACGGACACGCACCGTCGTGTGGGCACACTCGAGGTTTATCCTGGTGGAGAAACGCTGGTTCTTGCACTTGTCCCCGTTGACATAGACGAGGGTCAGGGACCCGTTGGCGCCCACCTGAGGACTGATCTGCACGCTGCCCAGGTTCCAACTGTTGTCTTCTGTCACCAGGCACGACCCCACGGCGGTGCCTGCAAGGGCCGGGAGACAGCGTTGAAGGTGGCAGGGAGGGGAGGAAGGTAGGGCAAACATGAGTCCGGGGCTTGGCACGCACCGTGGCAGCCGGGAATGTACGGGAGAGGTGTGCACACGCTCAGGTAGAAGGTCCTCTTTTTCCCCTCGTCGAACGTGTCAACCGCGGTCCATGGCTTCCTGGCTTTGCTCAGGCCGCTGAGATCATACTCGTTCCCGGCGGAGTCTGAAACACATAGAAGCGCTGCAGAGTCCTGCCCTCCTGGTAGCCCTGGGCACCACCCTTCAACCCCAAAGGCCAAGGATGCAGGAACTTCACACTCGCAACAGAAATGAGACCCACAGGGGGCCAACAGGCGTCTCCTGCAGAGACACACACCAGCCCTGAAGCTCAAAACTGCCGTGACAGCACTTCCCGGGCAGGGCCCGTGGTTGAGACTTGGAGCGCCCAATGCAGAGATCGATCCCTGGGCAGGGAACTAAGATCCCACATGCTATGTGGCACAGTCAACACTTCTTCAAAAGTCAAAAAACTTCAATTAAAAAAAAGTTTAGTGATTCCTGATTTTAAAAATTCCTTTTAATTCAAAAACAAAAACAAACAAATAGGCTGTAACAACACAGCACCATGGCTGGGGAGGTGGGGGCCGCCACAAAGAGTGAGGACCCAGCTCAGAGTCGGGAATCCTTTCAGAGCTTTAGCCTCTTATTCTCTTCTTCTCCCTCCAGTTAGAAGCGCCAACAGTGCACTTGATTTTCCCCCCTAGTTTTCTTCTCTGTCCTTAAGCAGCTCCTGATCCAAACGAAAGCTCAAAACCGTGAACCCAGATTCACTTCAAGAGAAGTTTTACAACTCTAGACGTCATTCAAGGGACACATGTAACACAAATGCCACGCTGCCTGTAAAATAAAACACATGCGCGCGCGCACACACACATCCATATGCTCACATGCACGTACACACACTTCCGGCTGGTCTCACCTGTGACTTGGCAATCTACCGGAGAAGGCACACAGGCCAGCGCGGTTTCAAACTCGAAGAATGTGTCCCGGATGCCCAGGCGAGAATCGACGTCCTGGTGCAGGAACCTGGGCATCCCGGGGTAGACGTCGTCGTTGCAGATGAAGCGTAAGACGAAGGTGTCAGCCCTCCCTGGGAACAGAAGGCCAGACTGTTGAGAAACAGCAGGGACCACAGCGTGGCCAGTCACATGTTGGGCACTGGGACAGCGTGCCCAGACACGAGCCTCCAGGCCATCTGCTAAGACAGTGTCACAGCACCCGATCTGCTTCAGGGACCTGAGCTATGAAGACGTCACACTCACTGGGACAGTGACCCTCGTAAGGAAGGTTCACATCACGAACGCAGTGTCTTGGCATTCTTCTATTCTAAGAAGAATGAGAGTGCTACATCCATTTATCCACCCAAACACTAGAAAACCATCACTCTCCTTCAAGGGCTTATTCAATAAAATTTACTAAGTTCCTACTACACACAGGAGTGAGAGAAACTGAGGAAAACCCGCTCTCCTGGGAGCTGACCCTCAAGGCTGCTCAGCGCCCCGACAGTGAGCAGACTTCATGCAGCCTCAGCAGGCCAGATGGAAATGCAGGAAGACACAGCAGGACGGGGCTGAGAAACCCCAGGGCTTGGGGGTGGAGGGCTCACTGGAAGGTGCCATCTGAGCCCAACCCTGAAGAAGGGAAGAAACGAACCGCCTGGCTGTCTAGAGCAGAGGCTGCTCGGGAAACACCGAGGACGAGGCTCAGATGGGGAGGGTGGGCCTTCCTGGTCGAGGAGCAGGAGGTCGGAGGGGCCCGAGCGAGGAGCAGCGGGGGTCCCATGGCCACTGGACAGGCCCAGCTGCTGCTCTGGGCACACGGGGAACCCCCCAGCGGGGGGAAGAGGGGTGGTCTAAGCTGGGAGCAATACAACCCAACAGTTCGAACATCACTCGACTTGCGGAGCCGAGCACAGACCGCTGGGGAGGTGGGCAGGGAGGAAGCGGGGATGGCACCGTCAATACAGAGGCTCCTGCGGGGAGGGGACCACGTGGGCAGAGGCTCCACGATGGAAGAGCCTTGGAGCCATCACCATGTTACCGAGTCCGGCAGTGGTCCCCAGAGACGCCTGGTTTTCACAGGAGGAAGCTGAAGCAGAGGGAGAGGGAGGGACAAGCCTGGAGCGACACAGCTCTAAGGTCAGACGTGTGCTGCACCCCTGGGGGCTGCTGGCGCCTGGATCCCAACCCAGCAGACAAACGTCAGCAGCTGTCAGCCACACGACCACACTGATAACCCCGCAAGAGACACAGGGTCGTTTTCCAAATCAGGCTAAAATATATATATGTCTATATACACATACATGCACATAAATGTCTAATCTAGTTCATTATTAAACAGTGGGGTCATTTTCCAAATTAGGGCAAAAAAAAAGGATACATAAATGCCTAATCTATTCCATTTTTAAACAGTACTCTGGAACTGGAAATGAAGAGAATTATAAACAAGACTGAAGGGACTGCTCTGATGGTCTGATGGTTAAGATTCTGAGCTTCCACCGCAGGGGGCATGCATTCAACCCCTGACTGGGGAACTAAGACCCCATGTACCACACAGGGTGGCCAAAAAAAATTTTTTAATAAAATATTAATAAAACACAAAAGTGAAGCACATTTCTTTTTTGATATCGAGGTGAGTGAGCAGCTGACTCTTTGGACCCAGAGGTAAAGAACTTTACGTCTGTAAAGCAAAGGATTCCCATCCCTCTGGGCTCTAAAAACAGACTAAAATCATCCATCTGTGTCCAAATCCTCCCCAACAAATGAGGCACAATGAGAGCAATTCCCTTTCTAAGCCAACCCTTCGCAGACCTGACAGCAGCCTGCAGACCCACGTCTTCTGTCCTCGAAGTTAAGAAGACCCCTGATTTTTAATCCCCTTTCCAGGAATCCTGAAATCAGCCTTTCAACACCCTAGGAGTCCTCTTCCCGGCGTGTTAATGCATCTGTCAGCTTGAGGCAAGGTGCACGGCACGAGTTGATGACTGCAGACTGGCAGAGCCATCCCCGCTCCCTTAGTGATCCCAGCTCCCTCTGACACGGCCTCAGACAGCCCCCATATTTTGGGCACCACACATCACACAACTGCCCCTTCCCGAGCCCACACCGGCACGGTGCGAAGTGCGCAGGTCCAGAAGTCAGACCACGTGGGTTCTGACCTCAGCTGTGCTCATCACCAGCTGCGTGACCCTGGGCTGTGTGTGTGTGGCTGCACCTCTGGGGGCCTCCGATCCGCAATGCTGAATGAATGTGTCCGTCGGCAGAACCAGGATTAGAAGCAAGAGACCTGGCTCCCAGTACTGGCTCTCTCTCCAGGGCACGAGGCCTTCTGGGCCTTCGTCACCTGGGACGCCAGGAGGTGGCTAAGAAGGGCATGAGCCAAGAAATGAGGTGCCCGGGGTTGGTGGAAAACGAAGCGGCTCAGCACACGCAGCACCTCCACGTGGGACCGGCACGCGACGGCCAGCACGCGTGCACAGTAGCTGCTACTCCACCACCACCGTCCCCCGGGGCGCTCACACTCAGCGTCACACCTGATGACGCCAAAACAGCAACTTTGCTTATGGTCACAGCTGCAGGAAGGAATAGAAATGAGAACCCAATAAAGATGGCAAAACTGTGTTATCTTCACCCATCACTTAAATATCTGAAAAACGGGGCAAGAGGCCGACTGAACACTTCCCTGCTAGAGAAGCCGCTGGAGGTGCTGGTGGAAGATGTTGGGGGTTGCGGGTGTGGACAGAACCCAGCAGTCTGGGACTCTCCGGCTACAGAATGCACTCGGGCAGGGAGAACACCCTGGAAGCCAGGCACGCGCGCCGCACGTGAGGCCGGAGGGCGGCCGGAGGGCGGCCGGAGGGCAGCCGGGCCCCGAGCGTCTATGGGCACGTGTGTTCCTCTCGGAAAGGCAGAGTCACAAAACCACCAGGATGCTAGTGAGTCGCAAAAGCAAGAGGGATCTGAGCTCACCGTTGGGGTGGGAAGGAAGCCCCGTGTAGGTCAGGGTTATAAAGCCCTCGGTGGACAGCTGCAGGCTCTTCTCCAGGCCCACCTGCCTGCTTGGCTTCAGGTTCCTCAGGTCGTCCGTCTGGCTTTCTGCCTCACAGCCGGAAGCTGGCTTCCCGTCCAGGGTGCCGCAGGCGGGCATCTCACCGCACACATTTAACTGCAGGCCAGGGGGTGAGACCAACGCACCAGCTCAGGCTGTGTGACCCGCCGTAGACACAACCGTGCAAGGCAAACCCTGCCCCGACCCCGCAGGGCAAACCCTGCCTTGCCAAACGGCTGTTACCCTTCAATATCATGCAAAGGACCAGCCTGCCACGTCTGGGCAAGTAAATCCTAAAGCTAGTACATAAGGCAGAAATCAAAGCCCAAACAGCAATGTCCATAAACTGCCTCTAATGGTTTATTTAGACAGCCCTGTATCTTTAAATGTATGAGACACACTGCATGCAACAATACAGAATGTTACAGTATTTTCTATTGTAATAGGAGAAGCAGGTATAGTTGAAGTCACGTTAATTAAAAAGTAAATATAATGGGATACCCCTGTGTTTTTTTTGTTTAAATAAAAGGCTTTTATTGTGTAAAAGCCTGTTTTATGTTCTGAAAAACTGTTTTAAACATTCTGAAATTCTGGAAAAATCTTTCTATGGCTTTATGAAGTCACATATAAATGTGATATATGTGAATACATGTACGTGTATTACATATATGTGAATACTCATATGTATAATACACATAATTCGTTTCATTTAGAAAAAGTATAGGTAAGATTTGCCAACATGATCAAGTCCCACACGATCCTAACCTGCTGAATACTAATCTAACAGTCCTCCTGAAAATTCTTGCTCTAAGTTTTCACTGTAAACTTACACTGTAAGATAACAACACAGAAAACTGTACGTTACTTAATCTTTTATCCAGTTCCCTTTTATGGAATGATTTATCCACTTACACTAAATAGAAACTATTATTCAGTTATACACTAGCAAACATTTTAGAAATGATTCATCATTGTCAAAAAAATTAATATTTGATTTTTCTCTCCAAACTTGAATTTTTAGAATACAAATCTAAATGTGATTAGATGCATCCAAATTTGGAAAAAGTAGATACCCTGTATTTCTTTCTTAATTTATTTTTAATTGGAGGATAATGGCTTTACAGTCCTGTGTTGGCCCTGTATCTCTCGAAGCTACCGACACCGTTCCATTTAAAGCCAGAAGTTGACAGAATGGAGCGGAACTCGCTCTTGGGTGTGAGACATGGACAGACTTCTCTATCACAGGTCAGTGTTTATGGACAATGTACACAAAGTTAAGATCTCCGTACACAAAGTGTCTTTCCTTAAGATCACAGTTTCGTATCTAAGAAATGGCCATGGAGGAACACACCCCGGCCGACGGCCGGCAGCCACGCAGCCTGCAGGAGGACACGTGGCAGCCCAGCCCTGCAGGGCCAGGTGCCAAGACGCCACGCCAAAAGAGCAGCCGGCTGGCGGGCGGTGCTGCCGGGGGCCCTTCTGGCAGCACAAAGCCGGCGCCCTGGCTCCCGGGAGCCTGGTCACCCCATCATGACCGTCATCCGGAGCCTGTTCCTGTTGTCTGCGACCCCGCAGCCGTCACCTCCTCCTGCACCCCCCCTGCCCCCACCCAGCCACTGCACAGAAGGAGCCTTTCTGGTCGGTTCTCCGTCGGATCGCCTCTTCCAGCATGGCCCCCACAGAGGTCATCTTTTCTGGCATGTTCTTCCGGGCTCACCTCCTCGGGCAAGTCCTCCAGGGGACTCACCTCTTCTGACAGTCCCTCAAGGGGCTCCACCTTGACGCTCCTGTCTGCGTCTCACACTCACAGAGGCAGCCAAATACACTGCAGTCACCTACAACAACCTGTCCCGAGCCAAACTCTGGGGCTAGCGACCTCTGAGAGGGGGTGGGGGAGGGAGGGGCCATGAGCACCATGCTGCTGGCTGACAAGCCCGCCACGCGTCGGTGAAGGGCCCCATCGGGGGTCTCCAGGCTCCGGAGCAACCTGCACGCCCTCCCACATGTGCTGTGCCTACAATGCCCCCTCTGTTTCGGTTTTATGACCGTCTCATCCCAGCTTCCTGCTTTCAAAGGTTAGTCTCTTCTTCCAATGTGGATTCTGCTAGAAAATGTTAAACCGAAATACAGAATTCTGAAAAAGCTCTCTGCCAGCAGCACTTCGTGAAAATCAAAGTCGCCCAGTCATGTCCGACTCTTTGCGATCCCATGGACTATACAGTCCATGGAATTCTCCAGGCCAGAATGCTGGAGTGGGTAGGCTTTCCCTTTTCCAGGGGATCTTCCCAACCAAGGGATGGAACCCAGGCCTCCCGCCTTGCAGGAGGATTCTTTACCAGCTGAGCCACCAGGGAAGCCCTCAGCTTAGAACGGAACACAGTAAGTGGAGTTTCTCCTCTTTGTTGCTCCAGACACACTGCCAGGGCCGCCCATGAAGGAAGGGCTATCCAAAGATTCCGGAGCATGCCATCAGCTCGTCTCCCTTTTACAGGTGGGCACGATCACCATTTCCTCTTGACCAGGGGCTCAAAACCCCAGTGGGCATGAGAACCAGCCGGGGCCTTGTCAAAAGAGCCTGCTGGGCCCCACCCCCAAGACGCTGCCCTGGCCACAAGTTCCCAGGCCACGTGTATGCTGCTGGCCAGGGACCACCACGCCAGATGCAGGGCCAGAACCAGGAGCAGCCAGCGATGTTCTGTTCCCAGTTCCCATCTGCAGAGCAGGAGGGGCAAGGATTTCACCTCATCTCCCCTTACATTTGGACTTCTTGTCTCCTCCTGGGTGAGGGCTGCCATCCATGCCCTGGGCAGCTCCTAAGAACACCTGCCTCCCCTGTCACGAGATGAGGGTGAGCTCCACGCCTCCTCCCATCCTTCCAAGGCAAATCAAGAGTGCACCCCACAAGTCTTACCAGAAACGTCTTGCCGATGCCCAAGGCAACATATCCTTGGGAGTTGTTCAGTGGGTTCAGATCAAACACGTACCCGCTGTTGGGGTCCCTGATGGAGCAGGCCTGCGGGAACGAAAGGGCCAAAGAGGCACATTCAAGCCCGGTCCCAGAGGACACAGCAGGGACAGAGCATCGCCCACGTCTGCCTGGCACTGACCCCGTCGGAGAAGCGGCCCCGGGCGAGCTCACAGCGCCTTGTGGTGCTGCGCCCGAGGCGACCCAGGTGGGACAGCAGCTCAGAGGTGCCGCCCTCACCTGAGCCCCCAAGACTGCTGCATTCACCCAAACAAGACCTCAGCTGAGCCCCAAGGAAAAGTGAGGAACCGTAAGTAAAGTGAAAGCCGCTCAGTCGAGTCCGACTCTTTGCAACCCCATGGATTATACAGTCCATGGAATTCTCCAGGCCAGAACACTGGAGTACCCTTTCCTTTCTCCAGGGGATCTTCCTGACCCAGGAATTGAACCCAGGTCACCCGCATTGCAGGCAGATTCTTTACCAACTGAGCTATCAGGGAAGCCCAAATCAGAGACAGATCCATGAGAGATCCACAAATAACTCCCTCTCTCTCCTCCTCATCTAGGAGGTGCAGTGCGCCCCCTTCCCTGTGTCTTCTTCCCGCCCCACCCACCCTATGCAGAGAATGGCGCAGCGGCTTCAGAAAGCACTGCCGGTGGGCGGGGGCCACGGGCTCCCACCCACATCCTCCCAGAGCCCCAAGAGCCCGGGACCCCATGCTGGGCACATTCCTCTGGGTGAGCTCTGTCACGCGGAGAACTGAAAAGGCAGGTGAGGACAGCGGGCAAGGCAGAAGCAGGGGCATGGCTGGCGTCAGAGCGTGAAAACCTCGAGCGCCACGTGAGCCCACACAGGCCGTATCCTACAGCCAAGGGGGCGCCGACGTGTCCCGGGTGTGGCTGTGATGTTAAATTAAGCCTCTGACCCGAGTGGCAGAGCGCCCCGGGGCCCCCAAGGGGCCGGGGGGACTGCGGGAGGGAGGGAGGGAGAGGGTGGAGGCTGGGAAACGGGGGAGCAGAAGGGAAGTCCTGGTTCTCATCCCAGGCCGGGAGGTGGGCCAGGGCAGAGGGTGGGGAACACGGGACCCCTTCCAAACGCCAGCTGTCCAGGCAGGGAGTAAGGGGAGGGAGGGAGGGGCGGGGCCGGGACGCCGGGCGGGAGGGGCCAGGGCAGCGTGGTCAGGGGCATGGGACCGCACCCGTACCTGGTCTGTGTCCACGGTGACTCGGATGGGACAGGCTGCCTCCGTGTTCCACAGGAAGCTGACCACGCACTCCCAGTTGAGAGAAAATATGGGATGGGTTTGCTGAAAGGCCAAATCCGGGATACAAGTCAACTCGAGGCCATGAAACGCACTCAAACCACCAGAACACTGGGTGGATAACAAAAAAACGAGTTCAAGTCGGTGGATTAACATACAGAGAGCAGGTGAGGAGCTTAACCTGCCTCATCTGATGACGACATCATCCTTCCTACTAAGGAGACTGTTCTCTCTTACCTGTGAATGCCAGCGCATCTACCTGGGGGGTCACACCAAGAGTAAATGGTAGAACTGGGATCCAAATCCGGGTCAGAGTCCGAGACTGTGCTTTTAAACACCATTCTACACCCAGAGTTGGACTATAAAGAAAGCTGAGTGCTGAAGTGCTGATGCTTTTGAACTTTGGTGTTGGAGAAGATTCTTGAGAGTCCCTTGGACTCCAAGGAGATCCAACCAGTCCATCCTAAAGGAGATCAGTCCTGGGTGTTCATTGGAAGGACTGATGTTGAAGCTGAAACTCCAGTACTTTGGCCATCTGATGAAAAGAGCTGACTCATTTGAAAAAAACCTGATGCTGGGAAAGATTGAGGGCAGGAGAAGTGGACAACAGAGGATGAGATGGTCGGATGGCATCACTGACTCAGTGGACCTGAGTTTTAGTGAACTCTGGGAATTGGTGATGGACAGGGAGGCCTGGCCTGCTGTGGTCCACGGGGTCACAGAAAGTCGGACACAACTGAGCGTCTGAACTACACCCAGACACAGAGCAGCGAGGCCCCCGGGCTGGGTGCGCAGGAGCGCGGCCACGCGACTGCGGCTCAGGCGAGGCTGGCCGATGGGGCGGGGTGTGCTCGACCAGCAGACGCACCAGCTCCCACACGGGCACAGACTCGACGGCTGGCCGGACACCAGGGCTGTGATGAGCACCTCCCCAGTGGGCCTCGGGGCGGGGCCTCCACCCGCCCTCTGTGACAGGTTAGGACACGGGGGCGGGGGGGCACGGAGGACGGCAAACACGCCTGTCCCTGCGGGCCCACCACGTGGCTGTGAGAAGCCCCGGGGAAGCGCAGCACCCCCGGGGACATGGCTCTCCATTTGCTGTGTGTGGCCTGGGCCCATGAAACGCACCAGGCCGTGGACCAGTGCTGAGGGGTACGCTAACAGCGTGAAATCGCTGTGAACACTGAAAAACACCGTCCGAATAGGATGACACAGGGAAGCTGAAAAAATAAGGGTCTGAGAGGGCTTCCTGGAACTGTCCAGTATCTCCACCACAAAGAGATTCCAGAGAGGGGAGGGAGGGGGACGAGGCCCAGCAGAGGGGACAGAGGGCCCCAGGGTGGGGTTCAGAGGGGCCCTGGAGGCGGCCAGCGAGGTCCCAGCTGCTCAGCTAGCATTCCTTCCTGGCGCTGAGAGCAGAACTCGGGAAGCCCAGCTCAGGCTTATCAGCGTGTGTTTATGGCTCAGCTATGCGACGCTTTGCTTGTACAAGCCTAGCTCGGCCTGTGAGCCTTTTCCTCCCCTTATCAGGCCAACTTTCTTAAGCTCTTAAGACGTGATCTCCTGGGAAAAAAATCGTGTGCTGGCAAAGGACAGAGAGAACTTGACATCTGTAAGATGACTAGGATGGAAGGGATGGAGCCCCAGCCTGCGAGGTGGAGTGGACACGCTGGGCCAGTAACACGTCCACCAAAGTGAAGGACGCTGCAACTGACCCTTACGGAGTGCCGCCAACCCTCGGAAATAATCTGTTTGACGATAAATGTGAACTCTATCATCCCCACTGCATGTCCATCAAAGAGCTTGGTGAGTGCTCAAAAAACATGTGATGCAATTATAAATGTCAAACTCCAGGTTAAAAAATAAAAGCAATTAGGTTTAGAATAACAGTGGACACGGTGGAAATGGACCCTCTGATGGGTGCACAGCACTGTAACAGCATTAATGCCACTAAACTCTACGCCTAGAAATGGCTAAGACAGTGAATCTTGTGTTATACTGATGTATCTTCTACTAATTGGTTTTTAAAAACCAGCAGGGAGTGTATATAATGGGCGAAGTTAAGTGAGACAGAGAAAGAGAAGTATCGTGAGACACCCCTTATACGCAGACAGACTCTAAAAAGAAACGACACAGTAAATGAACTTATTTACAAAAGAGAAACGGACTGACAGACTTAAGACGATGGCCCCGGCCTCCCCGAGTCTGCGGCACACGCGGACCTCAAGCAGAACCAAGCAGGACCCTCGGCCTGTGCAGAGACAGAGGGGCCCGAGCAAGCGAGGCCGGCGGCATCGCCCCAGCCCTCACCAGGCTGCCGGTGGTGCAGACGAGGTGGATCCTGGTGGTGTAGGTGGTGCGCTTCTGGTCACTGGTGGTGCAGGCGGAGCCGTTGACGTACTCCAGGAGCAGGCTGCCGCTGTCCTCCACCACGGGGCCCGTCTTCGCCACCCCCAGGTTGCTGATGGAGACGGTCTCAGAGTAGGAGCCCTGTGAACACGCGTGGCTGTTAGCTTTCCCTCTGGAGAGAGGACAACTGCGTCCTTCATCACTGACACGGTGGGCATTTCGTTACGCATGGCAGGCGGGTCCTGCAGACTTGCCACCGATGCTGGATTAGCGAGTTCAGAACCACCATTCCTCCGCAGAAGGGAAACACAGACTGCCCTCGATACCCATAGGTTCTGCATCTGCAGAGTCAACCGACCTCAAATGGAAAATACTGAGGGGAAAGAAATCCCAGAAAGCTCCAGAAAGCAAACCTTAAACTAGCTACCCACGTCTACTAACACAGCACTTACACTGTGTCAAATACTGTAAGTAATCTAGACAGAAATTATGGGGTGGACGTGCACCCGGGGACGTGCAAACACTGTGACACTGCACATCACGGACTTGCACACCCTCGGGTTCTGGGTACCAGCCAGGACCCTAGAACCGATCCGCTCCCCGCACACCGAGGGACAACCTCTCGGGATATTAATCTCCCATAGACTGCAATCATGAAACCTCAAAACCCTGGTAGGTCCTTTTTATTTTCACAAAAGTGAAAACGAGGTTCAGACATGTTAAGCAACCTATCGAAGGCCACTCCTCTCCCAGGCATTCGAGGAAGGACAAAGCCCAGTCCACGTGTGGCCAGGAGCCAAGAGCTTCTGGCACCACACTGCCCGCCCCCTCCAGCCTCCATCGTTTGGACGTCTGGGTAGCAGAACCGAGACAAAAATGCAGAGCCACGCCAGGCCACTCTGCACATGTCCACGACAGACCATGAGAGCACCCGGGCACTGATTTGGGGGTCACAAATGAACAGCGGCAAGTAGACAAGCTTGTAAATACAGAATCCGTGAATAATGAGAGGGGACTGTCCTTGGAGGCCGCTGCTCCAACACAGAGCACACACGTGCCCAAGTGCACGTGAACACACCACCACACTCCACTCAGCCAGCAGGGTGCGCCCATCAGCTTCCCTGAAAACACCTCTGAGCTGCCGTGTAACGGACCCCAGGGAAAGTACATCCCCGACACGCTGTTTACAAAGAAGCACACAGACATCTTTATTTTAAGACGCACCATGTACAAGGCAGCCAGGGGAGCGTTACCGAGGTTCTGGCAGTGACTGCGTCCCATCGAATGACAGAGTGCAGCCTGCACTCCGGGCAAGAAGGGCTGGCGCTCGGATCTGACAAGCAGGCGTCCCCCTCTAATCAGTCCAGAAGCAAGAGCTTTTGGAAGCTTAAACTCTCCTTGACAAACGTCTGCTGTTCAGAGTCACTTCCTCTGCCGAGAACCGTGGGCAGAGGCGGTCCCCCACACCCAGGGTTATTTGTTTTTTCATTTTAAATCTGAGTGGTGACTCAAGTGTGATCGCATCTATTGGGGGTGGGGGGGCAGGTGAGTTCACAGTGAGGCACCCCTTTCCATCTCAAGGGGCTTCTCAGCACGAGCTGGACCCACTCAGAGCCCCCCACTCTACCGCCAAGTCCCAGCCCAGGAGGGAGGGGCGCGCCGCCTCACCTGCTCGCCCTGGTACTTCATCTGACAGGCGGACGCGTAGCGGTCGCAGCCTGGCACTGGGTTGAGAGGGCGACACACGTTGATGTAGTACTTGCGCCACGTGCTGCGTGCCCCGCCGTTGTCCAGGGAGTACCAGTTGCCCCCGGGACCGCCCTCAGATTTCGCTAGCCTGAAAGGTCAAAGGAAACGCACGCTTTTTCCAGCCGACAGCTTTCGGCCTGATGATTCTTTTCTAAGCAGTTAGAGAAAGAAGAAGGGAAGGTACGCTGCCTATCAAACCCCCAGAGGCCAACCCCACTGTGCCTCCTCTCGAGCCTCATGAGACGCAGCCCTCTCTGCACACCTGGGACCACCTCCACACCGACAGGCATCGCTCTGAACGGTGCAGCTGAAGACGGAGGTTTTTGGTGGGCAAACACTGGCTGATCCTACAGAGGCTCCCAGACCATTAGAATTCACGCTGCTTGGAGCTCCCCACCCTGGTCCTGCACGCTCTCTCACCGGCTCAAGGACATGCCCACCGGCAGGGCCTAAGCAACCTCGGCCCTAGCTGGACAAGGCCAGGCCGAGGGCAGGCGGGCCCGCCTCACCTGGAGAGGTCATACTGGTCCAGCGTGAGGGGGTCGGTCACAACGCACTCCAGCGGCTCCTCCGGGCAGGCGTAACTGGTGTACCACCGGAAGTTGTATGTAGAGTTATCTTCCTCCTAATCTCAGGACAAGGACAGGAACACGAGAGGGTCGGCAGAGAAGAGGACCCGTTATACATAGCCAGCATTTGGGAAAAGGTGGGGCATTTCTTCCTAAGTAAGAATCGGAGGCAAGTTCATCTCCTTTGTCCATCCCCTCTCATTCTATTAAAAGGAAGACTGCCCAGCAACGAGTTAAGATGGAACCCTAGCCTCTGTTACGTGGGAACAAGGCAGCGCTATTGATGCTTTTGTGTGGTTTGTACTCTAAATCAGCAGTATCAAGGGCTGTGACTGAGGGTGGGATGGCCCACTGTTGCTCAGAAAATATACACTGCCCGTGTACCCTGGCAAATCTAAAAGGATTAATTAAAATCAAAGGAGCTGAGGCTGTGCCCAGGAAACCAGACTAATAATGGCTCTGCTTCTAAATAAAGGGCCCACGACAGGCTCCTGGATAAGTCCTGGGAAGCCAGACAATGTGACGGCTTCTCCCTGGGGACCATCCCAGCTCATGTGTCACCTACATCAGAACCTCCCTCGCTCCAGAAAAGTCACGAGCCCCATCTTCACCCCCTTTCTTCTCCTCCCCTGCCTTTACGAGACTAATGACCTCTCCCTCTTTTGCCCTGTCGCCGAGCAGACGCACATGTGCACCCGTGGCTCCCACCTGATATTCAGGGAAACCCACTCCGGCATCTCGGTCACAGAGAAAGGTGATGAGCGTGGCTCTCGGCGTGCGCTTCTCGTTATTGTAGGGTGTGCCGTCCCTGTAGGTCAGCTGGATCATCCCGTCGTAATACGAAAGCTTAGCATTGCTGCGTCCCAAGTTCCAAGACTTCCTATCACTAAAAGAAGCCGAGCATTTCTCAGAAAAGATAGCAGGACCAGCGCTGAGTGATGCTGGGGTGCTGAAGGAGGGGCACCGGGCCACTGGGGGGGGGGTGGTCGCCAAGACCCCGGCGGGAAGATCTCCACACAGTGGGTGCGGGAAGGTGAACCCACTCTCACGCCGGATCCGGATCCACCATCAGCACCACTGCTTTAAGGCCCAGCTCCCTTCACCTAAGCTAACACTGCACTGAACTTGGAGAAGCAGGAGCATAGATCCCCCAGGCGGCCAGGAAGTGCTGACTGCACAGAAGTGAAGGCCCCCCTCAACGCTGCACACCCACTTTCCATCCTGCCCCTCCTCTAGAAACTAAACGCCCTTAGTCCAGGCCCTCCTGAGGTTTAAAGGCGTGTCAGAGAAGGACATCGGCAGGCGGCAGACCTGTCCTGGAGGAGGACATCTGCGCGCACGGGACACCCAAGGGAGCACCCGGATCACAGAGCAGTCACTTGCCTTCTGGAGATCTGACAGGCACCCGAGTCAGGCGGGCAGACACCCACGGACACTGGGCCGCACACATTGATGTGGAACTCGTACTGGTCCGTCTCGACCCTGTAGGCATCCTTCTTCTTCGTGAGAGGCGCCAAGTCAAAAGAAAACCCTAGGGAAGAACCAAAAACACCCCAGGCGGTCAGAGCATGAGGTGCAGGAGAGGCCGGCCCGGCCAGGACGGCCATCGCCGACCTCCCCCCGGGGACGGGCCTCCTCCTCCTCCACCACCTCGCCCCTTTCCGCCGCATTCACCCAACACCCGAGCCGGAGCCCACAGTTCCTGGCTGAATGAACCACTGTTGTGTCGGAAGCGGGACCACAACCACGATACAATGACCTTGAAAAGGCTACAGTGGGTTTCACAGCCAGAAAGGCTCTTGGAACACCTTTTCAGACATGATTTATTTCCTGTGTTCCTTGCGTTTCATGATCAGCAAACCCACTTCAACTATGAATATCAGAGAGGTTTTTTTCATTATCTCAAATAAGCCTCAAAACACCAGATTTTCAGGGTTCTGGTCAAACAGTATTAACATAAATTCTGAAGCAGGTTATCATCTCTGAAACACTCAATGAGAAAATGTTAGAAAACAAACAGGCTTTCTCTGGTGGCTCAGCAGTTAAGGATCTATCTGCCTGCTAATGCAGGAGACATGGGTTCAATCCCTGATCTGAGAAGATCCCATGTGCTGCGTTAACAGCTAAGCCCGTGCTCCACAACTACTGAAGCCCATGCTCCTAGATAGAGCCCACACTCCACAAGAGAAGCCACTGCAATGAGAAGCACCCCGCTCCCCCAAACCAGAGAAAAGCCTAAGTAGCAATGAAGATCCAGTGCAGCCAAAAAACAAACAACTAAAAAACAAACTAATGCCAGCTGCAGCGGTCCCGAGAGAGGCTGCCCCACAGGGTGCTCGGATACACACCTGCCTGGGAGTCAAAGACCGTGCAGTTGTCCCCCTCGGTCCTGGAGAGCACGCAGGCCGCGGCCGTGTACCACTCAAACTCGTAGAAGCAGCCGTCAGCACTGGAGGTTGTCAGCACCGGGGCACTTTCTAGATCACCTGTTGATGGGGGTACACAGACTGGTCACTGATCCGGTCTTGAGACGCTTCCACGGCTCTCAAAGCAGCTCTATAAATACTCATCTGAGGTCGCTAGAGTGGTCACACCGACAGGGACAGGACAAGGGTTGGGGTGAACTAGTGTTTAAAGGGGACACAGCTTCAGCTCGGGAGGATGAGCAAGTTCTGCAGATGGACGGTGGTGTAAACGTACTTAACGCACCATGTGAACGTAAGGTGCTTAACGCCACTGAACTGCAGTTAAAGGGGCGAATTTCATCTTATGTGCGTTTTACAATTCCTTTACAATGGCAAACTTCATGTTATGTATATTTTACAATCTTAAAAAAAAAATACTGTCCCCAGTCCCTGAACTTATCTCACAGCCGGGAATTTATCCAAAGGAAATCTTCCAACAGGAGGCAGCGGGGACATGTCACAGCACAATTAATGCTGGAAACATGTTATTAATCCAACAATAGAGAAAAAAATTGAGTAAAAATAGTAAAACCAAGCCAGGAGCAACAAGGAAGTCCCGACAGATGATAAATGTGACTGAGGCACAGAAGGGCAGTCACGGAATGACGTGTTTTGAGAAACATAAAAAATGTGCAGATGTATATATAGATCCTGACCTCTGCAAAACAATGTAAACCTATAAATAAAGGCAGATCAAGAGGAGTATTTATTGTGTGCCCGCTGAGGTCACGGATGATGTTTTGAGCCGCTCATGATGTTCCCCCTCTGGAGGAAGTCAGGGGGCCCCACGGTCGGCCGGCACCAGGCCTAAGGAAGAGGAAGCCGTGCCGAGAGCATAACTCATCTGGAAAATTGCAACATGACCCCCTCGGACACCATATGGTTTCTCCATCTCTGGGCCGGTTTGGGGTGGGGGTGATCGAATCCAGAGGGGCCACCACAATGCTTCTGGACCTCAGCGCTCTACCGCGTCGCCCCGGCGGTGGCCGGGGAGAAACACAGAAAACAGAGAACCCCAGGCAGGAGCCCAGGAGACCCTGCGATTTTTGTGTTTGCTTTTCATTCGTACCTGGTTTGCACATGAGTGTTACATTTGTTACTATTTTCTGGCCACCACCACACTCATCTCCATCTGAGTAAGAGAGGTGAATATGTCCTTTCTCTCTGGTGGGAGAAGAAATAAATCTGCCCAGATTTTTACTTCCGTTCTTATCTAGAAAAGAGAAAGAAAGGGGGGAACAAAACAGAAGACGTGATCAAAAGGAGTTAACGACGCAGACGAGGAGGTACTGAGGGGGAGCTGAGACCCCCAGGTGGGCGCTGGCCCCTTCCCTGGCCGAGTGAGCCTGCTCAGGACGGTCAGTGGGTCTCTAGACCTGAGTGACACATCTGACCAAGCAGGGGCGGCCTTGCTGAGGGCCCCGAGGGTGCCTCCAAGAGGAGGAGAAAAGTGCGAGAGTGACTCACAGCATCCTTCAAGGGCAGGGGAGGCAGAGAGAAGCAGGAATGCCTGTCATGAGATCCCGGAAAATAACACCGTTCCCCCATTTAGGGGGGCCTCAGCTGCCCTGAGGCACAAGGTCATTTGAAACCGAAGGGGTAGCATTTGTCCCGTGACCAAAGCAGAAACTAAATCTGTTCAGGGGCCCAAGCAGGTGACCACTCAATTCTTGGTTCAGTGACTTTTACGATAAAGCACTGAAACTCTTGTCTCAAGTCCTTTCTTAAATAAAGGCAGGGACACAGCTGCTTAAAAAGACACACCACCAATTCTGAAGCCTGGGATAATTCCTAAAATCCAACCTGGATTTTATATTTAAATTCACAATCCCTTATAACTCTACTCACTGCTCTGTGGGGACCTGAACGGGAAAGGAAATCCAAAAAAGAGGGGACACATGTATACGTATATAGCTGATTCCCGTTGCTGATCAGCAGAAACAAACACAACACTGTGAAACAACTGTGTGTGTGAGTCGCTCAGTCGTGTCTGCCTCTTTGTGACCCTGTGGACTGTAGCCCACCAGGCTCCTCTGTCCATGGGATTCTCCAGGCTAGAATACTGGGGTGGGTAGCTCTTCCCTTTTCCAGGGGATCATCCTGACCCAGGGATTGAACCCGAGTCTCCTGCATTGCAGGCAGATTCTTTACCACCTAAGCTACCAAGGAACTAAAAAGCATCTGTACTCCAATAAAAAATTAATTAGAAAGTTAACAATTCACAATCGCTTATCTAATGCTTGCAAAACAGATTCCAATTATTCTGCCTGTCGCTTTCCAGGTGAGCCTTAAGTAACATGTTTAAACACTTATATCCAATTGAGAAGTTGCGGCCAACACAGTTAAAAGCCAAGGGAACTCAAAGGGTCTGTCCACTTCTCTCATGTAAGATTCCAAGAGTCCCCTTCCCCGGAAGCCATAATTCTTGAACAATTCCAGGCAGTACGGTCGTTAACAAATCAAAATCAGTTTTTTTATACAAGCACTGGCAGTTCTCTTCCTCGGGTTACAAGGTGAAAAGATAACCAAGTATTTTCCCACATGCTTCTTCCTGTCTCTAGTGAGCCCACATCAGAAGGCTTCCGCCTGCTTCAAGACGCCTGAGTGCCCCAGTTCCCTACATCTGAGTCATTAAACTCTCCTTTCCCTCCCATCCTTTATGCGCTGAACCCAGAGAGAGGAGGCTGTGATGAACCACAGGAAGCTCGTCTTCATTCCCTCCAGGCTGCATGCAGGCCGGCTCCGCCTGCTTCGGGGCCAGCGCTGCCTGCACGCGGGGGCGAGGCTCACCGCAGGGTACCACTCACCCACGGCACACACAGCCGCGTCTTCAGGGCAGCCCCGAGCCTGGCCTGTCTGCAGGACCCTGTGGCAGATGTTAATGAAGAAATGCTGCTTTTCTGTTTCGCTCTGACTGCCATCCACGGCTTCCCAATTTTGTTCCAGTTCTGTAACCGACAAAAAAAAAAAAAAAAAGCTTTTTCTAAGCCCTAGGCAGTGATTGCTTTTTTGTGTGAGTCACATCATAGACAGTGATGAAGCGGAAGGTAAAGGCCCGTGATCACTAAACAACAGGCTCTCACAATCTAGACCCGGGCAGGCTGGAGGCACAGACATGGGACTGGGGGTGGGGGTAGTGAATCTCAGGCTTGTTTTGAACATGACAGTCGACAGTAACAAACCAGCCCCAAACAGCTCCTCAGAAGCGGCGGCTTACCGGAGCGGCCTGAGGATTAAACAGCAAAAGTTCTCCCAAGCCCCAGAGTCTGAAATCAAAAAACTGAAAAGCAGAGGCCGGCGCCAGCCCTGGAACCTGGCAGGCGCAGGCCACTGGTGACGCATCTGCCTCAAGACCGCAGATAAGGCAGACTCGGCCCAGGGCTTAGCACTCGGGGCCCCCAGAAGATAAACAAGACACGGGGGGCCCCTGAACTCAAAACCGTTCACGACCCAGTCATGTTTGAACAGAAAACATCCACAGAGGGAGAAGCAGCGGGGGCTGAGAGCAGAGAGCAAGTCAAAGGCAGACTGGCCCCAAACAGCCCCCGCGGACATGACTGAGGACCGGGAGGGAAGAAGGCCGTGCAGACGGAGACGATGCTCCGGCCCAGACTGGAATCTGGGGCTCACCGTGGAAACCCCTCAGCAGTGGGAGCACACCCCACTCACTACACAGGGCCGTCTGCAACCGGAAGGACCACTTGCTAAACAAGGCCACGCACAGTTCTGAAAGCTGTGGTGGGAGGGCTGAGGGGCCTGCGGGCAGGAGGACGGCTAACTATCAGGGAAGGATTTTAGCTCTCACTTAACAACATCCTAATTATCTTGGTGCAAAGGCTACACAAAAAAACCCCTGGCCCACAGGACCAGTTCAGTCCAGTTCAGTCGCTCAGTCGTGTCCAACTCTTTGCGACCCCATGGACAGCAGCACGCCAGGCCTCCCTGTCCATCACCAGCTCCCGGAGCTTGCTCAAACTCATGTCCGTTGAGTCGCTGATGCCATCCAACCATCTCATCCTGTTGTCCCCTTCTCCTCCCGCCTTCTATCTTTCCCAGCATCAGGGTCTTTTCAAATGAGTCAGTTCTTTGCATAAGGTGGCCAAAGGACTGGAGTTTCAGTTTCAACGTCAGTCCTTCCAAAGAATATTCAGGACTGATTATTCACGAGGACTGATTATTCACAGAACCAGAGAGGGAGGCCAAAGTCAGCTGAGCTTGAACACATCTCTGCATCCTGCAGAGACCTTAGGCTGGGCCTTGGACAGAGGGATCGTTACCAAAAAAAAAAAGGAAAATGAAGAGAGGAACTGGAAAGCAGCACTCAGTCTATGGTGAGGAAAAACCGGGGAGGGGAGGTAGGCAAGCTGCTCGAGTCAACGCAGCTAGACGCGGCCGCAGAGGCCTCCCACCCCGGTGAGCAGAGGGGAGAGCCCTGCCCGCTAGGCAGACAGAAGGCTGGCCTCTCCGCCGGCCGGCAGAAGGGAACCGGGGCCCCAGGCCCACGGCACAGAGGTGCTGAACCACAAGAGCACCGAGACGCCGACTCCCTGGGGAATCCACTGCCTGAGGGCATCTGTGATGGGGCCCGTGTTCCAAGACCGGCACCCACAACGGAGGGATCCTCCTTCCGTGAAACGGCCCTAAGCAGTGGGGGCTCAGAACACATGAGTCATCGCTCCCAGAGCAGCTGGTGATTATGCGACTTCAGGCCACTCTGCCTGTCGCATGTGCTTTTCCACGAGACAGAGGCGGCTCTGCTGGTGCTGTGCTGAGTCGCTCAGTCGTGTCTGACTCTTTGCCACCCCCGTGGACTGTAGCCCGCCAGGCTCCTCTGTCCATGGGGATTCTCCACGGAAGAATACTGGAGTGGGTTGTCATGGCCTTCTCCAGCAGGACCTTCCCGACCCAGGGATGGAACCCACGTCTCTTAGGTCTCCTGCATGGGCAGCTGGGTTCCTTACCACTAGCACCACCTGGGAAGCCACATGCTGGCTGCAGGTATTCAACACTACTTGATATATGTATACACTGTGAAATGACCACCTCAGTAGTGTAAACATTCATCACAAGAGCTAGCAATTTCTATATGTGCAGTGAGAATTTTTAAGGTCTATCTTCTCAGCTGCAAGAGTTTAAAAAAAAAAGAAAAAGAAAAGTTTCTAATCACAAAGCCCGGGGCCTGGCACGCGGAAGGCACTTGGTCGTTTTTTTCACTGGACTGTGATAAGAGGAGCCCAAGGCCCTCCAACTGGGAACAGTTAACGCGGAACTCAGATCCAGATATCCCACCTCCCGAGTCAGTGTCGTCTCTGATAATTCACACTGCTCCGTGAGAGGGAGGAGAGGCCAGGATACGATCAGCTGACAGGGAGAACAGGGACAGCGCTCCCCGCCATGCTGGTGGGGAGGGAGGCGAGCCTCCTACCTGAGTGCCGGGCCAGCGCCGACAGGTCAAAGCGCTGCTTCCCGTCGGAGACGCCGCACAGCAGGGCCTCCCTCTCGTGCACGCACGCGTGCTTCGTGTCCCATGTGAAGAAGTAGGTGCAGTCCACCTCCCCGGTGAACACAGGAGCCCCTCTGCCGTTGTTACCTGTGTTGGGTCAAAAGGGAGACAGTGCCCACGGTGTGAGCGGCGCCAGGACGGCCCGACACCATGTAGGACGGGACCCCCGGGGGCAGGCTGCAGACCAACAAGCTCAGGGCTCAGGGCCTAGAGGCCAGAAGGCCCCCAGACCAGAGCGTTTCAATCAGAAACCTCGAGGGGCGGCCCTGTGCCCCTTTCATCTCAGCCGGATGGTCTCAACAGGACAGCAGTGTTTTCCATGGGTGTGAGCCCCCGGGAAGTGCTAGGCAGCTCATGGCCTGCGGTCAGCTTCCCACAGGCTCATAAACACCCTTTAAATCAGACCAGGGAGTCACTTCAGCTCCAGGACCGTCAAGGTCTTAACGACGTGCCTGTGAGCAGGACAGGTCCCCAGGGACTCGTCCCTAAAGCGAGCAGAGAAGAGGGAGAAGGTCTGATACGGTCTGGGTCTCCCCCCACCCCCAGCCGAAGGCGCTCAGGTCTAGGAACCTCACTCCCAGGGGGCCAGCATCCCAGATCCCAGGACTCGGGCACGTGTGGGTCTCTAACATTGTCCTCCAATCCATCAGCCCTCCCTGTAAGCCAGTTTCCCTGGTCCACGTAGCCTGGGATTCTGCAAACTCTGTTGACTTTTCCCCAACGAGAAATTCTATCCCCTTGCCTTTCTGAGCTAGTGCGCCGCTGGCACGACAGCCGGTTTTCCACCCTTGATGGTTTAATAATCCTCCTCTGGACCTCCTGCACGACTTGCCTTTCTCAAGGTTTAGTGCCCTGAAGAGAACAATGTTCTAACAAAAAGGGAGATAATATTCCGCACCAAGGGTGAGCGCTGCTTCAGTGGCAGCTCCTGTTAAACCTGTAATAATATGAACATCGCAACCCTAACACCAGCAACACGGAGCTCACGGAGCGCAAGCCACGGTGGGCAGGGAGCTAAAGCCGGCGTTCGCGCCGGGCCGGACGGCAAACAACGTGCTCTGCGTTAAGTGCTTTGCATCCATTCGAGGATTTCATCCCTTCATGCCCTGTGGCATGGGGACAGTTTTAGCCCCGTTCTGGAGATGTAGGAGGGCTAAGTAGTTTGCCTATGGCTTCACAGCTAGAAAGCCAAAAATCAAACCCAGACGGTCTGGCCCCAGAGCCAGACTCAGAACCACAAGTACTTCCCTGTGCTACTGTGGGTTTTTTCTTTCTTCTGTTTTTCAGATTTTTTTTTTTATCCTAAACTGTTCTCCCTAAGAACCGGTGCCCCCAACCTCCTTACCAACAACACACAGCTGGGGACAACGACGCCCCCCAGGTTGGAGCAGTGAAGCTCCTCCAGCTCTCAGCGCCCGCCCCCCATCCACCCACAAGGTTCACATTACTCCCCGCTGGATCAGTATTTCATCAGTATTTCACTTTGAATCAGAAAAGATTTGTGTTTCCTGAAAACCTGAGGCATTCAGAGTGTTTCTCTTTTACCAGGTAACTTCACAGACGATTAAATACCAATAGTATTGTGAATGGTTCTAGGATCATCCTCCCTTAGGAGCTAGGTTTGCATCTGAAACGCCATAATGATCCACAGGGAGAGTCCATTTTAGTAAAATTTAAATAACCACCAGCCTGCCCGCCCCTGACCTGCATTCTTATTTAACTCCTTGGAGAACTTTTGGAGAATAGAAAACTAAGACTCCTCACTACCAAGCTATGTTGCTTTTATTTTCTGTTTGGTTGGTTTTAGGTTCAAACACATAAAGCTAGGTTCATTCTTACAATACTTATACAGCTATTACAAACAAGTCGAATAATTTTAAAAATTAAAATAAATGACTTGTTCATTCAGACCACATGGCTTTTTAAAAACACAATGGCCTTGCCTCCAGGGCCGCTATCTTCCTACGGTTTCCACCCACCAGCGGGATCAGGGTGACTTTCTGTCATCTCTCCATCAGTGCTCTCCACGCAATTCCGAAAGCTTCCTGGGTGTCCCACCTGCACAGGTTCCTTCCCAGCACACCCTTTATGGTATGTGGCCTCCACAACCAGCTGGAGGCAAAGCAGACTCTTCCCTCGGTAGCCGGGGGCCGCCCCATCCCCCCCTGCCCCAACAAGAGACGGAGCTGCCCACTCGCCAGACCGGTTCAACCTTCTCTCCAGGCAACCACATTTCCTGCCTCCCTGACTTTGAAGTTGGGTCACTTCTCTTAGTTCTGGCCCATTAAAAAATAAAAAAACCTGCAGTTCCCATTCTGTGAGGAGTCCTGAGACCACATCCACAGACAGCAGCAATACAGGATGCAAAACACACTTGTCTCCAAGTGACCGCACAGGGCAGAGCCCCTGAGACCTACACAGAAACTAAGTCTTCAATGTGATAACTGGTCACGTGGATTTGTGGATGGTGTTTTACTAGCCCAGGCTAACGTAACTCCTCCCTGCAAAATAGTCTAATGTCCCTATTTGACAGGATCACCAATAATAAGACCTATTACATCAAACAAGATGTTAAGTTATTGAAACAAATGGTAAAGAAAATACATTGTGGATAAAGGAAGTAAACTTGTGCACCTCTGTGTCTTGAAAAGCAGGAAACCCTAGATTCATAAGCCTAAATAATTCCTGGAAATCCAAGTTGAACTATAAACCACCCTTCACAAGCTTCCGTGGCCAATTAACACCCATTCAAACATGCAAAAAATACATTATTACATGTACCCAATAGACACGAATCCACTAAGGACTTCCCTTCTCTAAGCTCTCTAAACTTAAACTCAAATAAAGCAACAATGAAATAATTTCATACTACACACAGTACAGTACATATAGTTAGCTCCAAATTACAGAGCTGGAAGGAGCCTTAAATATTTCATAATGCAACTCCAGCCTTAAAGAGGCTCAAAGTCTCCCACAAAAACATCTAGAAGTCTCTGGGTCGGGTCTCTGTGTCATCAGTCACAAGGAAATGAGCCTAGGAAGACACGTGTCTTCAGGACCAGAGCATTGCCATTCACTTTGTCAGCTCTTTGGCACCAAGGTTACGTGAAGGAATGTCTTCTCCTGGAGTCGGGGTGCAGGGTTACGATCCATCGCTGATGAGGTGGAGCGTATAAACATGGAGCAAATTTGGTAAAACATTAACGACTGTTTAGCGTGAGGGGTAGGCATGTAAGTTTTCATCGTAATGTTCCTTCTACTTATAGATTCGAAAACTTTCCTAACAAAAAGGAAAAAAAAAAAAAACGAATGACCTCTAACTGTTCTTCCAGTCTCCAGCCCACTTGGGCTCTCTAGCTTCCTGGCATGACTCCCGGGTCTTTCCTGGGAGTCCCTGACCAGGGGCCCTCCTCAACATCCTCCTGCGGTCTTCGGGGGTGATCATTCAATCCTCCCAACGTGCCCAGATGAGATCAGCGCATTCCCGACCACCTCGGCCAAGTCATTAATAAAAAGCGCAGACGGAGCGCGGCCGGAGGAGGCAGCGACGGGGTGGAGGGGGCCCCGGCCCACACAGGGCGCCCGCAGCAGAGCCGCCCAGCCGGCCGGGGTGGGGGCAGGCTGCCCGAGGGTCTGGGCAGGGGGCTTGGGGGCAAGGAGGAGGCTGCCTCTCCCAGGGGGCCCAGGCGGAGAGGAAGGGGTGGACTTCACAGAGGGCCTTCTGAAGACCCAGAGGAGCTAGGGATGACGGCAGAGGGATGGAGAACCTGGGGAGGGCTGCGGGGCCTTCCAGCAGGAGGGAGACAGATCCAGAGGCCGCACCCAAGCCAGATGTGTGTCCCACCCCCCACCCCCACTCAGCCCCTGCGCACTGGTTTCCGGACAGAGTCCAGACCCTCCACAGGACACACGAGATCCCCACGGTGCTTCACACTCTTATTTAGCCAGGGTTGGGGCCTTCAGCTCTGACCTGCTCGCAGCTACCCCGATGCCCACCTCTGCATGAGCTGCTCCTCCTGCTACGAGCATCAGCCCCCTTGGCCCCCGTCTTTGGAGCCTGGCTCACCGCCCCCTCACTGTCCCATAGGCCTCACCCACACAGCACCTCTTAGTCCTCAGGGGGACCCAGATACCAGCCCACTGACCTTGGGGCCTTCCTCCTGACACAGGCCCCCAGCAACAGGCCTTGCCAGGCGCCCCGACCCCGCCCGCGTCACCCCGCACTGTGGTCCCCAGCGCCCTTCTCCCCAACTCTGGTCTGCACACGCCCAGAGCTCTCAGCCATCAAGGTGTCCCCAGGCCTCGCAGACAGGAATCAGTAAAATGTGTTCAATGAGACAGAATACGACTCCAACGTGGAGACCAGGGCACGCGTGGGGGGCAGGGGGGCCGACGGACCACAAGCAGGGCCGTGAACCACAGGGGTGGCGGCGGGTGGCAACGGGAACCGAGGGGCACCCTGACGCCCTCCCACCTGCTTCATGCCAGGTGAGTCTCTGCTTGCACCCCGGGGGCAAGTCACCCCCTCTCCTGCCCCTGTTCACCTTCAGACACCTGCCTCTGAAGCTCGGCTCCCGCCACGCACGGCTGCCTCTCCCAGACCCCCGGGAAATCACGTAGGAACCTGCCCCGGGACCAAAAGGTTAAAACTCTTCCATGGGAACGTACAAAACAAACAGAGAGAGGAACCAGGGGCCCCTCGGGGTGGAGGGATGGGGCGAGCCGGCCGGCTGTGCGGATAGGGCCGGACCCGGGCGGTTCCCAGACTGCAGCTCTGGGCTGAGGCCCGGCCAGCATGCAGAGAAGCCGGGGGGGGGGGGGGTTGTCACCGCTTGGGAGGCCCCAGAGGGGATGGCGTCCTGATGAGGGGGAGACCCCCATCACCTCTCAACAGACCCCAGCTGCGTGGAGGATTGCTTGAGTGGGAACAGACATGCCAGTGGCATGGTGGCCTCGAGGGAGTTCTCAGCCGCTCAGAAAAGACTCAGTGTGTTAGTCGCTCAGTCCAGTCCAACTCTTTGCAACCCCATGGACTGTAGCCCACCAGGCTCCTCTGTCCATGGGATTCTCAGGCCAGAATACTGGAGTGGGCTGCCATTCCCTTCTCCAGGGGATCTTCCCAACCCAAGGATGGAACCCGGGTCTCTGGCATTGCAGGCTGACTCTTTACCAGCTGAGCCGCCAGGGAAGCCCACCTACTCCACTTAAAGCCACCCTGTGGCCTCTTGGAATCCCTGGAATCCAACCTCGATAGCAGGGCAACCGCTGCAGAAAGGTTGACCTAGAAACTCGATTCCTGGAAGCAGACTTGTTGAGCAGCCCAGCCCGCTGGCTCCGTCCACACCCCAGTGAGAGCTGAACGTGGGACAGGAAGGCTTTCCCAGCAAGCCCAGTGCCAGGCCCACTCCCAGAACAAACAGAAAATGGAAACAGGATGTGTGTGTCCACCGTTGGGGGGGGGGCACCGCTACCACAGACGGGGCCTTGTGGGGCCCTGTCTGCAGGAGAAGGTCTGCCTGCCAGCCCTCTGCCTCCACGGACCCAGCCCACCAGCGCAGAGCCGCACTCACCTGCTGTGTGATTGCACTCGAAGCTGATGACACTCATCCGCTGGAAGCCGGAGCTGCACTCTTCGCCCCCGGAATAGATCAGGGTGAGGTCTCCGTCCGAGTACCTAGGTTTTTGTAACATACACACACACACATTTGGTAGAACCAAGAGAGAAACTTGAACGTCTAAAGCATTTCTATGGTAAGACTTTCGCACACCGTCCACAGATCAGCACAGACGCAAACAGCTGGGGACGCGCTCCCGCCATCTGGGGCAGGACGGTCTGGAAGAAAAGAGCTCAAATGGATGCGCTTGGTATCCTCTCACTTCAAAGTAATAGCTGGCTGAAAGAGAGCACAGATGGCTCTGCTGGGAGCATGAGGACTCTTCTGCCCTCATTTTGGGGTTCTGCACAATGTCATTTATGCCCAAGAAGCCACAGCTCTGCCAGCAAGTGCCACAGAAGGTCTGACAGAGGGACCCCGGATGACAACTTCAGAGAACTAACGCTTTGATAAAAGCTTTTGTGAAGGTTAATTCCTGACTTCAGGGGTCAGGAGAACTGTACTGAATGCATTCCCCTGGTTGTTCAACACTTGGGTATGAAGCCAATGGTGCTTCAGATTTCTCAAACCACCAGAGAAAAATCAAAACTTCTAAGGAACATAAGTTGTAAAACGCAAAAGCCATATCAACTAATCAAGTAACTTAGCTACAGCATGGTTCCCTACAGACAACAGATAATAAAGCAAATCATACCAACAGAAGCACTTGTATTGTAAGGCTAGGAAAAACAGCCACCTGGGACAGTGACAAACAGCAGGAAAAAAAATGCCAGCGTAGCTGACTTCCCTGCGGAAAACGGAAGCAGGGGGCAGGCAGGGGAGTGTGTTAGGCTTCAAAGGAACACACAGGATGCCCTTAAGAGTCACGCGGGGGCCGTACACACCGGAGGGTCAGGTTCTCGGGTCTCCCAGCCGCTTTGACTTGGGTGGAATCTGCCTTTTTCACTTGGCACACCGCAGCATCTTTCTTATCACAGATGGACACTTGGCTTCCTCCACAGATGCTCAAATAATACGTATACTCGTCCGCCTCCGAGGTGTAGTATGAGTCTGAGGCTGAGGAACGGGGTGGGGGACACACACGAGAAGGGGTTTCACAACGTGCACAGGCGTGGGAGAGCCACAGAGCCTCCCGTCTGACTTGCAGCGCCCGCCCCGGGGCAGGGGGCGCTCGGCCGGGGCCCCATCCCAGCCCCCAGGGCCCCCCGCTCACCTCCCACCCGGCTCAGCGGCTGGAGGTTGACAGCCACGTCGTGCTGCGCGCTGCTCAGGGTGCAGTTCTGGCTTTCCAGGTAATCCCTGTGGCAGGCGTACTCCGTGACCCACTCGATCTCAAAGCGGCAGTTGGATTTCGCCGTGAGCTTGGGAAGGGTGCCCTGCCGCGAACCCAGAGGAAAGGGGAGAAAGATTCGTTTCATTCCCGCGGCTCAAATGCAGTTTCTCTGCTTCTGGAAACGCTCAAGGGTGTGCTGCAGGGTTCTGACACTGTTCTCGTTCTGGTGCCACCATGGCCCTTAACGGATTGCGATGATTTGGCTTATAACAACTCTGCTTCCTCGAAGCTTTTCCGGTCCCTTCCAGAGTCACATGCAAACTTCAGCCTGGGAGCCTCCCCGTGTTCAGGGGGAACGTGGTCCCCCCTGGCCCACCATGCCCCTGGCAAGCAGTCACAATGTGCAAAGGGCCGCGGTCTCTTCACTCCTTTCTGTCACAGGTGCCACTCAGGCTGTGCCAGGTGGATCCCCGCCCCCAGGGGGTGGAAATCACTGCATCTGTGCGCACCTGGGGAGACAGCCCCTAGCCCCTCCTAGAATGTCCATGGGGGAGGTGGTCCCTAAACCCCTCCTAGGAACGTCCATGGGGGAGACGGTCTAGCCACTCCTAGGAACATCCACGGGGGAGGTGGTTCCTAGCCCCCTCTCATGAATGTCCACGGGGGAGACAGTCCCTAGACTCCTCTTATGGATGTCCACGGGGGAGACAGTCCCTGGCCCCTTCCTAAGAATGTCCAAGGGGTAGATGGTCCCTAGAGCCCTCTTATGAAAGTCCATGGGGGAGACGGTCCCTAGCTCCCTGTTATGACTGTCCACAGGGAGACAGGCCCTAGCCCCTCTTAGGAAGGTCCACAGGGTCTTGGGCAGCGTCACTTGTACGCAAATCAGTTTTGCTCCCGGGTGAGGCCAGGCTGTCACCTCCCCCAAGCCCACCCTCTGAGACGGGTGCTGAGGAGTAAGTCACCGTTCACAGGGACGCAATGCCACGCTTCTCACAGTCCCTGGGGGAGCGGTCCTTCCCCGGGCCCAGCATCAGGTGCAGCCGTGCTGCCTCTGGGCACCTCACGCTGCCAACGTTTACTGAGCACCCGCTGCGAGCCAGGCGTGGGACCGAGAGCCAGCTTCACGACCACATGGCCAACGAGCTGCAGGGGCCCAAGTCCAGCCCCGGCCGCTGACTTGAAAATCGATGCCCTAACTAACCCCTGGGCTGAGGGCAGCCCGACAAACACACAGAGACACGGGCTGGGCGAGGGCGTCCGGATGCCCAAGGCCGAGGGGCTGTGACCCCACGTAGGCGGGCGGTCAGGAAAGGCAGAGGCCAAGGGGCAGAGAGGGCTCGCGGCGGCGGCCAGGGCTGCGTGAGCAGGGGGTGATGGTGGGTGGCGCAAGGCTTCTCTGGGTGATGGAAAAGTTCTGAGGCAATAATTGTGCAATTCGGTTAGTGCACTAATAACCATTTAACTGCACTGACACTGGGTGAATTTTTACAGTATGTAAATTCAAGTAAAGCTTTCTAAAAGATTTATGTGACAAGGTGAACGTTTTACTAAAGTTCCAGCTCCTAAAAGCACTTAATGAGCCGGTGAAAATGCTTCAATAAACCTCCTAAGTGTGAAAGGCCCCAGGCCTAAGTCACCCAAGCTCTGCCCAGGCGACAGTCAGGCTGGACACAGAACCTCATAAGCTTCACGGAGGACACACCGGCCTCAACCGCCTCCCGTCCCATGGAGAAGGGAGGAGAACTCCCCACCGTCGCCCTCGTGAGAGTGTAGAATGGGGCTCACTGGATGCAGCACAGATCAGAGGGGGAAATGCCGAGACCACTGCCAGCTTAGAGCATCTCACGGGCTCCCTAATTCTGATTCCCACTTGTAGGACGCAAAGAAGAAATACACAAATACATGCCAAAAAAAAGTATAAACGACACTCCTCATGATCACCTTCAGGACCAGCATCGGCTACTGGCCCACCGGGTCTTAGCTGAGTTGACACCACGCAGCCCCGGAAGTTTGGCTGGACCCTCACTCTCATTCTCCAACCCACCCCCCACCCACAAAACACACACACACACACACACACACACACACACGCAAAACGGCCAGCTGCCAGCCAGAAAGCAGAGCAAATTTCACGTTTGTTTGGGGGAGGACATTCTTTGGCAAAAGAATTCCGTTCCTCCTACTTCATTCCGCGGGGAGGACAGGCAGAAATAAATTGGAGGAAAGCCCTACCCTTCCTCCCTGGGGACGCCTCCCTTCAGCAGCACTGCCATCTGCGAAGACACTTAAGTCGCAGAGGACCCGAGGGACTGTGCTGGCCCGGGGCCCAAGGGCACAGCAGACGCGGGCCCTACCCTCAAGGAGTTTACAGTGGGCACTGGAATTTGAGTAAACAGCCAGAAGACAGAGTCATCAATCTGCCCGTGGGAAGGGGAAGGGTAGGCAGGCAGGTGAGGGGGCTACTGCGCTCCTCTGGAGGCTGCAGGAATCTCCCTTAGGGCTCTCGTTTTCCCTACACCGGTACCCACCCCCGGAACCCCGGCGCACTGTCTGCCAGGCCCACACGCCATCTGCACCACTCGTTTCTTACTATGCTCCTACAAACCACTGAACCGTTTTGACTGTGCTTCACCTGAAGCAGTTAACAGACACGTGAAATCCACAGGTTCAGGATCATATGTACATTTTTTTTTTTTCAAATATTTACTGACATCCGCCTCGCTGTGAAGTTTTTTTTTTTTAAAAAAATAAATCTGTCCCTGAACCACTGGGATGTCATCTCGCGCGACCCTTGAACGAAAACACCATCCTTCGGATGTAAACGGAGGCCCCTCGGGGTGGTTGCGAAACAGCACACAGCCAGCTAAGCATGTGCAGCACTTGGCCAGGTCCAGCCCCGGGGCCGCCTGGCCCAGGACAGCACGTCTCCTGCGTGGGGCCCCCGGACACGAGTCCACTGAACGCCGCTGGGGCCCAGAGCTCAGGTCAAGCCACTCACCTCCCTGCGCTCCGACGGGCACACAAACGTGATGGTCACTGCTGGGCTGTGGCCGTCACAGAAGTCCGGCTGGCCGACCCCTTCCTTCACGTAACTCAGGACGAGCCTGGAGATGCACACGTTGGGAAGAGAGGGTTAGGGTGACCAACGCAGACATCACAGCCCTCAGGGCCCTCATTCAGGAGAGAGGAGGACAGATAGTAGGTCACAGACATAAAAGAAACCACAGGACAAACTCACGTTTATTTTCATTTGGGGGGATATAAAATTTAAGTGAACTTCAATGAGTGCTGTACTTTCTTAAAAAACAAACAAAACAAAAAAAGTCAAATAATCACCATGTAAAACTTAAGTTCTTAGAAAAGCTGTTGGGAGGACAAGGAACAAAATCATAAACCATCTAACAAAACAAAACAAACACAGCCCAGCTGGCCAAGTGCATTTCAGCCCACGAGGCTGCAAGACCACTTCCTTTCTAAATGACAACTTTTCAGTGCAAACCAAGGACTTTCTTTTTTAAACCTGAAGATCTCCCAGAGCACACTGGCCACATGGCCTCCCACGGGCGGGCAGGCAGGCAGACCCTGGCAAAGTCCACGGGGTGCTGGCCTCGCTGCGGGCTGCAGCCACAGAGACACCAAAAACAGACACCCTTCCCGGTCTCTGAAGGTGACCTTGGGCGTTCGCTCCATGCCTACATGCTCCAGAGTCCTCTCCAGCCCTTGCCAGCAGGAAGAAGTGCCCGTTTATCACTTGAAGACAGGGTGAGAGGCTGAACTCCGTCCCTGCAAATTTCACAAGCGGAAGCCCCGATGCCCAGCACCCCCGACGTAACTGTATTTGGACATGGGGGGCCTTGGAGGAGGGGATGAT
The DNA here is from genome assembly GCF_023699985.2 of Odocoileus virginianus. Lineage (NCBI taxonomy): Eukaryota > Metazoa > Chordata > Mammalia > Artiodactyla > Cervidae > Odocoileus > Odocoileus virginianus. The sequence goes on from NC_069707.1 coordinate 7,504,899, forward strand.
GAGGTCGCTGGAGTGGGCCCCTGAGAAAGGACAGCCGTCCTTATAAGGAGCAGGGGTTCGGGACACAGACACACAGAGGGAAGACCGTGAGGGAACATGGGGAGGAGGCGGCCGTCCACAAGCTGAGACCAAGGGTCCCAGGAGGAGCCCCCCCCCACCACGCCCCCCGCAGACACCTCGCCTCCAGAGCTGAGAGGGACCTGAGAGCTGCCCAGGCAGCCTGCGGCACTTTGCTAGGGTGGCCCTGGCAAGCGAACACACTCGCACACGTGGGAATCTCCCAGTGTGCTTCAATTTAGGTCACGCGCCAGTGTTTCTGGGGACAGAGTGCAATCTATAATTGCACACGCTGACACACCACGCGTTCCAGACGGGAGCAGGTGCAGCGAGACATCCACCAAAGGGCCCGGGAACAGAGAGTGAATAAAAATCCTCGCTCCAAGCTCAGGACGTGGTCACGTGCGACCCACCGGAGTGCAAGCTCTCTGCCAAGCCAGGGGCAAACACAAGTCAGGAGGAGAGCGTGTGTCAACAGCACAGCTCCTTAAGAGAAAATGAACCACCCCCGCCGGAAGCTAGGGGGCCCAAGGGGGGCTGGGGGGCCCACCGGACCCCAGTCGGAAAGCAAACTGCACCCAGAAGGACACTGGCAAAGTGGCCCTCCTGCCGCTTGCCCTCCAGGACTGTTTTTTTTTTAAAGAGATAGAACTATGAACATAAAACCAATGTCAGGGGTGATGAAGCACGGCAGATACCCAAACACACCATAAGATGGTGGCAAGTTCATGAAATGGAACCCATATGGATGGATGCGGGCTGCATCATGATACACGTGTTCCTGCTCTAAGAAAGAAATGATTAGAAAGTTACCAAGAATATGCAATTCAAGCAATGACCAGTAAGTTTACAAGCACGTGCAAAGTAGTCCCTTGACAAGGACTTTCTCAAGGCCTGTTGCAAAGGGGTATTCTTGCAGCTCCCCTGAAAAGCCAGGCTCTTGCTGAGGACTGCCCCTGCCAACAGCAGACTGACCTGTCATTGCTCACGAGCTTCAGCCCCTCCTGGGGCCGGCCCACGTCGAATGCCCGGTCCCCTCGCACCAGGCAGGCGGCCGCGCCGGTGGGACACATACGCACTTGCGGACTCGAGGCCCGGAGCGCATCTGTCAGAGTAACACAGGACGCTGCATCAGACCACGTGCTGGGCCCAGCAATCACACTCAAATCTTGGGTCCAGAGTCTCTTGTAAAAACCATCAGATTTTCTTAACAGTCTCCAATAAAAAGTAATAGAAATTTGGAAACTAAAATGAGTAGGATTACATCCTGAGACCCTGGGCAAGCCAAAGCCCACTCTGAAAGTGGACAATGGGATGAGCTCTCTGCCCAGCTGGGAAGCGAGGATGCAGCAGCAGAACGCTGGCTCTGCCCCTGGTCCACAGGAAGGGCTGGGAAGCAGGGACACGGGATATCACTGGTGGCTAAGGGGTGTACCCCGTCCTCCCAGAGCCACGGGAACCCTATGGGGCCAGGGCAAATGCACTGAAGCCTCCAAAGAAATCCTTCCCCCCACTCCCACCCCCAACGCCCTCAGACACAGACCTATGTCCCTGCAGACATTGATGAAGAGAGATGTGTCTGGGTCAGAGTCATCTACCAAGTAAGCACCGCTGGTCTTGATCAGTGGGTTTAAATCGTGCTTCTTGAGCTCTCTGTCGAAAGCGTAACACGGCACCTGGGAGAGAGAAGGGAGAAGGAGGGGCTTCCACACAGGCCTTCCCGTGGGGGGCCAGGGGCGCAGCGGAGCCTGCGACCTCCACCACGTGACACCTGGCTCCATGCTTCAGGGTCTCCAGTGAGGCCCCCGAGGACGGTACAAGCAAGGCCTGCAGGGCTCCAGCTGCTCCTGTGAGCGTCTCCTGCCAGCTGCTCCCTCCCCGCCACAGGGTCCGTCCCCACCAGGGTCCTCACTCACGGCTCCCTGTCCCTACCCTCCCTTAGCGACCGCCTCACAGCACCCTGGAAGCAAGTCCTCTCCTGCCTGCAACGAGCTCTTTTAAGGGGGCCTCTGGCTTCCGGCTTCCATGTACCCGACTCTGAGCCACCATCTCTACAGCCACCAGATCAACCCTTTCACAAGTCCGCCGAGTCACAAGAGATTGTCATACCGAGTGAAGGAAGTCAGACAGAGGAGAAATATCGTATGACATGCCTGATGTGAGGAAATCTAAAGAGACATGATGCAGCTGAGCTGACTTACAAAACAGACTCAGAGACTTCAGACAATGAACTTACGGTTGCCAGGAAGAAGGATGTAGGGAGGGAGCGTTGGGGAGTTTGAGACTGACAGGTACACCCTGCTGTATTTAAAATGGACCAGCAAGGACCTGCTGGAGAGCACACGGAACTCAGCTCAACGTCCTGTGGCCGCCCGGATGGGAGGGGAGTTTGGGGGAGAATGGGTACCTGTCTATGTATGGCTGAGTCCCTTCACTATTTAACCTGAAACCATCACAGTGCTGTTGATCAGCCATTCCTCAATATAAAATAAAAAGTTTTAAAAGGAAAAAAATCAAAAACAAATCAAAAAATTTTTAAAAAATAAAACAAAATTCCTGCTCAAAATCCACCAGAGGAGGGTAGTTTGGGGGAGAATGGGTACATGTGTATATATGGCTGAGTCCCTTAATCAGCTATTCCCCAATATATAAAAAAGTTTAAAAAGAAAAAACTAAAAAAAAAAAAAAAGATTAAAAAAAAAAAAAAAATTCCCTTGACTCACATCACTCCTGCTCAAAATCCACCAGGAGCCACTTCCCATCACAATGAGGGTGCGATCCCAGCTTCTCCATTGTCTCTGACCCTGCGGACCACTTCACGCAGCCACACTGGCCTCGAGGGGCACTTCAGCCCAGGGAAGAGACGCTGCCTCTGCCTGGAATGGTCCCTGGCATCCCCTCTCACCATGCTCAGGCCCCAGGAGAAGCGTCACCTGCTTGGTGTGGCCTTTTCAACATAGCCAGCTCTCCATGCGCCTCTCCCCGCCTTTTCCTTCATTGCACTGGTGTCTGTCACCCGACACCCTAACGTGCTAACGTGCCGGTGAGCTCCTGAGGATGGGGGAGCTTGTCACTGCTGTGGCCCCAAACAAGGCTGGAGCCTGGAGCCTGACGAGGGTCTGCAGACACTGCTTCACTAGCATGAAGGAAAGTTCCTCCTCTGGGCATCCGGCCCATGCTTGTGAGTGTGTGTTAGTCGTTCAGTCACCTCTGACTCTTGGCCACCCCAGGGGCTGTAGCTCAGCAGGCTCCTACATCCATGGGATTCTCCAGCCAAGAATACTGGAGAGGGTTGCCATGCCCTTCTCTAAGGGATCTTCCTGACCCAGGGACTAAACCCAGGTCTTCTGCATTGGCAGGCAGATTCTTTACCATCTGAGTCACCATGGAAGCCCTAAGTCTGAGGATTCTAACTCACACGTACTCTCTCTCTACAAACGAATGGCCTTCTGTTTTTAACAAAATCAAGGACTAAACCAAACCATCGCATTGTACACTTCAAATATAAGCTATTTTATTTGTGAATTACACCTGAATAAAACCAGTGGCGGGGAGGAAAAAGGGGTCCGGGGGAATGTCACGCACGAAACCCATTACGGCTGGCAAGACCCTGTGCTTTCCAAGCTCTACGAAACTATGCAGGCAAAGCGTTCAAGGCCACAAGTGTGCCCGAGTGAAAGCCCGGTCACCCAGTTCATGTGAAACAGCCCCCACATCTCAGCTGCAAAGTAATACACCACATCATTTTAAATGCCTTAGCCAAGAAATATTCTAAAAACTCGTGTTCTCTGCAAATCATTTCAGAGGGTCGATAGTCTGTTTCATCATTTCCAGTGGGTGATTTTCCTTAAACTGTTCGTTTGGAAAACTGAAGCTATTCACAGGCAGGTTCATTTACAAAGGTTAACTGCTTCATGTTAATGTTTAGCTTTTAAATGTTTCTCGGAAAGATGCTATCAACCCTGCAGGAATGCTCTGACCCACTAACCCTCTTCCCCTGTTCTGTTTGCAGAGAGTTCAGAGAGAGCTACTGGATTAAACCCAAGGACTCGCATCCCCTCGGCAGAGGCGGGGGAGGGGGACCCAAACTCATGTCAACCAGACCCTTAGAGCAAAGCCTCCCGCTGCCTGCGACACTGACCAGACAGCCCGATGCCAGCCAAGGAGGGCGGGCACGGGCACAGAGCGGGTTGAGGGCAGGAGGCCAGGACCCAAGCCTGGCACCATGTCCTGCCGAAAGGCCATCGAAGTGCAAGAGCGGGATGACTGCAGACCGTGACGACGCCCCGGTGGAAGTAACCCAGGTCCCTGATCCTGCAAATTAAAAGCTTGCCAGCCCCTAGCAGAGTAATACAATCAACAGAAATGTGTTAACTCAGAGGAGGGGGGTGGAATTGGGCTGACTGGTGAGACAGGAGACAGGAAGCAACTTTCCAGCTACAAGATGAAGAGAGAGGGCAGGAGAGCACCCAGCAGGCAATGGGCCGGCAGGGGAGGCCACCAGCCTCAAACTAGCTCCGTGTCACCTCAAGGCTAGAGGGATCCCTGTGGGCCAGGCCTGCAGACCCCCCAGCTCAAGGCCACGAGCAACTGCTGGCCGTGTCTCGACGCCAGGAAGGAACAGGAGACACGCCCAACGCAGCGCCCCCCAGAACTGGAGCAAGCGTCGGAAAAACAAGCAAGGCTCCTGGGGAGAGTCCTCCCACTTCCTGCTCCACTGAGCCGAGCAATGGAGACATTCATCAGCCCCGGGAATGCGGCGGCCGGCGAAGGGGGTCTCTGCCAGCTCCACACACAGCACACTGAGTCAGCCTTGTTAACGGTGCACGTCTGTACATTAACCATATTTATGCAACTCCACTAGGACCACGAGCTTTCCAGGGCTGCGTTTTCTGTGCTCCCTAGGGTGGAGTGGTAGGGGGTGCGTGCCCACGATCTTTGAAAGAAACGACCATCTAAGAGGACTCCACCGGGATCCACTGAGCAAAGCATGACACGGGTGGGTTTAAACAGCACTTTCTGGAACCCACCCCCGCCCCGTGCTCTCTGCCCATCACTCCACTCTAAATCTGACGAAGCCAAACCAACAAAAGCAATGAGGAGATACTAATAACGGGTGGAAATCAAGACCACATGGCCACTAAACCAAGTCTAGGTTGTTGTTTTTTTTTTTTTTAAAGAGGAATGATGAGTGTTTCTACATTTAATATAACTTTTGAAGTTATATAGGCTATAAGATGCGGTCAAATCCTACTGAAGACAGAGAAAAGGGAATATACTTTCCTATGACTTGCAGGGGTGAGAGCAACACTCCTGTTGTCAGTTGCTCGGTCGTGTCCGGCTCTCTGCGACCCCATGGAACGCATGAACTGAATCCCCCAGGCTCCTCTGTCCACGGGATTCTCCAGACAAGGATACTGGAGTGGGTAGCCATTCCCTTCTCCAGGGGATCTTCCCCACCCAGGGATTGCACCTGAGTCTCCCACGTTGCAGGCAGACTCTTTACCAAGTGAGCTGCCAGGAAAGCATCAGGCTCTTGTGTCCTTTCTATTCGTCTATACCTAAGGCAGAGCAGATGCCCTCCACACCTTCAGTCTACGGGCTCCCTGAACGCAAGAGCGTTTTCAAAATGTAATGACATTCCTGATGCTTAGCCCCTTCCAGAGATGAAAACTCAACAGATGAAAGCCCTGCCGCCAACCAGGCCCAAAGAAAAGGTCACTGGGAGCAAATCAACACTCCCCCTGAATCTTTCGATCAGCTTCTAAGAGAAGTTAAACATCACTTTTGAGAAAAACACAGGCTCTAATCTCCCCATTTCCACCCCCCAAAACCACCCAAGTCCAGGGTCAGCACCCTCGCTCTGTAAACATGTTAGGCTTTGTGAGTGACGTAGGTCTCTGCTGTGTATTCTTCTTGGCTTTTTTTTTAACAATCCTATAAAATATAAAAAAAGAATCTTAGGTCTGAGGCCGCACAAACACAGGATGCAGTTTGTGACTTCTTGACCTACAAACACAAAGAAAACCAAAAACAAGTCACCATTTCTTTCTTTGGGGAAGCAATTATTCTTTAGTTGGTAGGAGACAACTGTCAGTTCAGCAAAGCAAGGTAAAAAAAGAGATTTGGTTAAAACAGGAAAAATGGGGGTAATAACTATCGCTTGGAGAGGCAGAGTCCGAGAGAACCTCCACGGGGCCTGGCGTCTCTCAGGAAAGCGGAAGGCACCTCACACTGGTTCAAGGATGCTTTACCTGCCGCTAACCAAATATTGGCAGAGTCTGAGCTAAGTTTTTAAATGCAAAGTTTAAATCTGACACCATCTCCTACCAGTGTTATTTCATTAGATCTTATTTCCTTCCACAGTTCAAACTTCCTTCCCACTGAACGTTCCTTACACACAAGGCAGCATTCCAACTATCTTTTCTTTTAGAGTTGGCCACATCCGAAGAATCGGTGATAGCTCAGTATTTGTAACTTAACATGGCTTAAAAAAAAAAAAAAAAAAAAAAGTCTTTTTTTGCCTTTCTTAAATGACAACGTACTAGGCCATCAGGTAAAGTGACTGATTACTCCCATAACTGATCACTCCCAGTTCCTAGCTCCTAAGAGGGTCTCTGAACTGAACTCTACAGAACAGAAAACGAATCTAGAAAAAAGAATACTCAACCCAGTTAGACTACTGCCTGGGTGAACACAGGAAAGCCACCCTGAAATTCCGGGGTGGTGGGATGGGAGAACTGCAAAGGAAAGGGCCCTCTGCCCCCTCCACTGCCAGGGAAAGTCAGAGGCTGTAGGTTAGAGAGGATGGTGCTTCATCGATCACCAGGAACACATGCCAGATACCAGAGAAAGAGGGGAAATAGTACGGTCATCTGGTCTCTGAGGTGAGCTGGCAACGAACATAAGGGCCAGACACACCTGACCTGGATCCAAGATGCATTCAGAAGCCACTCCAAGGCCAAGGAAATGGTCTCTGCAGGCAGCGTGGTGATCTAAACCCCAAAGTCAACTTGAGACTTAGTTCTTGAGATGCATGGCATCAGAAACCAGGAACTCACTTGCTCTACATGAGTGAGCCATTCCATTTCCAGTCCATCCTATAAGTTTAAAATGCCCTGTCCTAAAAGTAAGAACCATCCAGGACAAGTTATCAAGTAAATCACATGGTGTGCATGTGCGTGTGTGTATGTGTTAGTTGCTCAGTTATATCTGACTCTTTGTGACCCCATGGACTGTAGCCCGCCAGGCTCCTCTGTCCATGGGATTCTCCAGGCAAGAATAACTAGAGTGGGTTGCTGTTTCCTTCTCCAGGAGTTCTTCCCAAACCAGGGATCGAACCTGGATCTCCTGCATTACAGGCAGATTCTTTACCATCTGAACTATCAGGAAAGCCCAGATCACATGGTCTCTCTGCTCAAGTAGAGTCTGAAAACCAAAAACAAACTTCTACCTCAAAAGGTATGTGTCTGCACTTCAAATGCTGAAGGTCCCGGAATGTACTTCACAAGCTTGCAACCCTAAAGGGCCCTCGTTACCTCTTTCTTTGCTTTAAATATATCCTTCTTGCAGGCTGCAGCTGTCCTCCACTCGAAATAATGCACACAGTCTGTGGCAGTCACAAACTCGGGAGTTCCCTATTTTTAAAAAGAGTAAAAATAAGTTAGCATACTGCATATTGTAAAACGTTCCTTTTCTAAAGTTAGAAACTGTGAAGGCTAATGAAAAATTTTAAACTAGCAGCGATGGGGTGGGGGTGGGGGGTGACACAACTGTACACAACTGTTTTAGTTAACAAGGTCATCCGAGTGAGAAGTTCCCAAACTCAGAACTTCTGAGACAAAAGCTTCATAAAATCATGATGGAATTTGGCTCTAACTGATCCAAAACTGTTCTACTGCCCCAGCTATGCAAGTACAGTAAGCTCATGGGAAGTAATCCTTGCAGACCTTCCACTCTCAAACTCCAAATGTTCTCTGAACCAAACGCCAACAAAACCAAAGCCAGAAAATGTGACCTCATGCTTCCTGGAAGCCGACGGAGGAGGCCCATCTGGACCTGACCAAGCTCATACACCGGCCTTCCTTAAACGCCCCCACACTGGAGGGGGGCCCCTCCTAACAGACGGGGACCAGTAATGACCACGGTGTGGCTGGTTGAAAAGACCCAGCGGGAGCTTACCCCTACAGTCCCATGAGCAAGTCTAAGGAGTTCTGCAAATTCTGGTTCTTGTAGCGTGAACACAGAATTCCTCAAGAAAAGTTAGTTAAAATTCAAATGACAGCTTACTCTGTAACTCAGACCTCCAGATTTCATACCACTGCAAAAATAGATTATTTCCCAAAGTTTCAACATGGACAAGAGTGCAATGGACAGTCTGGTCCAAAATTAACAATATCGAGTTATATTTTTCAAGTTCTTCACATAAGACAGGATGGGCTTAAAAATGCAACAGTCACAGCACCAAATTCTAAAAATGATATTTTAAAGCAATCTGGTAGCCACGTGAGCTCCACTCTATCTGATTTTTCTAAACACTTGGATTCTTACTCTGATTATAGAACACTCGTAGAACATGTATACAAGTTGTTTTTCCTAAAAGCTAGCAATCATTTGCTGTGAGTCCCTTTCTAAACAGTAAAGATTAAAACCAAAATATCACATACAATATGCAGAGAGTGAGGACAAACATCATACTTTAAACAATTATGTTCCATGTCAACACTAGTAATACCCCGAAAGTTGGGCACCCCATTACCCACTGGCCAAGGTTTCTTCTTGATAGATGTCAGTTTGTCCAATTTAATGTAAATGAGAAAGAAAAAAAAAAACACTTTAAGAACCAAATACACTGCCCTGAAAACTATCAAAAGAAAATGCAGAAAGAAAAAAAAAATTATGCCTGCAACATAAACATTAAACAGAGTTGCGAGTTTAAACACACTAATCTTTACGATGTCTGGTGTACACAGGATGTGGGTCAAGTTTCACTTAAACATTGTAACTATAGGCTTAGGATTTGTTTACTTATTGGTTTTTAATGATGATGGTCATTTGATTGGGGTTTCTGTTTATCTGTTCGCTTGAGTTTTTAATTTTACTCACTTAACTTGTCTTAGAATACCAGGACAGCAAGAACGCCCCAGGGACAAATGTTTTTAAAAGAAAGACTATGAAGTGACTCTGCATGGACTCACCAAGGTTTTCCCACATAAAAAGGTGATGCTACTCTGGATTTTGTGATTTGTGTTCTGCTGCTTACAGTTCACTGTTGTGTTGAATTCCAGAAGAGACCTGCTTGCGCTTTTCAAAACAGAGTCACCTATTCGGAGAGAAAAGAGCATGAACAAGCTAGAAGACATTCATAACCAAATGCTATTTTCAAGCACGAGCAAAAACGGCACTTCTAAACACAGCACTGTAATTCATCTGAAAAGCTTACAAGCTTACAAAGTGCCCCTTGCCCAGGGTCTCTGTCTCAGGAATGCCATCCCCGCCCCACCTCCCGCTGTTCAAGTGCTAAACAAAATGGCACTAAGTCCTATCTCTCTCTCATCTATCAACATGGGCAAGTTCCAGTGCTTCTACCTTCATCTCAAATCCGTCCACGTCTCTCCATCTCTACAACGACTGCAACCACTGTCACCCGTGTTCTGGCTACAGCCTCTTAACGGGGCCCCTTGCCTCCAACTTCTGTCTTGTCCCTCACCATCCTCCCTTTCCCACCCATTCTGCACCAGTCTGATCTTCAAAAACATAAATCAGAATATATAGTTTGGCTGAAGAAATCCTTCTATAACTTCATACATACACGCTGTAAAAACAAAAATTTTTAGAACAGTCCACAAATAGGGTGATCACTTCTCAGTTTGCCTGGGATATTATAATAAAAACAAATCTATACAGTATCAGTGATGATAGTTGGCACAAGAACAGACAGACTGGAACAGAGATCAAGACACCAGAGCAGAGAGCACAGACACCAGGACTCTTGCGTCAAACTTTGATATGCGATGGATCACGTCAGTGAGCAAAGAGACTGTTCAGTAGATAAAGCCGGAAAAAAAATAGCAATCTTTCAGTAGATAAAGCCGGAAAAAAAACAGCCATCTGTACTGGCAAAAAGATAAAAACCGAATCCCCACTTACCACTGTATACAAAAATCAACTCTGCACGGATTAAAAGATATAAACATGAGAAACCAAATTCTCTTAATAAAATATGTATGTAGTTATCTTTTGAATCCTTAATGCAGCAAAATATTGAAGACTCAAAAGCATTAACTACCAAAAAAAAACTTAAAACTTGACTTTTTATTAAGTTTAAAAGTTTACATTCGTCAAAAAATACCTTAAGCAAAACAGAAACAAATTATAAACTAGGCGATACATTGAGCTGGCAAAGAGCTAGCATCAAGAATATATATACTCATACATAAAAACAAAATCATTTTTTAAAATTTTAGGAAATAAAAGGAAACAAATGACCTCTGAGAGAAAATGCTGAGAGGAAAAAGGGGAAAACCCACACCAAGTTACATGAAATGGACAAGACATGATAGAAGATAGAAGAAAAACATCTTCATAGTACAAAGAGATGTTCAACATCACTGGTGATGAAGACCACAGAAGCATACCAACCCCAGCCATTACACGGACAAAAATTAAACACCCAATGTTGAAGCAGAGACAGCCCAGAGCTCTCCTGTGTCGCTGGTGTTAAGTATTCACTGGTTTAACCAGTACCTAAGTTGGTGTGGCACTGAGTCTCACCACTAAACGTTCACATACCCTATGCCTTAGCTAGTCAACTCTCAGGTAAATACACAAATGAGAGCCACAAACATATATATATATATATATATATATATATATATATATATATACAAGAAACATGTGAAAGAATATCTCGTGTTCTTCACACTAGTGAAAATCTGGAAACAACTCAAAGGCCCATCAAAAGAAGAGCGGATAAAGTAACCTTGCTAGATCTACACAATATACTACAACATAGGAGTCAGGGGAATAAATCAGGGAAAGACAACAATAGTTGTTGTGTTTTTTGTTTTTTTTTAGCAGTATGCTAACTGTTACCACTTAAGCTCCCCCAACACCACACACTGCCTGATACATACTTTCTATTAAGTTAAAAACACAACATACAGCCAGACAGACTCTGACTAGAGCAAGAGAGGAAAGAAAGGAAATATTGGTGTACAGGGTGTGGGCGAATGATTACCTCCAGTGAAGAGACAGGAGCATGGAGAGATAGTGGTTATTGTCAAGGTCCTAGATTTTGTGACAGAAGGGTTTCATTGCATTATCCAAAACAACTAATTTAAAAAACAAAACCAAAAAAAAAGGTTAGTTCACAGACTAATGATGAGTGAGTGTCATGACCTCAGGATTACAACTGGTCTAATTCGATACATACACCGGAGATCTTTAAGCAAGGGGAGAAGAGAAAAAAAAAAAAAAAGAAAGAAAGAAAAACGGGGAAAAAAAAAAAAAAAAGAGGGGAAAGGGTAAAAATTTTAAGACGCTGATGGAGAGGAGATAATAATGGTTTTCAGATCCCATAGCACCAGACTTAACAGTACAGTGGTTCTCTGCCTTGCCTGTCTGAAACGCGGCAAAGGTTTGCCAGAATCGTCCTTCCGCGCCTAAAACTCCAGGAGGTCTCTCTGAAAAATCTTTTGCTTTTTTTCCCCGGACCAACAGCCGCAGAGGCCCGCGGAGGCGGCTCCGGGACCGTGGACAGCGCCCCGCGGCTCCACCCACTGTGGGTGTGGCCGGGGCCGGGTGACGGGGCGGGGCCTGGAGGCGGGGCGGGGCCTCCCGCGCCCCCGCAGCTCCGCGCTCCAGGAGACTCGGAGCGCGTTGGGGGGGGGGGGGGGGGGGGGGGCGGGCTCGGCCGGCAGGAGGCGGCACGCGCAGCTGCCAGAAGGGGGCGCTTCCAGGCCGCGGCGGGGGGCGGGGGGAGACCCCCCACCTTAAAGACCCTCCCCCCGCGCCTCTGTCCCCCCCGACGCGGCGGCCCCATCCGGCCCCGTGCCCAGAGCTCCCGGGGGCGCCTTATAACTGCTGGGCTCGCCCTGCGCGCAGACCAGACGGGCCCTGGCCTCAAGCCGAGACGGACCGGCCAAGCTCCGCGGCCGCGGTGCGGGGGACAGCGGCATCCCTTAGCGTCAGGCCCCGTCGGCACCGCGCCCGCCTGCCCGTCCAGCCTACCTGCCGCCCGCTCCTCCGCCTGCTGGCCAGGACCGACTGCCCACCCCGGCACTCGGCGAGAGGCCTCGGTACACCGCGGCAGCGCCCCCGCGGCAGACCCCCGCGGCATCCCGGCCAGCCTTGCCGTCCTCCCCGGACGAGGGCCGGGCGAGGACTGCGGGGCGGCGGCCAGCACGCCAGGCCCACGGCCAGCTCCCGAGGACGGCGCCAAATGGGCTGGGCCGCGCTCGCCGGGCCCGTCAGATCGCGCCGGGTCCTCCAGACCGCGCGCCGGGCCCGCCAGACCACGCTCTCCAGGCCGGGCGCGCCAGACCAGACCGCACTGGCGGGGCCCCAGCAGACCAGACCGCGCCGGGTCCTCCAGGCCGCGCTCTCCAGGCCGGGTCCTCCAGACCGGGCTGCGCGCGCCGGGCCCGCCAGACCGCGGTCTCCCGGCCGGGCCCGCCAGACCAGGCCGCGTCCGCCCAGGCCCGCCAGGCCGCGCCGGGTCCTCCAGACCGCGCTCTCCAGGCCGGGGCCGTCAGACCGCGCTGGGTCCTCCAGACCGCGCGCTCGGCCCGCCGGACCGCGCCAGGCCCGCCAGACCGCGCGCGCCAGGTCCTCCAGACCACGCTCTCCAGGCCGGGTCCACCAGACCAGGCCGCGCGCGCTGGGCCCGCCAGACCAGCTCGCGCTCGCCAGGCCCGCCAGATCGCGCCGGGTCCTCCGGACCGCGCCAAGCCGTGCGCGCCAGGTCCTCCAGACCACGGTCTCCAGGCCGGGTCCTCCAAACGAGGCCACGCGCGCCAGGCCCACCAGACGGCGCTCTCCAGGCCAGGTCCGCCAGACCAGGCCGAGCTCTCCAGGCCAGGCCGCGCCGGGTCCTTCAGACCCTGCGCCCCGGGCCCGCCAGGCCGCGCTCGCCAGGGCCCGCCAGGCCGCGCCGGGTCCTCCAGACCGCGCTCTCCAGGCCAGGTCCGCCAGACCAGGCCGAGCTCGCCCGGGCCCACCAGACCAGACCGCACTGGCGAGACCCCACCAGACTAGACCACGCCGGGTCCTCCAGGCCGCGATCTCCAGGCCGGGTCCTCCAGACCAGGCCGCGCATCCCCGGCCTGCCAGACCTGTCCGACCGCAGCCTCCAGGCCGAGCCCCCCAGACCGAGCCGCGCTCGCCTGGGCCCGCCAGACCAAACCGCACTTGCCGAGCCCGCCAGGCAGTGGCGGGTCCACCCGACCGCGGTCTCCAGGCTGGGGCCGCCAGACCGCGCCGGGTCCGCCAGACCACGCGCTGGGCCCTCCAGACAGCGCTCTCCAGGCCGGGCCCTGCAGGCCGCGCTCGCCCGGGCCCGCCAGACCAGGCCGCGCTCACCCGGACCCGCCAGACCCGGCCACGCGCTACCAGCCAGGCCCCGCGAGGTTCTCCCGATCCTGCGCTCCAGGGCACCCGCCAGGCCACGCTCGCCCGAGCCCGTCAGACCCAGCCACGCTCTGCAGCCCGGGCCGCGCCGGGTCCTCCCAACCCTGCGCGCCAGGGCACCCGTCCGGCCGCGTTCGCCCGCACCCGCCAGCCCCGGCCACGCGCCGCCGGCCAGGCCGCGCCGGGTCCTGCAGACCCTGCGCGCCCGACCGCGCTCACCAGAGTCCGCCCGACCAGGCCGCGCGCCGGGCCTGCCAGGCCTCACCTGCCACCCTCGGCGCCTGCGGCCGAGCCCGGCCGAGCTCGCAACCCGACCTCGCTGAGGCTGCCCGGCCTGGCGATCGCGCCTCCGCCGGCGGCCGCGGGGCCCAGCACGCGGCCGCCGGGCCTCCTCAGCACCTCGCTGAGGGCCTGCCAGCCGGGCCGCTAGCCCTCTCCGACGTGCTCCAGCCAGGCCGCCCCCTCGTGGAACACGCTTGCCTCTGTTGAATCGTGTCTTTCGACGTGTGCTGTTTCACGTGTTCCTTCACCAAAAAAGAGATCCCCCCTGCCCAGCTCTCGCCTCCGCCTCACGTTTCCGCTCCTCTTTCTATGAACACTCCAAAAGAGATTTCTACTCTGGCTCCTGCCCCCTCAAACTCCCTCCCTCTCGCCTTGACCCCCGCACTCGCCGCCGCCCCCGCCCCCACCCCGGAGCCACGTGATTCGCCGCTTTCAGCTTGAAGTCTTTGCTCAAATGTCACTTTCTCAGCGACACCCACCCCACTGAATATTCCTGAACACACATCCCGAGACCCCCCCCCCCCCCCCCCCCCGCCGGCGCTCCCGCCTTTCCACTGTCTTCTACAGCATCTGTCACAGTCTTACTATCCCACTTAGCCACTGTCTTTCTTGCGGGCCTCCTACACCACTAGAATGTAAGCTCCGTGAGAAAAGGGGTTTTTGTCTGTTTTGGTGACTGATTCACTGAAATATTTGTTACAAATCAGTAAATGAGTATTAAGTGTTAGCTGTTTTTAAAAAAAATTATATATATATGTTATGATTTAACCAAGTAAATCAGAATATACTACAATGTACTGAACTATCCCATGGTTAGGCTGTTTCGGCATATTTGCCACAATTTTCAATGCTATGAGGAATTTTTTTGTACAAAAGACTGTTACAGGAATCTAAGTTTTTAAATGTAACAGATAATTCTAGACTATCAGAAGAGACTCTAAATGAGATAAAAATATGAGTTACACCTAGAAGGCAACCAGGTATCACCAGGTATCATCTTATATATCTAACAGAATTATATCATTTTTTAAAATGAAAGAGACAAGGCACAAGAAGAAAT
Organism: Odocoileus virginianus; assembly: GCF_023699985.2. Taxonomy (NCBI): domain Eukaryota; kingdom Metazoa; phylum Chordata; class Mammalia; order Artiodactyla; family Cervidae; genus Odocoileus; species Odocoileus virginianus. The sequence continues at coordinate 7,519,927 of NC_069707.1, forward strand.
GGTATTTTCACATGTTAATGGAGACATGAAAGTTAATCTAGTAATCAACCTGGATTGCTGTTATAGATTTCTGTGAATGCCCACAGGAATCATTAAGTACAACCTTAAGTCAGGGGTCAGTCTGCTTAGAGTAAATGAAGTCACATGACCAGCAACTGCAACTGAATTTCACACTCTGTCCCACCCCCAGGTCACCTATAAGAAGCCAGTCAGAATTCCAGGCTTTGGTGGTGAGTAACCTCACTTAACAGTGGGTCTGTTACCTTGGTGAAAGGGACTATAATAGCCTTCATGAAGTGGACACATAATTTGCAACCCCCAGAAAGATTAATTAAATGAAAATCATGGTATTAATATTAAGGCTGTTAGGAAGAATGTGAACATATTCAGTACTTTTATATACTTGTGATATTTAATGTTACAACTAATTCAGAGGGTATAACTAAGCAACTGATTCAGAACTGTGACAATATTAGAACAGCTAAGAGAATTTCAGGTTTATCATATTTCTACATTTAAACTATTAAATTTGTAAGAATTATTGTTAATCCTTAAACTTTAATCGTCAGATCAGATTATCTGATGTACTTTAAACAGAAATCAAATGTATAAAATGCATAAATTATTGTAAAATGTGATGAAGATGATTCAACTAGGTTGTAAATGGAACCAAATAGCTGTTCACCGACCCCATAAAAATGACTGCTAAACTCTGCTAGATTTATATATGTAACAGTATCACTGGCCTAAGAAGAACTAATACAGGATTTTTTATCAAAAATAATGTAATATTGTTTAGACCAAAGTTGAGGTTTTAATATTTGTCTGTAAGTACAAAAACTGCCCTATGGGCACTATAAAACTCACATCAACAATTATCTTCCCACAAGGGTTAGAGACAATCATCTTCCTATAGTAATATATGAATGTGCCCGTTTCTAGGCTCCCTGCCAGCATTCCATGATTCAACCATTTAAACTTCTGCCAATGTGACTGAAGGAAAACTAGATTTCATTATTGCTTTGATTTGCATTTATGCCTGGCTTACAAATGAAGCTGAATTGACCATCTGGATTTCTTCTTTTGTGAATTGCCTGTTCTTAGAGACTTTGCTATTTTGCTCCTGCGTTGTTTTTCTTATCATTTATAAAGAGAAATTCCTACCTCCTTCAGATTATATTTCTATTTTAATAGGCTTTTTCCCCCCAATGTTCATTGTCTTTTTACTTTTAATTAATCCATAATCTCTGTAACACAATACAAAGGAGATGTCTAATATTGTTTCCTAGGAGATAAATAGCTTAATTATATCCAAATTTCAGGTTATACATTAAGTTCTCATATGTGTTTGGATCTGTTGCTAAACTAGCTCTTCTTTTCTCTGATCTATTGGAAGCTCCAGTTTTTGCGGCTATTTTCCAAAATTCACGTTTGTCTTCCCTTTCTAGCAAACTGATGTCAGTTTCCAGCTGTCCTCTAAGAGCCAGGAGTTCAGGTTACCCACCATACTTCCCGTATTAGCGCTACAACTGTCTGATGGGACGTTGTGATCACAGAGCAAGAAGCCAAGTAAGTCCCCAGGCTCTGCAGCTGGCCTGTCAGCATTCAAATCCACAACCACACAACCTTTGGCAGGCTGCTTATCCATGTCGAGCTTCAGCTTTCTCCCTTATAAAATGAGGGAAATGAGATCATCTGCTTCAGAAGTTGATGAACAAATTAAATGAGATACTTTTTACTTAGAAACAGAATACCTGGCATGTAAGTGCACACCAAGTTTAGTGATTAGCTATAAAACTAAATTTACAAGAACAAATTTAGTTATTTCAACTGTACAACACAAATGAGCAAAATGAGATCTGATTCAAGGTGACCTGTGCTAATGTTCATGTTGCTCTCTCGCTCACACACGTGTGCTTTCCTGAGTTGAAGGACAGGGCAATAACTGCTAGTGCTGAAAGCACACTTCATCTAGCATACCATTCTCTCCCCCAGAGGGTCTGAGGCCCCAGGAAGAGTATGTCATGTGTGTCTGGGAGTAAAATGAGATTAGAAACAGCTGTTTTATATCATTGTCAACCGGTAACAACTCATCTTTTTTAACTCTCCCTTTCAACCAACCTCTCCTAGTCCACCAGGCCTAGCTTTCTAAAAACACATTTTATCAGATCACCTCCCCCCCATTACCGTCACAAAGAATCTATAATGGATCCACTATCTGCCCCAGAAAATACCAACTCTCCTCCCTGGGCTTTCAAAGCCTATCTAACTTGGTCATTCTCAAATTTTGTGCCAACTTCACAAATCCTCCTCCTAGAGACTTGTGTGCATCTGGTACCCATCTATGTTACACTGGACTGCACTGCAGTGCCACAAACCAGAAGCACACTTTCACTAGCCAAAAATACTATAGCCCGTATTATAATAAAATCAAGAGGAAAACTACTTTTCCTCTTCCTGAAAACCTAAGTAACACCAGCCAGCAAGCCCTCTTGGGGCCTCTCTCCCTGAATTGTCCAAACTAAGAAACTGATGATCTCATTTGCACTTTTTTTTTTTTAATTTGGCTGCCCTGGGTCTTAATTGTAGCATGCAAACTTGCCTTTCTGCTAAGCCATGCAGGCTCTAGTTCCCTGGCCAGGGGATCGAACCCAGGCCCCCTGCATTGGGAGTGAGGACTCTTAACCACTGGACCACCAGGGAAGTCCCACAAATTTTTTCAGTTATCACAAAATAGTAAAATTTGGCCCAGGAGTTCAGAACGAGCTGGTGCTTTCTCAGATCTCTATCCTGGGCCCCAAATCCCTCTGACCACTGTTCTTGGTCTAGACTGTCTCCACACTGGGGGAGAGGGAAGCCAGGCAGACGCTGGAGCTCGACCAGCAGACCTCCCAGACCTCGCTCTTCTTTTTCTAAACATTACTTTCTAAAAAGCCCTTTGAAGTGTGCTTTAGGAATTTGCGTTCAAGATGACAGATGGAGCTACCAAAGGAACTCGCCCCTCCCAACTCCAAAACCGAGTCCCCGCCTCCTGGTGCCACACCGTCACCAGGCACACACCGTGTCCACTTCGCCCCGACCCGTCAGACCTCACCCCTGAAGACACCCGGGTCACAGGTCACCACGGACACCCACACCACCACCCCCGAGGGTGACACCTTCTGCTTTCACATCCGCCCCACGTCTCTTTTACACATCTGCCCCTTTCACGCTCCAAGTAATGTGGCAGGGCCATCAACCACGTGGACCCATTATCCTCCAAAGGAAAGGGATCTCGACCAAAAAAACAACCAGGGCTGCTGGGCAAATGAAATGAGCCCTAGGAAACAGGTCTGTGCTTTTTCCTCTGGGAGGAAGCCCTTAGGACCATTTAATTTTTAGGGTGAGCCCAAAGCCAGGGACTATCTATGACCCCACGTGAATACAGACTGCCTGAGACTCAAACCACCACAGCAGAAAGAAAGATACAGGGGGAAAGGAGTCGGGCGTCAGAGGAAATAGGGGTGGAAGAGGGAGAAAATGAAAGACAGGGTTTAAGAAAAAACAGGAGAAGGCAGAGCCATGTAGGAAACATCCTTCTGTACCAATAAACACAAAGGCGCATCAATCTTCATAACGACTGACTGCACGGCATCCGAGGAACGGGAGGAAGCTAACCCTGTCTCAGAAAGGACATTTACATTGCTACCACTATGAACTCCTATAAAACATAAAATATATATTATGGATCATAAGCTTATACAATTAAAGAGACAGCTTACATACACAGTCATTTTTGCAAAATCAGGATCTCCCACGTGTAGTAAGCTAACAGCAGTTTTACTTACCCACAGAATGAAACCTGTCTGTCTTCAAGTCTTGCATACAAACAGCACTTGATGGTCCACACTGGGCAATACCCACATTTCCACAGATGTTGATTTTATAAAGCATGTTATTTTTGGTATCCACCGCTTCCCATGTATAACTAGAAAGGAAGAAAAGCAATTTGTCACTGTCACTGATCTGCCAATAATTAAACTTCTCTCTAGTTTCATATTCAAGCCACATTTGCTTAAGACTACCATAACCTAGAAGATACACTTTCATTAGCCAAAAATACTAAAGTCAAACTATGTTAAGTTGAATAGAAGCCAGGGCAGAAACCACTAAATACCACCTCGCTCTGGTTCAATCCGCCCTGAAGCAGCCTCAAGACTCCATAAGCATTAAAATACTTAAAATTCTACCATTAATTTAAGAATACCAACTCAGATATTTAAGTAATTGCTCAGGAATTATGTTGAGTTTTAAGGCAGTGACCTTTCCAATCACCATGGAAAGATGCAAAACCAAATATTTGTTTTTAATTTTGTTTATCTTATTTAAAAACTAGTTATGGCATGTGAGATAGTTCTGGTTCTGGTTTTACCTTTAACAGTTCAGATCCGAAGTGACAAGATGAAGCTATGCCATCAGGCAACGGATCCAAAATCAGACAAAATTAACTTTTGGTTGATTCACTACATGAAGTATTTTATATGCATCGAAACTCACTGTCTGTTCAAACCTCTGGCAAAGTAGATATTGAGTAACTGTCCATGAACCAATCTGCATACTTGGGACAAAATACAGCTGACCCTTGAACAACATGGATTTGAACTGCACGGGTCCACTTACACGGGAATTTTTTTTCATTAAGTACTGTACTGCCATATACCAAATGACAAGCCGTGGTTGGCTGAACACACAGATGCAAACTGTGGATGCAGACGTGAACTGTAAAGCTGGATGTGAATTTTCAACAGGGGTGGGGAGGGCAGGCTAGGGTGTCGCACTCCTAACACCCACACTATTCAAGGGTCAACTATAATGCTTTGTCAGTTCTCTCGTAACAAGGATTCTCAATTCTCCACTCTTCCCAGGGAGAATGCTGTGTCAATTTTGTAAAAATTTCCTCGACAAGGGTAGATAGGAAACGAGAGTAAATAAAAAGTTCCTCACAAAATGCACAAGGTACATTAATGCAACAGTACTGTCGAAAGGACAGAAGATAAATCAGAATTCCTATCCTGGAATTGTGGAGGGATCGGGTGTGGGACCTTCAGGTTGCTAAGCCTGGAAACCACAAGTATGTGTCAGGAGCTTACTATGGGCAGCACCAGCTTGATGGGAAAATACAGCCCCCATAGGACCACTCCACTTTCGGGGCTCCCCTTCCACTGGGTGTCAGAGCGCTGACTCAGCACAAACCCCAGGCAACACACCTTTCCTTGCCCAGAGGCAGTCTCCCCAAGAGACCCGTCCAGCAATGAGGAACCCCAACAGGAAGGTTACAGGCAGACAAGGAGGCAGGTGTGCTCCTGCACCCAGATCTGGGGACTGATCAACTCCACCTGCCAGGAAACCAAGGACCTGGGCACACCTCAGCACTCAGGCAGGGCTGTGAGAGCTCCGCTGGGAGTTCTGACAGCCACTGAACTTCAAGAAACCTGAAAAACAGGCTGGAGTGCTTCGGCAAGCACCAGCCTTGGGGTGACGCTGGACTCAGATGCAGTTACCACTAAGCTCAGCCTTCCTATCAGTAAGTAACACCTTTTACCTCCCCAAGTCCAGAGTTCCATGGCCCGAGAAAATGACCCAAGTAGTATCAGGTGCCAGCAAGTCATCTATCCAGGCCTGTTTCTTTTGACCTTCATAACCTTTCTTCATTTGCTTCACAAATAAATCTGAAGTTCTTAGTGAGGAGTACAGAAATGATCAAGCAATGATCATTCCAAAAATGCCCTGCCCTCTTGGAGCGAATATTCCAGGGGAGGACAGAAAATAAACAGGTAAGCTAATACACAGGGGAATTCCACCTTCTAACACAAAATAGTAACAAAGTAGCAGAAATGTGATAGGAATCAACAAGAGTAGCTGAGATCAAACTCACGCTAAGACTTGAATGACAAAAGGAGCAACCCAGGGGAAGATGTGGTGGGAAGGATATTCCAGCAGACTAACGAGGCATTCCGAGGTCCTGAGGCAGGAATAAACTCAGCACAGGGATGGAAGGGAAGGAAGGGCCCTATGGCTGGACCGAGGTGGAGAGAACGAGCAGCAGATGAGATCCAGGAGATGGGGACACCTGGTCACACAGATTAAAGGAAGCAGTTTGGATTCTGAAATTGAAGAAAAAACAGGCTGCTCAAAGATCCACACTATGGATCTTTCCTTAAAATTTTAAGCTAGTGTTTTTATGTGCAGAGTATTAGTAGACTTTTCTATTAAATACAGTTAATTCAGGCAAATTGTGAATCTCTTACTCAGGGCCCCTAAGTTTTTCCAGGATAGCAGACACCAAATTTAAAAAGCACTGGCATCATTAAAGTGTTCCACAACATGAGAGGTGTGTGAAGGTATTTTAGAATGAGTGAACTGGTAGGAATCAACTCTAAAGAAATCCATGTGGTGACCGAAAACACTACGCTTTTCTTAAAACAGAAACCCACTGCCATTTCTGAGGTGACAGTTAAACAAGGCAGATGTAAACAGCCTGTGTGAGTGGAGCAGGAAAGAGAGAGAAGAGCGTGAAACGGGGAGGTGCTGTCCCAACGATCTGGCAACCAGAATTCCTAGAAAGACGCTGCCCGAGTCAATCTATTTCTTTTCTCTACTTGTATTTCATATTTGCTTTCTGTCAAGATTAATCAAAATGATAAGTGGTTATGGGAGGAAGGGGGGAGGGTGCTGTGAAAGTACTCTAGTGCTGGGTGTCTGCAAGGGTTTGATTTAACCACCAACACAAGGCAGAGACTCACAAACCTAAACTGCAGCTCTTGGGTGAAGAGTCCTCAGTCAGTGCTTGAAAGGGTCCGATTCCAACAGACACATGTCTGCTTTAAAACAGACACACACGCCTAACGCCTTGTATCGTTAGGAGCTCAGGAATGATTGTTTAGTTGAAATCATCAATCTGAAAACTCACGAAGCATATTCCAAAACCTACAGTGTCAACTGCTGTGCCCCTTAGTTAGATTAAATTATCATCCTTAATAAACACGTTTTAAAGATGATTTCACTAAATTTGAAAGTCAAATAAATATCCGATAGCACTTAAGAGAACTACGTGTTTGGCACTAGATAATTGTAGCCTCCTTGCCAAGATTGAAAAGCAAACTACCAGAATGGCCGAGGCCGAAATCATTCTTTAAATTTATGCTGAAGTTTTAAAGCACTATGATCGTATTTGAGAATGAGAGAATGGCTTCAGAAACAATAAAAGCACATAGACTAAATAAAATTTAATGATATGTTAGAGGAATAATAATATTTCATCCAAAAGTTTTCCACTAGAAAATTCTCTACATGAGGTGAACACATACAGCCAAAATGAGGAAACACAACAGTAAGATTTATTTAAGAGCCAAGCAACTGAGACCATTCAGCTGAGATTCCCAGAAAAGTCTATATTCTACACTAAGCTTTTTGGGCTTACATAAATAATGAGGGGGGAAAAAAAAACTAACAGGAAAAAATGAGTCCAACGTGTCAGACCAAAGAGAAAAATGAGCTGTAATATTAAAATTTTAAACTTTTAGCAGGGAACAAACCATGGAAGAAAATATCTCCAAGTTGGGTGGAAATGTAGTCTTTATTCAGACACACAGACACGAATGTTTGAAATATATTTGCTCTATAAGCATCAACTAGCCTACAGATAGTGTCCAGTGGGCATCTTCACGAAACTCCTGACTCTCCTATCAGGCCAAGACTTCTATGAGACACCGTGGTTCTAAAGCTGTCCCCCATCTCATCTGTGAGAAACAGGATGCCAGGAGATGGAGCAGGAGAACCCTAGGAAGTGCAAGGTCTTGGGGAACCAGCACCCAGAGGCCACGCCCACTTTGGGGTCTTAGAATCAGTTCCAATCCTGCGAGGAGACCCAGCCTAACCTCAGTCAGCAGCGCTCTTCTGGACACAAAACCACCTGGACAGAAACCCTGGCTTCGAAAACTAGCACACGCAAGCAAAATCCTTGCCACGCTACCTCCTTCTCCAGAGTAGTGTAAATATCATTAGCCAATGTCCCCCTCCCGCCCTTAGAAAACTCCCAAGTTCACTTCAAAGCAAACCTGGCAATTAAGACACAGAGGGCTGCATGCAATGCCCCCTGGACCGCATGGGCTGGCCCCTGCTGTCATCCTCAGCTCTGACACCAACCCTCCTGGCATTTCCCACCACCCACTGCTAGATCTGATGTGCCCTAGTATCCCCCACTGCCCTGTGACTCAGGAAAGGAGTGTCCTCCATTCCAGAATGACAGAGTGACAGATACAGGGACAGAATCAACATATGCTGGCAGGCTGGAAAGGAAACTGGCCAGTGGACTAAGTGTGTATCACAGCAAACCCTCACCCCCAGGCCCTGAAGTCTACACAGCAGGCTGCCCAAGCACCATACACGGTTCCTCAACTCTCTCGAATTCCTCCACTTTAGAGTCAGACTCCATGGCTCAGAGACATGAAACCCCCTGCCCAGCGTCACACAGCTATGAAATGACAACGCCAGGCACGAGCGCAGGTCCATCCCAGCCCCGAGGGCAAACGCTCACACTAAGATCAACTGCCTCATTTATTTGCAATTTTTTTTAACTTTTCAGAAGATATTTACTTTTAAGTAAATAACACTGAAGCTAGCAAAGCATTCCGGGAGACTTTAGGAGCTTCAGTCTTGTCACAATAGATGCCCCTGAAATGGCAGACCCCGAGTGTCAATTTCCGGAGTGAGTGAATGCACCTGAGCATGGCCCCTGGGGAGAAGCTGTTGGTGAAGACTTCTGTGATGATCCAGGCCGCCCCACGTCATGCTGATCAAAAAAAGACACTTTTCTCAGCTCGGCGTTAGTTGCTCAGTCGTGTCCAACTCTTTGCAACCCCATGGACTGTAGCCCGCCAGGGACCTCTGTCCATGGGATTCTACAGGCAGGAATCCTAGAGAAGGTGGCCTTTCCCTTCTCCAGGGGATCTTCCCAACCCAGGGATCGAACCTGGGTCTCCCGCATTGCAGGCAGATTCTTCACCATCTGAGCCGCCAGGGAAGCTCAAGTTGTTGCCTAATTTCAAACTGCTGCTGCTATTTACCTCCACCACGCACCGCCCCCGCCCCAGTCCAGGTCTGTTTTCTCTCTTGCATGGTCTGAACTGCCAAACCCCAGAGACACTGCCTTCCGCAGCCTCTCTTCCCTCACCCAACTGATTTCCATGGGAAGAACATCAATCCCCTCAGCCCCCTCTTTCCCACCAACTGCCCTGGCCTCACTCGAGCACCCAGACTGGTTGAGGATTCCACGAGGAAGGAACAGGTCTCCGCTGTTTTCCTCGCCTTAGGGTCACATCCTCCTTTACTATGACTCGTGAGCTCAGCAGAGAGCTGTCCTCCCAAAACCTCAGCCAAGAATCCCACGGTCAGTGTCGCCCGTAACTGGGAAACATCATGCAATCAAACCACCGAGCCAGCAGGGAGCGGAGCGAGAGGACCGCAGGAGTCACATATAAGGCAAATGACTTTAAGAGATCTCGGATCTCAAACTGAATTCTGTGGCTGAGATGGGCCCTGGGGGTGGACGATTCATCTCATCAGATAAACTGAGGACACAGGCCGTAGTCCCCGGTTCAAGAAAGCTTGAGACCATCTGCCCTTGACTGTGATCCCACGGCCTCTGCCGAAACCACCTTGAAGGACAGCAGTCAGTCCGTCTGTTCCGTGGCCTGGAGGTTCCATTTTAATCTCAGTTGGTTTACATTTCATAATATCCTGAGAAGTACTGGCACACAACCAACTAGAAGATCACCAGTTAGAAGAAAGCAGACGACCAGCAGACCGTCAACCAACCCGGAGATGGCAAGGTGTTCCTACCTTCCCAATACGATCTGAGAGCCACACTGAGAGCCCGACCTGGTCAGAACAGGGCCAAATCGGGGGCAGCAAGAAGGAAGCTGATCTAACTGGCCTTCACAACTGCCTGGAGATCAGAAAGGTTCCCAAAGAGAGACAGAGAGCCATCTCTACCCAACGTGGTGCCAACGTCCGTCCAAAAGAGAGAAATCAAAAGAAAAAGCCAGATGGCTACAACTGGACGACTCTTCTCAGCTAGTTGACACTTAATGGGACACCTCTCAAGCTTTCGTACACATCATCACTGAATACCTGCAAAACTGTAACACTCTGCAAATACAATGTGGGGTTCTTTCTAATTCTTAAAACAGCTAACATCCAAAATGAAGTCTAGGACTTCCCTGTTAGTGCTGTGGATAAGAATTCGCCTGCCAAGGCAGGGGACATGAGTTCGAACCCAGTCTGGGAAGATTCCACGTGCTGAGGAGCAGCAACTACTGAAGCCCCTGCCTCTCGAGCCCATGCTCCACAACAAGAGAAGCCCCCGCAATGAGAAGCCCGCACACAGCAAGGAAGAGCAGCCCCAGCTCACTGCAACTGGAGAAAAACCGTGCAAAGCAGCCAAGACCCAGCAGAGCCAAAAATAGGTTAAAAAAATTTTAAATAGATAAAACAAAGTACATAAAGTTTAATTACAAAATGTATGGAACGCCCAACACCTTAAAGAAAAAAAAACAAAACTAATCTCAGAAAACTGAGTCCCTTCCCCTCCAACACAAAGCAGCTCCATGAACCTTCATTCTGTCCATATTCTTTAGAGGTCTTGGTTCCCTCACTCCCACGAGTCCTGGGGCCATGGTAGTAATGGTCATGTGGTCATGAAACATTTGATGACTGGCCTACAATCATCAGTATATAAAGCAGATTAGAGGTACAATGGAACCAGCAGTAAAATTAACAAGCAGGTGTGAATCTATAATTTGGTTTCCTTTAATTAAAAAAAAAAAGTTGGTGGTATACAAGTAAATTCACATAACATGGTCACTGGCTAGAGAACTGTTTTTCCGAATCTAGAGTGAGCAGCCAATACCAAATCTGGGGGACGAGGGGAATGCAAAGTCTTTCCAACCTGAACAGCGGAAAAAAAAAAAGATTTCTCTGCTTCTGGCCTACGTCCAAGGGCTCTAACAAAACACTCAGGGAACATTTGGCTCACCACTGCCTCTTATCATTATCAGAGAGTTTCTCAGCTCATCCCTCCAGACCACCGACCCTCGAAAATCTGGAACAGTTTCCTAAAATAGCAAAGGGGGAGGATGGCGGGGCGAGGGGAGGGGTGGCAGCGGGAAAGGAAGGCAGAGTTTCCAAAATGCACATTTGCAGCAGAAATGTCAAGAGCATAATGTAACCCCTGTTGTCAATAACTCTGCTTCTAACACGACAAGAGAAGAATCTGATTTGGCACAAGGAATACGCACCCTGATCTGCAGGCGCAGGGGGACACATGAGTTAGGTACAGCATTGTGGCCAAAGCTTATATAGGAAGTACTTCACTTCCTATTCTAACAAACCCACAAAGCTGTGGATAAAGATACGAGGCCAGCAAAAAAAGGGAAAAAAAGGCAAGGAAATGCCAGACATCAATCTCTGGTTTTCCCCTGTAGTGACACTGGGTCTGGGAGCAGGAAGCCAGTGGTCTGGAGAGGGATCATGCTGGAGGAGAGACTCCGGTCAGCATGAGCGGCGGAGGCGCCGGGGGGTCGGCAGGCACGGCTCTAACGCCAGCACCCCGAGTGTCCGGGAGAGGTCCCAAGGATCCCAGGCGGACTGCAAGGTGCCAGGGGGACGGGGAAGGAGCCCACGCCCTTGGGCCTGAATCCCACCCCCGCCCCGCAACCAGCCTTGGGGGACACACTTAAGCAGTCGGGGCCCCACCTTCCAGTCACCAAGAGTCGTCCACCCCACAGCCATCACCAGGAAAACTGGGAAGGTGGAGCTGTTGAGGGACCGTCACCTAAGCTCTCATCTGGATCAACAGCAGGACTCAAAGACGGGTTATAAATTGAGTCTGCGCAAAGGGAGAGTTCGCCTGGTTAAGTCCTTCTGAAAGCGCTGTCACCTAACGACAGGACGGGGGTGGGAGCCTGGTTTGGGGGCCAGCTCCACGGAGCCGATGAAGCTCAAGACAGAGAGTGGGGGGGCTCAGGACACACACCCAGACACACGCACACCAGCCGCCTCCTGGGATCTCTCAGAGCAGGACGGGCACTCGGGCCCACCCAAGCCCGCACCACGCAGCCACCAGCGGCCACCAGAACAAAGGCCTGATGAATCGGAAACTGTGGAAAAGGACAGACACGCTCTTCCTCAAGGGGCTCCCAGGAACCCGGCAGCCAGGGCCCCCCGCACCCGAGATGTGCCTCTGGGAGCCGGCCCGTCCGCCCGCTTCCTCACTTGCTGCTTTTCGGCGCCCAGTGACTCTACAGCCCCAGGATGCAGGCCAGGGTTTCAACCCGAAACCCTGCTCTGTGAGGCCCCTTTTACAATCTGGGTGCTTTCTTACTTTGTTCCTCAAATGCAGAACGAAGGCTTGAATTACAGGCTGAACCGCCTCCTTAATCATCACATGGATGTCGGAATTCAACTGCCTTTAAGATCAACTAGGCCCACAGTGTAGAGATCCAACCTTAAGGCTCAGTCCCCTCAGAGGTCATCACCAACGTCCCCCAAACCCTCACGGACCCAGCACCCTGCCTTCAAAGCCCCTAGGACAAGAGGAAGTCTGCCTTCCTAACTTTATGTTTTTTTTTTTTTTTTTGGTTGTGCCAAGTTCATTGCTGTGCAGACTTTTCCCTAGTTGCAGCAAGCAGGGGTTCCTCTTCACTGCCCTGCGAAAGCCTCGCATTGCGGTGGGTTCTCCACTTGCAGAGCACAGGTTTCAGGGCGCTCAGGCTTTAGGAATTGCAGTTCCTGGGCTCCAGAGTACAGACTCAGTAGTGATGGGGGGACAGGCTTAGCTTCTCCTCGGCACGTGGGATCAGCCTGGATCAGGGTTCGAACCCATGTCCCCTGCCTTGGCAGGCAGATTCTTCACCACGGAGCCGCCAGGGAAGCCCCCCACCTTCCTACTTTCCAGGCAGTCAGCTCAGCTGGTTAGTTCGGATGGTGATGGGGCCACGACCAGGGGCGAGTTCTTCACAAAGGCCAGCGAGGCTGCCACAGGACAAGAGCCTCTGCTTTGAAGATGCTGGGGTCACATGACTCAGTAACCCTACCACCTACTGCTGGCAACAGGAAGCACAGGGCCACGTCAGTGTCAGCATCGCGTCACCTGAAAGAACTGCAGCTACACTGGCTCCCCACCCCCACTGCACACGTCCACGGGATGACCCCCAACACTGTCCCAACCTCCACCCACTCTCTCCAGGCGGCCCCTACTTCTCCACCCCCCGCCCACCCTGAGAACAGGAGCTCCGTCCTTTCAGTTCCGTCCCTCTCCCCCCACCCCGCCCCACCCCACATCCAGTGCTAGGCAGAGTCTGCCAGCTCCATCTTCAAACTCCCCAGGATTGGACCACTTTGCACCACGACCCCGGTCCAATCTGTTACAACCGCTTACCTGGTCCAGCAAAAATCTCAGCTTCCCCCTCGGGCCATCCCCACCCGAGGTCAACTCCTGGGCTCAAAATCCTCCCAGGCTCCCGCCTCCCTCAGAATAAAATCCAGAGTCATTCTTTGTTAACATTTTTTATTCAAATGCTGTTGATTTACAACATTGTGCTCCTTTCCGCTGCACAGCAAAGGGATTCAGTTGGACACACCTACACACTCTCTTCCAGAGTCACTCTTGATGGCCTATGGGACGTGGCCCCAGCCAGTCCTCTCCGGAAATTCCCCTCTCCCACCCTCTCTCTTGCTCTTGCTGCTCCATCCACAACGGCCCCGCTGCCACTTCCCAGCCGTGTCAGCTAGCATCCCGGCTGGAACACCTGATAACGTGATCCCCCTGCCTAGCACACCCTTTCCCCGGGGCAGATGCGCAGGTGACCCCTGCGCTTCCTAAAAAAATCAAAAGGTCCCCTTCCCCGCCTACAGACAGGCCTGGGGACAGAGCAGCCTCCATACAACAGCCCCGGCCTATACCCCCCTCCCCAGGCTTGCTCACTCACCCGGCCTCCACGGAAGGAGGGGCTCTCAAAAGCGGGGAGAGCGAGCCACGTGGGTTTCTCCCTTTGTCTGTGATGAGTGACACTTCTCCGGCAGACGGCAGGCAGAGGGGCCTCAGAGGACACAGAGGGGTGACTCAGCGGGGACACATCCTTGTCACTTCTAAGAAGCCACCCTTCAGCACTTCCATGCTCGTGGTTTGGGGTTTCTATTTGCAGACCGGGGTGCTGGGGAGTGGCTTTCAGTATAGAACAAGTGTTTTGAAGATGTCTAACTGGTTTTTGACTAGAGAGAGTCACAGATGGTGACAAATTAATGTTACACACAGTCAACGCCCAGCGGTCAGTTGGCTCCTAGACGAGCTCTCCACATGCGCGCCGCGTGTTTATTCCCGCACAGACATATGTGGGAAGACTTGCACTCAACCCCACAGACTGTAGACCACCAGGCTCCTCTGTCCAAGGGATTCTGCAGGCGGGAACGCTGGAGCAGGCTGCCATTCCCTTAAAGCACACAGGCTCTGATTTAAAAGACCTCCCTGGCCGTCCGCTGGCAAAGGCCAGGCTTCACTGTCTCCACGTTCCTTCATCTTTCCCTGGTCCCTCTGTACCCCAAAACAAAACTCAAATTGATAACTTTCATGACCTCAGATTTCTTACATCTCTGAGCCCCAAAATGAAGAGTGTGACACGTGCAAAATTCTACCCACCCCCTCACCCTGGGGGGACGCCAGCTTCCAGAGAGTCACAAAAGGATCTGAAAGCAACAACATAAAAATCCCACCCAAGGTCTCTGGCCCATCTGAAGGGCAAGCTTCATGGTCACAGAAACCAGAGGGGCTGGGATCTCCCCCCAACCCCACCCCAGCCATGGAGGATACACACAGGCCGGCCCCCCGCGCTGGTTACCACGAGGACAGAAATAGGCGTGACGCACCACTCCGGGCACCTCAAAACCCCGCCTGTGGCAGCTGGTTCTTAAATCGTGCGGCACCATGAAGCTGGCGAAGGGCTCTCACAACGCTTCCCACTGGCCTGCATTCTTGCGCCCAGTCCCCACCTACAGCAGACACCCTGGAATCCAAGACCCACCCCGCCTCCAGGGAGACCGGGACTGAGCCCCTCCAGAGCATGGAAGCCATGCAGAAGTCCTCGGGGGCTTCAGGACCTTCTACCAAAAAACGAAATCAGTAGGCTCTCTCCCCCCCGCTCCCCCGGGGTGGTGGACTAATGTGGCCACCACAGGAAGGAGGGCAGTACCAAGAAAACAGCAGGAGAGGGCCCGGGGCCACCTGACATATGGCACCTGGCACTGGCCCCAACCCCACACCTCCTATCAGCAAGCTCCTCCTTGTGTAAGCAAACTCGAGCTGGGCTTTCTGCTACTCGGGAGCTGGAGGAATCTTGAAGGATGGAGCCTCAGAACCGCAGAAGCCTGGATGCAAACTCGACCCTGAGAATCACACAGCCCCGTGGTTTTATAACTTTAAATGATGGAAACACTTCTTTCTCAAAAGAACTCTCCCACGGAGTGCCAATGTACAGGATGGAAGAAATGCACTCGTGTTGAAGCAAAAAAGCCCCTGGATACTAACAGAGAACCCGGGGGGGGCTGGAGAGGAACCAGCTAAAGATATCACTGACCTGAGCACAGAGCCCTGACTTGCAGAAAGAAAGCAATCGCCGCCACCACCGTTTATGACCGCTAAGGATGGCTAGGCTCTTAGACACACTCTGGTTCTCACACCACCCTAAAAACGTGATTAGCACCCTGACTTGACACAGAGGAAAATCAAAACCTCAGCAGGTCAGTTAACTGGCCTGAGGCTTTTTACAACTAGTAAAGGGGAGAAAGAGTCCACATTCGAAAGCAGGACAGTGACTTCCAAAACTCCACTCCCAGCCCTGCTGGGGAGGAAGCCGAGTCGCAGAGGAAAGGGGATTGGCCACCGCCAACTCAGAAACCCCTCTGTGTGGGCTCCAGCTGCAGGCAGAACACGCTGTCCTCTGCCAGCGGCCGTCAGCGAGGGTCCAGCAGCTGTCTCTGGGCAGGAACAGGGCTGGGAGTGATGTTTAGGAGGCCGGAAAAGCACCTAAGACCAGCCACAGGGACACGCCAGCCAGAGGAACGCCCTGCCCATCCCCCGGCCTCCCCCCAGCAACTTGCAGCCAAGCTTCAACAACTGCTCCCAGCTCCATCCTGCACGGCTGTGCAAAAAGAGGCCACGCGCGTCCCAGCGGAGGCTCAACGCAAAGAGCACAACCAGGAGGCACCAGCCGTCGCAAGGGCACCCAGACCGTAAAAACGAGATGACAAACGCCAACAAAGGAACTGGGCCCAAGGAAAGAGCAATTCACAGAGCGATCCGAGGAGAGCTTCACCTCTTCCAAGGGATGAGGGAAGTCGTGGCAACGATGCAGAGGCAGCTGTGAGAATACATCAACTCTGGACCCTGCTGGAATGTTTCTAAGAAACAGAAAAAGTTGAAGAGCTTACCAGCAACAGGAGAACAGCTAGGCTAGGAAACAGGACAGAAGACATTCTTCTGGAACCCTGCCCACAGTGGCCAACAGTTACAAAGTATAAACGACAAAGGGTATGCTGTGATAAAGAAAGGCTGCGCAGCACAACCAGGAAACTTTGACCCAAAGAGAGAACCTTATTTTTCCAAACACACAGAACACGCAACTCAACGAGGTTCTAAGCCACAATGTCACACTTTTACTGCCCACATGAGGGGAAAATTCCATCTACCTAGAGAGTGAAAGATTTTTAAAAACTGGTGGATCCAAGAAGTTCAAATAGTTAGCATTTTGAGGTACAAGAAGAAAATATTTAGAAGAGAAGGATGAAAAAATATATGTATCAAAACCCGTAAGTAGCATAGTACTCAGGACAAAGAAACACACAGCTTTAAATTCATAGTTTAGGCATGCAAGCTGATTTAAAAGATCTAAGCTTTCAATTTAAATTAGAAAAAAAAAAAAACAGGAGAAACAACAAAATCCGAGTGTACAGCACAGGAAACTACAGTCAGTATCTGTAATAAACCAAATGGAAAAGAAAATGAAAAAGAGTATGTATGTATAACTGAATCACTTTGTTGTGCAGCAGAAATTAACACAATATTGTAAATCAACTCTACTTCACTAAATTTTTTAAAGAAAATTTAAAAATGTTTTTAAGAAAAAAAATTTTTTAAGAAAAATGAGAAATTTTTTTAAGTTGACAAGAGAGCATAAATGAATAAAATAAAAAATTAATGGTGACAAAGATGGTAAAATAAATACTAGTTCTTTTGAAAAGACTAAAAAGACTAGAAAAATCTTTAGTAAACATAATTAAGGGAAACAATACATAAATACAATCGCCAGAATTTTAAAAATTTACCTACAGATTCGAAAGATATCTCCAAAAGCATGAGAGTAGATGCTACATATTTATATGTGAATACATAATTAAAATGACAATTTCCTAGGAAAATACAGATTATCAAAACTTGCTCAAGAAGTATAGAATCTGAGTAAATAGACAAAACTGAGACAGTAATCAAAACTCCTCTTCCACTACATTCCATCTCCACAAAGGCATGAGGCCCAGTTAGTCTTACTACTGAGTTCTACCAAAATTTAAGGAACAGAAATTGTCCATCCTATACAAAAACTATTCCGTATCATACAATATACTAAAAAGTAACTGGCTCTTCCCACAAAGCAAAACATTCTTGATACTAAACTCATCCAAGAAAAATATAGCAAAGAAAGTTTCGGCCTGAACTCACTTAAAAACACAGTTGCAAGCTTCCTACATAAAACATCAGGAAACGTATGCCTGGGTGCTCAGTCACATCAGACTCCTTGTCACCCCACAGACTGTAGCCCACCAGGTTCCACTGTCCATGGAACTTTCCAGGCAAGAATACCGAAGCGGCGTGCCGTTTCCTTCTCCAGGGGATCTTCCCAACCCAGGGATTGAACCCGCATTTCCTGCATTGGCAGACAGATTCTTTACCACTGAGCCACCGGGGAAGACGGGGTGCTCTTAACATCCCACAGTGCAAAGGACAGACCCCACAACAAATGTTTATCCAGGCTAAATGTCAGATGTGCTAAGGCTGAGAAACCTTGGTACAAAGATTTTGTAGACTACAAAAAGCCTGATTTAAAAAGAGAAAAAAAAAGATAAATTGAAGTTCATCAAAATTAAGAAATACCTATTTTTCAAAGGACACATTAAGGAAAAAAAAAAAAAGCAATCCAAAGACTGGGGAGAAAATACACACTATACAGACCTGAGGAAGGACCTGACTTCAAAAACATAAAGAACTCTTAAAACACAAAAAGATGACCCCCAAAAAGTGTGTTCAGGGATGAGGGGCAAGAGGTTTTTTTGAGAATCACACACACACAAAAAAGATATTCAAACGGTCAATAAGCACATGAAAGACGTTCAACCTCATGAGGCATCCAAATAAGTCCAAAAAAAAGAAGTTCAACTTCATGAGGCAACAAGGGTGTGAAAATTAAAATCACACTGAGATACCACTACAAACCCACTCGGATGGCTAAAATTAAAAAGACTGATAGGATCAAGTGCTGACAAGGATATAGAAACACCGGAACTATCACACTGATGACGGAGATGCAACATGGACAACCACTTCAGAAGTCAGTTTGCAGCTCCCATAAAATCAACCCTCACTCCCCAGCCACTGAACAATCTCACTCCTGGGTATCTTTCCAAAAATAGAGCCTATGTCCACACAAAATCTTGTACATGAATATTTACAACAGCTTTGTTCATAACAGCCCAAAAAACTAGTAACATCTAGATTAGTCTTGGGTCCAAAAAAAAAAAAAAATTCAAAACTTAGATTACACATTACTTAAAATTAACAAAAGAAATTCAAAAGTTTAATAAAATAAAATTAGCAAACGGGGAGCAGGGGTGGCCACCAGTTCTCTGGATCCACTGCTGTCCAGTTGGTGGCGTCTCCAGCTCTAACCCCTCCCAGTTTTCCCCTCTACTTAAGAAACATCGATGGATCACTTGGAGAATAAACGAGTCCTTTGTCACCTTGCCAGGATTAAAGGTGAGGAGACACCATTAACAAGAATTCAGGCCTCTGTCCCTCACTGGTCATGAGTCAACTATGAGGAAAATACAAAGGACTGACAGGTATATCCGATCTCAGCTACCTCCATCTCCATGACCAGTGGGGTGATGGCCCAAGAGGGCTCATGGCTGGGGCAATAAAAAAAGGAAAAAAAAAAATGGAGAAAAAGAACAGTATCTGCAAAGTAATGAGCTACCTTCTACCATCAGTCCCAGTTCTGCGACCGTCATGAATTCTCTTTTTCCAGCACAGCAGTTATACATGCCAAGATCAAAATAAAGATGAGACATCTAAATGATTTCATTCAACCCCATCTTTTAAAACTCCCTCTGTGAAACACTGATAAAAGATATAAAGCCCAATCAGGAGTTCATTCCCTGGGACTCTTGTCGGGATGATGGCCTAAGAATTAAAGCATGTGTCTACCCACAGTTATCTTGGGCTACACACACACTTATTGTTGCAAGAAACATATACACACAAATGGACGTGATCCAGGTTCAACATGTGGCCCAAATTAGGCATATAAGCACTGTTCCTTCGGAAAAATCGCAGGGAAAAAAATGTCTCCTTAGAGACATCAACTAAACCAACCTCAACTCCCAGCTGGCTTCATTACTCTCTTGTCCTCAATATAATAAATAAAAAAAGAGTTGCCGCGTTTATACAGAAACAATTGGGGGAAAGCTTGTTCTAAATACACTTTAAGGTACTTAACTACTTAAATCAAGACAGCCCAAAGCATTATTTTATAACTCGTATAAACTGTTAAGCCTTCACTCATTAAGAATGTTGTTAACACCAAAATAAAGGGTGGAAAGTCACCCATCACCGCGCGTGTGTAGAATGGCCTTTCACAGAGTGTATCTCGTATGGCAGAGGGTGAAGCTGTGGACAAGCGGAGGGCCTTCTGGTCTCTTCGGGTGGCTCCGCACAGCCTCTGGCCTCTGCCCCCGACCTCTTGGCCCTGCAGACCCTGGCCCCCGGCCTCTGCACAGCCCACACAGCTCAGCACTCCACGCCCCAGCCCCGTCGTGCCTGCCAGACCCACCGGCGGCTACGGCCATCTCTGGAATCCAGTGCTTTCTTTGTCCCACACACCACCTCCCAAGAAACAGCCAAGGGATTAAAACCCCTGACTTCTTCCACAGCACAGGACTCACTGGGTGCATCCATCCTCACCAAGCTTCAGGAACGCACGACTCAGGCTGTCCGAAAGGACACGTGCTCAAAGTGCTGGGAGAGCCGATACGCTCTGGGCCGCTGGCCGTCGTCATCGCTGCTTTGCAGCGCCCAGCTGAGGATGCTAGAGCCGCTGCGGGCATGGTCCCTCTCTGCTGCCCGCATCCCTTCTGATCACGAGCGCCCAGCACACTCACCCCAGGAGGGGCCCAGGCCACACGGCAGGCCTGCAGGCCTCCCTGAGATGGGCCCCAAATTCCCTCCTGTTGGTTCTAAGGGGCCACAGGCGAAAGGTACCCCCCCGGGGTCTAGAGAGCTGGATTTGGGAGAAGAGGCCGCTGCCCCAGAAATCAAACCCCCTTTCCAGTGACCGTGAGACCTGCCTGCCAGGGTTCTTGCGGTCGCCGGAAGGTATCTGGGTGCCCCAAACCTGCGAGAGGGGAGCTGGGGACTGCACCAGGCACCAAACCACCAGAAACCGGAAGAGTCTTCCATGGAAAAACATGTTCCTCGTTACCAGCAACCAACTCGCGGACGTTTGGAATGTGACCCCGTGTCCGTGGGGACCGCTGCCACCAACCAGCAGCGCAAACACCAAGAGCAGACATCTGCTCTTCACACTCACCGCGAGGCCTGGGCAGCTGTTTACGGATGGACGCCCAGGGCTGGCAGAAAAGGCCACCGTAAACAGCCTGCTTCAGGGCTACTAGGTAGAATTTTTCAAAATGGACTTCAAGACAAGATCGGCCCACATTCCCATTCAAACAGGCACTACAGTGAAGGAACTTTTAGGCAGTCTGACTTTATTCAAGAAAACAGATTTTTTTTAAAAAACCCCTTTCCCTGGCCGGGGGGGGGGGGCAGAGGGGGAATGTCTTCAGTATTTAAGCCTAGGTATGCATTTGAAACGGGAACAAACAAAACGAATTCCAAATTTCAGGGAGTGGGTCTGAAGTAGAGACTGTTAAACGCAGCTCTGGAGAAGCCTGAATGTGAAACCAGAGCAGTAACGGGAAAGAAACGTGCCGACGCCCAGCTGCGACCTGGCTGGCGCTGCAGTCCTCAGAAGCCTGGCAGGAAGGACCTGTCCTAAGACCACAGAAGCTACATGCTAAAAAAATGCAAGTCCCCTCAGGACACTGCCAAGCACTTGCTAAGTTAGGCCCACGTGTGACCGTGAGGAGAGGTATTTCAAGATACAACGGCCATTTCCTACTGGACCAAGAGGCCAAGTTCCATCTGGAGATGAGTTTGTGAACCACGGTCCAGGCGCTGGGATGACTATCCTAAAGAAAAAGTGAGAGTCCCTTGCAGAAGTGCCAGAGTAGGAGTCTGCCCTTGAAGCCAACTTTAAGAAATCAATTCCAATCTGCCAGCAACCAAGACTTCAACATCGCTGGGCCAAGCTGAGCTCATTTCTCATGGATGCGTATGGTTACAGCAGCCATTACCCCCAAAACGTCTTCCTTTAAAGATTGGTCACAGCTTGGGTCAGCGACTGTGGCTTTTCACTGTAACGGGGGCTTCTATGTGTAACTATGTATCTTAGAGCAGTTAACTAGCCTACAAACTAATGTGCAGTTAACTATCCCTCCGGCCCCCCAATACCTTTCAAAAAAAGGACAAAGAATATGGGCCTTTCTGCTTCCATTGTGCGTTCAGCCTCACTCTCCTCAGAGTAATAATTTCTGCAAGTTCTCAATTCGGGGGTAATAAGACCATCTCTAATGCAAAGGAAGACTAAGAACCTCATACACCTTACCACAAACTCAAAATTCAGCTCCAAGTGGGCTAAACTTCGCTTCATTCTGAGAGGTAACTTGCTAGCGCCAGGGATAACTGCTGACTTGTTTGTCCACGACTCTTTCAGAACTTTTCACCCCTCTTCCACCAAGGTTTAAAAAATTAAATAAAAGCTGTATTTTCCATCATCCTAAACAGTCCAGAGAAGGTTGGTTAGAAAAATACATGGAATCGGCAGTTCCCCAACCCCGGGACTCCCCGCCATGGCAGGACACTTAACAGTCCTCACTGGGACCACGATTATACAATCATGGTTCCCAAAGCAAAAGACTCCACTAGAATAATCCACCCGGAGACAATGACATCATGTGAACAACGAGACAGGAAGTTCAGCTCGCAGAAGTGAAGGATGAAGTCTCGAAAGCCAATACTGGATGACCATCCTCCATTCCCCCGATTTAAAAAAAAGTCAAGTTCTGCAGAAAAAGCTACTTTAAAAATGGAAAACCCACATGGAGGAAATCAATCATCAAATGATACCAACCCACCCACCCCCCAACTCCATGGCCGTTCCTGTGGGTGAGTCTGCCCACCTTAAGGGGAGCCTCTGAAGCCCCGCTGGTGGAACTTTGGGGGAAACGTGGAGTGGGAACAAAGCGAAGCCAGGGGTTCCTGCGTCCTCCCAACTTTTTCAAAGGCGCACCGCTGGGCATGAGGGGGCCGGCAGGGTGTCACCCGGCCGCCCGCACGCACACGAAGCCGCCCTGGACTTGGTGACAGCCACAGGTGGCCGGACGGCGGACCCCGGGCCAGCGCGGGCCGAGCGCCCCCCACCCCCTGCCCGTGGGCACCGATCCCCCCTGGGTCTCATCCTTCGCCCGCACGGCGGCAACTTTCCGTCGGAGACGGGCGGACCCAAGGAGACGTCTAGGGGACCCCGGCCCCTCCCGGGGGCGACCCTGCACCCCCTTCCCTCCCGCCGCGCGCTGGGGCGCCGCGACCGAAGCCGGTGCCCCGGCGAGCCACCCACCTGCACAGCTCGGGGAACTCGGCGCCCTGGGTGCCCGCGGCCCCGGGGACCCAGCCCGGCGGCAGCAGCAGCAGCAGCAGCAGCAGCTGCAGCAGGAGCGGGCACCGCGGCGGGCGCCCGGCGGGCGCGGGCCCCAGGTGCGAGCTCCAGCCGGCGGCCGCCTCCATCGCGCCGGGCCCGGGCTGTGCGTCCGGAACCCGGCGAGCGGCGAGCGGCGGACGGGGGCGGCGTCCGGGACACGGGTGTGCAGCCAGGGCGGCAGGCGGAGACGGACAGGAGCGCGAGGAGCTGGGGACTAGCCGGGGGAGCGCGAGGGGCGCGCGGCTCTTCTGGGCTCGGCGGCGGCCCCGGGGCCTGTCACGTGACCCCGGCCAGTCCCGCCCCCGCCCCGCCCCGCTCACGTGACAGCCTTGTTCAGGTGATTCCCCGCCCGCCCGGCTCCGCCCAGGCCCGGTCACGTGAGCGCGGCCCCGCGCTCGGCCGGAAGCGGCGCGGCGCGCGCGCGCGCGCGCAGGTGTGAGAACCCCAGGCCTGCAGTGCCCGCCGCTACCCCGCGGGACCGCATCCTCCGCGTCTCCCCCGGGGGCGCTCTCGGGGGATGGAGGTGCTGCCCAACGTGGACTCCCAGCTTCCCACCCTCGACCGACAGGGAGGGGAAAATGAGGTTTAGACTTAAGTGCTGTAAAGGCCGCCGCGCAGCCCTGTTGCCATACATTCGATCCCTTAATGAATGGGAACCCACGTTTCTTGCCCTACGGGGGGCCGACCGCTGAGTCCTGCACCGCTGTGTTCCCACCGTTACAACCCAGCAGAGCCTCTCACAAACCTTCTGTGGCAATGTGATTTCCCAAGCGTGGGCTTCCTACAATAAGGAAGGCAGCCCAGATACAGGAACTTGAAACATAAAGGAGGTAAAAGGGTGACTGTCGAGCGAGTGCCGCTCAGCAAAGCTTTTTAATCGCTCTATTCATGTATTTTGTTAAGCCTATAACTGTGTGAATGGCTGAGCTAGGCACAGTGAGAATAAGAAGGTGAATCTGAAAAGTCATAAACTCAAGTTTACCTGATACAGAATAATCTGATTATTGTATAGAATAACCACGATGGTAACGGTTCATCTTTTTTTTTTTTTTTAATATTTATTTATTTTGCTGGGCCATGTCTTCGTTGCCTCATGGAGGAGCTAGTTACCTTATCTGGGATGGAACCAAGGTGCCCTGTATTGGAGGTATGCAGTCTTAGACACTGGACCACCAGGGAAGTCCCCTGTCAATCGTTTTTTAATGCTTACTCCATATAAGACACTGTTCTAGCAATAAACATACATGAATCCAGGAACCTTGTTCTAAATGAGGAACAGAGGCACGGAGATGTTAAGTAACTTAGGCAAAGCCACTTTGATGCAGCAAAGCAGAAACTCAAACACATACAGTAATAGCTAACGTTTATTGAGTAAGTTAATTATGTGCCAAGTAAAGTTGTGGTGTTTTGATTTAGCTCATTTAATCTTAACACAATCCTGTAAGAGAGAGATCTTCATAGCACCCATTTTATAGAAAAGGAAGCTGAGACACAGACAGATTAAAAAGCTTGCAGGTCACATGACTACCAAGTGGAGACGCCAGAGTTTAAGCCCAAGCTAGACAGTCCTAGAGCCTGCAGCTTAGCCATGATGGTATATTGCCAAAGAGGAATATGGCCCAAGAAAGGAAAGTTGTGGTCCTAAGAGGGTGCTCAAATGTCCCACTGAGGGCATCCTAAAAGGGTTCGTATTTTGCACAACAACCATGTTAAAATTGCTACAGCCAAAGATCTTCAGTGGAAACTGAAACCATAAGGTGAAAAATAATTGCAAGCTAGAAAATTCACTTTGTCTAAAAGGATGTTTCTCTACTAAAGAAAAATATATCTTTACAATGGAAAGATCTAGTGGAACCATCTTGATCAAGTGATTAAAATTCGTGGCACCAATATTTGGAAAAAATAGTATTTTCTGCTTCCTAAAATGACACAGTTTCTTCCTAAATTGAAAAAAGTAGGGAAAACCGCTAGGCCATTCAGTTATGACCTAAATCCAATCCCTTAGGATTATACAGTGGAAGTGACAAATAGATTCAAGGGATTAGATCTGATAGAGTGCCTTAAGAACTATGGATGGAGGTTTGTGACATTGTACAGGAGGCAGGAATCAAGACCATCCCCAAGAAAAAGAAATGCAAAAAGGCAAAATGGTTGTCTGAGGAGGCCTTACAAATAGCTGTGAAAAGAAGAGAAGCAAAAAACAAAGGAGAAAAGGAAACATACACTCATTGAATGCAGAGTTCCAAAGAACAGCAAGGAAATATAAGAAAGCCTTCCTCAGTGATCAGTGCAAAGAAATAGAGGAAAACAATAGAATGGGAAAGACTAAAGATCTCTTCAAGAAAATTAGAGATACCAAGGGAACATTTCATGCAAAGATGGGCACAATAAAGGACAGAAATGGTATGGACCTAAGAGAAGCGGAAGATATTAGGAAGAGGTGGCAAGAATACACAGAAGGACTATACAAAAAGATCTTCACGACCCAGGTAATCACAATGGTGTGATCACTCAGCTAGAGCCAGACACCCTGAAATGTGAAGTCAAGTGGGCCTTAGGAAGCATCACTATGAATAAAGCTAGTGGAGGTGATGGAATTCCAGTTAAGCTATTTCAAATCCTAAAAGATGATGCTGTGAAAGTGCTGCACTCAATATGTCAGAAAATTTGGAAAACTCAAAAGTGGCCACAGGACTGGAAAAGATCAGTTTTCATTCCAATTCCAAAGAAAGGCAATGCTAAAGAATGCTCAAACTACTGCTCAATTGCACTCATCTCAGATGCTAATAAAGTAATGCTCAAAATTCTCCAAGCCAGGCTTCAGCAATACGTGAACCGTGAACTTCCAGATGTTCAAGCTGGATTTAGAAAAGCCAGAGGAACTAGAGATCAAATTTTCAACATCTGTTGCATCATCAAAAAAATAAGAGAGTTCCAGAAAAACATCTATTTCTGCTTTATTGACTATGCCAAAGCCTTTGACTATGTGGATCACAGCAAACTGTGGGTGGAAAATTCTGAAAGAGATGGGAATACCAGACCACCTGACCTGCCTCTTGAGAAATCTGTATGCAGGTTGGGAAGCAACAGTTAGAACTGTACATGGAACAACAGACTGGTTCCAGTAGGGAAAGGAGTAGGTCAAGGCAGTATATTGTCACCCTGCTTATTTAACTTATATGCAGAGTACATCATGAGAAACACTGGGCTGGATGAAGTACAAGCTGGAATCAAGATTGCCAGGAGAAATATCAATAACCTCAGATATGCAGATGACACCACCCTTATGGCAGAAATCAAAGAACTAAAGAGCCTCTTAATGAAAGTGAAAGAGGAGAGTGAAAAAGTTGGCTTAACACGAAACATTCAGAAAACTAAGATCATGGCACCTGGTCCCATCACTTCATGGGAAATAGATGGGGAACAGCAGAAACAGACGATTATTTTGGGGGGCTCCAAAATCAGTGCAGATAGTGACTGCAGCCATGAAATTAAAAGACGCTTGCTCTTTGGAAGAAAAGTTATGACCAACCTAGACAGCTTATTAAAAGGTAGAGACATTACTATGCCAACAAAGGTCTGTCTGGTCAAAGCTATGGTTTTTCCAGTAGTCATGTGGGGATGTGAGAGCTGAAACTATAAAGAAAGTTGAGCACCAAAGAATTGATGCTTTTGAACTGTGGTGTTGGAGAAGACTCTTAAGAGTCCCTTGGACTGAAAGGAGATCCAACAAGTCAATCCTAAAGGAAATCAGTCCTGAATATTCATTGGAAGGACTGATGCTGAAGCTGAAACTCCAGTACTTTGGCCACCTGATGCGAAGAACTGACTCACTGGAAAAGACCCTGATGCTGGGAAAGATTAAAGGCAGGAGGAGAAGGGGATGAGAGAGGATGAGATGGTTGGATGGCATCAGCGACTCAATGGACATGAGTTTGAGTAGACTCTGGGAGTTGGTGAGGGATAGGTAGGCCTGGAGTGCTGCAGTTCATGGGGTTGCAAAGAGTCAGACATGACTGAGCAACTGAACTGAACTGAAAATGATGCAGACCATTCAATGTCACAGTAATCCAAGTTTATACTCCAATCACTGATGCCAAAGAAGCTGAAGTTGAACAGTTTTATGAAGACCTACAAGACCTTCTAGAACTAACACCAAAAAAAAAGACGTCCTTTTCATCGTAGGGGATTAGAATGCAAAAGTTGGAAGTCAAGAGATACCTGAAGTAACAAGCAAGTTTGGCCTTGGAGTACAAAATGTAGCAGAGCCAACTCATTGGAAAATACCCTGATGCTGGGAAAGCTTGAGGGCAGGAGGAGAAGGGGACAACAGAGGGTGAGATGATTGGATGGCATCATTGACTCAATGAACCTGACTTTGAGCAAACTGCAGGAGATAGTAGAGGTCAGGGAAGCCTGACATGCTGCAGTTCATGGGGTTGCAGAGTCAGACACAACTTAGCAACTGAACAACAACAAAATGATGCAATGAAAAATATTGCTGATGGATAATATTTGAAAGATAATATAATGGTGACTCAGATGCAGATGTAGAATGAACATGTGTCAAAGATAATACTGAACTCTTTAATGTGAGAACCAGTAACCTGTTCCAGCGGGTTCAAAAGAGAATCCAAAGACAACCCAACACATACACATGCAGTCAGGAATGCTGAAGTTATGTTGCCTAAAAGATGGAAGATTAGTTAAGACCCACAGGTTAAATGGATGTCAAAGGAACAAAATTTGCAGTTCTAAAGATAAGAACCCTAGACATTACCTTTACTATCCCACAATTTAGAGAACTGTAAAACAGCTCAAAGATAATGAAAGCTGTAAAACCCTGTAGAATCAGATAACCCACAAAGTTGCATGAGACAGCATCTAGCTTTCCACTCAAGTTACCCAATAATTTTTTTAGTCCATTTCAAAGTCTTTCACAATTTCCTCCTATAGTGTACAGTATCACTTATGTGGTATTCTTGCCAAGATGTTTAACCTAAGTCAAAAATAAAACGATCAAATCCAGACTGTGAAACATTCTACAGAAAAACTGAACAAGACAATTCAAAAATGTCAGTGCTCTGAAAGACCTCCTCTGCTTCCCCCCCACCCCCGCCTCCAAAAAGGCAAGAGTAAACAGCAGACTGAGATATCAGGCAGCTGTTTTGTAAATAAAGTTTTACTGGAATGTAGCAGCATTCACTTATGTATTGTCGATGGCTGCTTTTGCCTACAGTGGCAGAATTGTGTGGTTGCCGTAGAGCCTAAAGTATTTTACCCTCTGTCCCCTACAGCCAAAGTTTGCCAACCCTGTTTCTAGATCAGCAGTTCTCAAAATTGTGTGTTTGGACCAGCAACTTTGGCATCACTTGGCAGCTTTTTAGAAATGCCAATTTGTGGGCCTCCCTCTGACCCACTGACTCAAAATCTTTGGAGATGGGCTCCAGAAAATTCGATCCCTAGCTTTCCAGGAGATTCACATACACATGATGTTCTGAGAACTACTGTTGCAGAGGGGTGAGCAAGAGAACAGTCATGTCCCAGGTGTCCGGTGAGTTCCTGGGTTGGGCCGACAAGTGAAAGTCGTTGGCTCTGTGCAGGAAGGAACTCAAGAGGAGGCTATGGTAAGGTGTGCAGGCGTGCCTGCTAAGTCACTTCAGTTGTGTCCAACTCTTTGCGACCCCATGGACTGTAGCCCACCAGGCTTCTCTGTCCATCGGGATTCTCCAGGCAAGAATACTAGAGTGGGTTGCCATGCCCTCCTCCAGGGGATCTTCCCAACCCAGGGATCGAACCTGCAACTCTTATGCCTCCTGCATTTGGAGGCAGGTTCTTTACCACTAGCACCACCTGGGAAGCCCATAGTAAGGTGAAATATAGTTTATTTAGAGAGATACAGATTCTATAGACAGAATGAAGTCCATCTCAGAAGGCAAGAGAGGACTGAGATGTGGAGGTGGTTAGTTTTTATGGGCTGGATAATTTCATAAGCTAATGAGTAGGAGGATTATTCCAGTTATTTGGTGGAAGGGGTAGGGATTTCCAGGAATTGGGCCACATCCTACTTTTTGGCCTGTTATGGTCAAGCATGCGAACTGTGATGGCACCTGTGGGTGTGTTCTTCAGCTAATGTATTACAATGAGTGCATAATGAGGCCCAAGGTCTACTAAAAAACAGATCTTTGGCCAGCTTGTACATAATTGATTCTAACCAGTTTTTGTTTTGTCCTTGAGGGCTGTGTCACTCTTTTAATGGCTGTGCCCTGCCCTTCCCACTCATCTCCCCACCACCCTGAATTAACGGAGCATGAAAAGGCAGATGACACCACCCTTACGGCAGAAAGCAAAGAACTGAAGAGCCTCTTGATGAAAGTGAAAGAGGAAAGTGAAAAAGTTGGCTTAAAACTCAGCATTCAGAAAACTAAGATCATGGCATCTGGTCCCATCATCTCATGGTAAATAGATGGGGAAACAATGGAAACAGTGAGAGACTTTATTTTCCTGGGCTCCAAAATCACTGCATGTGGTGACTGCAGCCAAGAAATTAAAAGACGCTTGCTCCTTGGAAGAAAAGCTATGACCAACCTAGACAACATGTTAAAAAGCAGAGACATTACTTTGCCAACAAAGGTCTGTCTAGTCAAAGTTGTGGTTTTTCCAGTAGTCATGTATGGATGTGAGAGCTGAACTATAAAGAATGCTTAGCGCCGAAGATTTGATGCTTTTGAACTGTGGTGTTGAAGAAGACTCTTGAGAGTCCCTTGGACTGAAAGGAGATCCAACCAGTCTATCCTAAAGGAAATCAGTCCTGAATATTCATTGGAAGTACTGATGCTGAAGCTGAAACTGCAATATTTTGGCCACTTGATGCAAAGAACTGATTCATTGGAAAAGACCCTGATGTTGGGAAAGATTAAAAGCAAGAGGAGACCGGGGTGACAGAGGATGAGATGGATGAATGGTATCACCAACTCAATGGACATGACTTTGAGTAGGCTCCGGGAGTTGGTGATGGACAGGGAAGCCTGGCATGCTACAGTCCATGGGGTTGCAAAGAGTTGGACATGACTGAGTGACTGAACTGAACTGAAAAGGCAAGACAACAAAATGTGACGCATGACCCTTAACTAGAGCCCAGATACCAAAACTGGAAGGTGTAAGGGACAGTTGGGGATAATTGGTAAAACTTGAACATAAGTTGTATATTAGAAACTCTAAAGTCAAATGGTAGAGGGCATAACTCTTCTGTATTTCATTTAAATTTTTCAGCAAACCTTTGAAAAAGCAGGACTTAAAAATATTAGCTCAAGACCTTGTGTTATGGGTCGTGTTATGTCCCTGAAAAATATGTGGGGCTTCCCTGGTGGCTCAGGCATAAAGACTCCACATGACAATGCAAAAGATACAAGAGATTCAGGTTCGATCCCTGGGTCAGGAAGATCCCCTGGAGGAGGAAATGACAACCCACTCCAGTATTCTTGCCTGGAGAATTCCATGGACAGAGGAGCCTGGTGGGCTACGGTTCGTGGGGTCACAAAGAGTCAGACATGACTTAGCAAGTAGAACACTAAAGCACTATCATGAAAAAGATTTATTGAAGTCCTAGTCCCTTTGACTTTGGAGTATGACCTTACTTGGAAATACAGTTGTTGCAGAGTAATTTGTTTTCATTAGATCCTACCGCAGGAGGGTGGGCTCAGTCCCGCGTGACTGGTGCCGTCATAAGAAATGGGGCAGAGACACTGAGACACACAGGGAGAAGGTGACCTGGTGAGGAAGGAGAAGTGATGGATCCACAGACCAAGGGATGCTTGCGTGAAAACCACATGGCAACACAGAGAGATGACTCCGGCCACAGATTGTGCTAAATTCTAGGCTTCTAGAATGTGATCCTGACACAGAGCAGGATCCGATGATGCTTCCCCCCTCCCCACGTCCTCTGCCTGCCTTTTGTCTGTGAAAAACTTTAGTCAAAGAAGAAGTTTGATCAGAGAAATGAGAACATGTGAGAACTAAGGAAAACAGACAAAGGAGACCAAGTACTAATAATGTGGCCATTAAGCACAGTCAAGGACCTTGAGTGCTTTCTCACGGGCTCTAGATGATGCTGTGAGCTGTATCCCGTGAGCTGCCTTATAGATACTGAAACACCAGGAGGAAGAAGCTAACTACGTGGCAACCAGACTCTACCCATGATAGAAGCTGCCACAGTTCGAAGAACTGGCCACAAATGCATGGGAACAAATGGACCCTGGAACTGAAGATTAACTGTACCTAAAATAACCAAGATGATACTGGTCAGACCACCAATGACCAATTTGAAGCTGCGTGCAGCACTGTCAGAGCTGCACGTAGCCCCCGCATGCACCCCCCCACAACTCTGTAAAAGCTTTCACTCTCTGCCTGTCAGGGGTAGGGAGTCGGCCTTTGGACAGATGTCCACCACCCTTCCTCCCCTGCAAATTGCCAGCATCTGAAATAAAGCAAACTTTTCCTTTCCACCAGCCTGACCTGTTTATTGACTTTTGAGCAGCAAGCAGTGGACCGACCTCACACCTTTTGGTAATGTGATCCTTCCTTCAAGTAGTGAATGGCTTAGTAGGGGAGATAGTGAATTTTAATGTAAGTTTGAAAAAATTGTATTGACGTCAGCTCCTACAGGATCTTAAGTGGTCACCTTAAGAAATGTAATGGTTTCCCAGGTGGCGCTTGTGGTAAAGAACCCACCTGCCAATGTGGGAGATGTAAGAGATGCAGGTTGGATCCCTGTGTTGGGAAGATTCCCTGGAAGAGGTCATGGCAACCCACTCCAGTATTCTTGCCTGGACAATTCCATGGATGGAGGAGTCTGGCAGGCTATAGTCCATAGGGTTGCAGAGAGTCGGACACAACTGAAGTGACTTTGCGTGTACACACGCAAGAAATTTAGATTTAATTGGATATAAAAGGCTTCCCTGGTGGCTCAGATGGTTAAAAAAAAAAATACACCTGCATTGTGGGAGACCTGGATTCAATCCCTGCATCAGGAAAATCCACTGGAGGAAGGCATGGCAACTCACTCCAGTATTCTTGCCTGGAGAATCTCCGTGGACAGAGGGGCCTGGCGGGCTACAGGGTCACAAAGAGTTGGACACGACTGAGTAACTAAGCAGAAAATGAGGAACAATAATAGCTGACAATATACTACCCATTAAAGAGCCACTATAGACAGCATATTAAAAAGCAGAGACATTACTTTGCCAACAAAGGTCCGTCTAGTCAAGGCTATGGTTTTTCCATTGGTCATGTATGGATGTGAAAATTGAAAAAAGAAAAGAAAGCTGAGCACTGAAGAACTAATGCTTTTGAACTGTGGTGTTGGAGAAGACTCTTGAGAGTCCCTTGGACTGCAAGGAGATCCAACCAGTCCATCCTAAAGGAGATCAGTCCTGGGTCTTAATTGGAAGGACTGATGCTGAAGCCGAAACTCCAATACTTTGGCCACCTGATGCAAAGAGTTGACTCATTGGAAAAGACCCTGATGGTGGGAGGGATTGGGGGCAGGAGGAGAAGGGGACAACAGAGGATGAGATGGTTGGATGGCATCACTGACTCAATGGACATGGGTTTGGGTGGACTCCGGGAGTTGGTGATGGACAGGGAGGCCTGGCGTGCTGCAGTTCATGGAGTAGCAAAAAGTCGGACACGACTGAGTGACTGAACTGAATTGAACTGATGTGTCAAAAAAAATCCTGTATTTTATGATTTACTCTTTATAGCAATCCTCTGAGCATAGTAATCCTATTTACATTAAAACATGAGAAATTCAGGCACAAAGAAATTATATACCTTCTCTGAGATTTTGCAATGAGTAAGGGCTTCAATGTGAGTAGTATAATCTAGTAAGAAAGTCCATGATTTTAACTCATAAACTTCCTTCTCATTGGGAGATTTGGAGCATGAGTGTGTGTGAGAGAGAGAGAGAGTTCACAGTTACACATCAGGAAAATCCATCTCACTGCAGGATGGACTGAGAACCACTTTAATGAAAGCACCAGAATTAAGGTGACAAAAGAGACAGTGGAAAGGTGTCTGCCCTTCGCTAGGAATGCCTAGTTCCCACTTGGTTAACACCTCGTTAAGAGTAGAACTCTTGTCTTGTGACTCCCTTGGGCACTGAAGTGCTCTGTGACTGCCTGGAGCAGTGGGGGGTGCGGACAGAGGGGCGGGGAATAGGGGCAGACAATGTTGCCTGCCTTCCGGTGGGGGTTGACCGTGCCTTTCTTTGCTGGTGAATCCCTCCTCCCACTAAAGAGGCTAAAGGTATAAGACCCTTGTAACATATTCCTTTTTACAACCTGAGGGAGGGCACATGCTCCAATCCTGACCATGGGAACTGATTGGAAGTCTCCTGAGATTTTTTGCAAGATAGTTCTCCATCCAATGAGAAATGCAAAGAAGATCCTCTCCCCTCCATCCCTCTTTTTTTTTTTTCTGGAAGCAATGTTGTCTGATAGGGCACTTGTAGCTGCTATAGTCCCCTGAAACTCCACGAGAAGTTATGGTCAACACAGTGGGAAAAAGGATCTTCGGTGTCATTGCTGACCACTTCACTGAAACCCTAGAACTGGCCAGTATCTGATCATTCACTTTGTGACATGATAAATAAATTTGCTTGAGCCAAGTGTGTTAGCTGATAATTGATTGCCTGTCACTCCAAGTGCACCCTTTAGTACATGCTATTTTATGAACAACGGAATTCTTATAAGCAGTTCTCTTTACAATGAGCATGATGTTAAACTTTCTGAGTTGAAAACACTCTGGAGGGAAATCTTGAGAGCAAAGTCTCCCGCTGTTTCCAAAACAGCCACACCGCTGGTTTCTGCCCACCTCCTCCCTGACCTGCATGCTGATGGGTGACCTACAGACCAGCCTGGCCACCCCAGGGAACTTCTCTGCTATTCAGTGAGCTGAACCACACCTTATCCAATGAGATTCAAACCCCTTCAAGTTTGTCCTCCCTTGGTACTAGCCCTAGAGTACCATATAGAGTCCCCTTATATGTTATAACTGCTCTTTCTTCAGAGTTAATAGTTCTTCATACTGAAGTTCCCTACTTCGATCCTCTAATTGAACCCAGACTGCTATACCATGCTTAGCTGGCTTTCATATTACTTGCAGCCCAAAGCATGCCAACTGACAATACGGTGCAGCCCTTGGCAACTGTTTCAACATCACAGACAGAAGGCATCAGTGAAGATTAGAGTTTCTGTATTGGAAAGTTGGTGCTTCCAAAAATAGAAGAGGAAAAGTGGATTAGAAAAAAATGCTGTGTCTTTCTGTGCAGTAAAGAGTCAGGAATACCCAGAAAGAGGTGCCCTGCAGGCACTGGTAATACAGTGCTAAGCATGGCCAAGAAGTCGGAGCTGGGAGTAATTGCAGGGGAGACATTTGCAAAGATAGGAGCACTGGTGATGGGAAGAGTGACTAGACATCAACAGCGTCCAGTGAATAAAACAGCCCAGGGGGAGACCAAAGCGGTTCTTGGTGAACTTGGGATCTATTCTTGTTGTTCAGTTGCTCAGTCACATCCAACTCTTTGTGACCCCATGGACTGCAGCATGAACGCCAGGCTTCCCTGTCCTCCTCTATCTCTCAGAGTTTGCTCAAACCCAAGTCCGTTGAGTCAATAATGCCAACCAACTATCTCATCCTCTGTCACCACCTTCTCCTCCTGCCCTCAATCTTTCCCAGAATCAGGATCTATTGGAATATAACAAATTAGCTTCAGGTAACAAGCATCATTTATTAATTCTCACAAGTTTCTGTAGATCAGGAATTCAGACAGGGTCCAGTAGGGTTGTCTCCTTTCTGCTTCTTGGCTTCTGGCCCTCAGCTATAAGATTCGAGGCTCAGGGCTGAAATTATCTGAAGGTTCTTTTGCTCCAGCGTCTCATGGTTGGTGTTGGCTGTCGGCTGAGTCCTCAGCTGGAATGCCTTGGATGTGGCCTCGACTTTTGCCCTGAGCTCCTTCAAATGTGGTGGCTGGGCACCAAGTCAAGCAGAGAGAGAGAGAGAGAGAAGGGGTAGCGAGGGGGACTCAGCTCAGAAGTCCCAGATCACCGGTTTGGGGGAAAGTTAGTAGGCCCCCGCCGAGTCACAGGGAGGAACCCTGGACCCCAGCTCTCAATGAGCAAGTGGAAGGGGACAGGTATCAAGGTGTGGCCATGTTTGAAAAATGCAAAGTGCCCCCTTGGGGGGCACCATGTTTGTGAGGAAGAGAGAACAGGCCAGAAAAGGAGCAGAAGCACAGAAAGAAAACTGGGGGAGGCAAGAGGGAAGAGAAAGTTTCTGTGAAGTTCCCCTGGAGAACCGTGTGGAGCCTGCTCGGACACACCCCTGAGAATGAATGGCAGCAGCTGCGCTGTGGCAACTCCAGCAAGAATATCATTTTAGGTTGGTGGCTGGAAAGAAAAGTCCTCAGATTAATCATAGATATTCATTCAAGTCCTCCTGAAGTAAGTGAGAAGATGGGAAATACTGTTCTTCAACAAAACCGTGATCTGACTCAGGATATGGGCTGTGGTTTCCCCACGTCACAATCTTCTCTACAAGGAGAGTCAGGAGCTTGTGAGTAAATACAAGCCCTAGCTCTGTATTAGGGAGATGTGTCTGAGTGAGTGCCCTCGCAGAACTAGAACAGAAATGAGATGACGGTTGGATCACCATCTTTCTTTTCTGCACTCGCTCTCCACAAAGCGCATCATCCCACCAGAAGACAGTGAAGTTAATTCAACAAACACATATTGAGTAGTTTGTTTTTAATCGACACTGTACTGGCCCTAGGGTTGCCAAGGAGGCATAGTCCCTTCCTGGAGGGACTCAGAGATTGAAGACAAGAAACCAGTGATTTACTACTTAGTGTGATAAGGAGACAGGCAATTACCCACAGGGAACTAAGGGAGATGGAAGCTCCTCTAGAAATGCCCAGAGAAGATGATCTCGGAGTCCATACAGACAGAACACAAGGGAGAGGAAAGGATTGCGGAGGCAGAGGGGAGGTGCTCGTGAGGGAAGCTCAGGCCAGATTTTGAGGAACTTTGTGCTTTGCTGAAGAGAAGATAAGTCAGAGAGAGAAAGACAAATGCCACGTGGTGTCATTTACATATGGAATCTAAAATGTGACACAAGTGAACTTATCTTGAAACAGAAACAAACTCACAGGCGTGGAAAACAAACTTGTGGTTGCCAAGGCGGAAGGGGGCTGGGGAGGGAAGGACTGGGAGTCTGCAGACTACTGTATATATTTTCATCATAGGGGACCGGGATGCAATAGTAGGAAGTCAAGGAACACCTGGAGTAACAGGCACATTTGGCCTTGGTGTACAGAATGAAGCAGGGCAAAGGCTAAGAGTTCTGACAAGAGAACGCACTGGTCATAGCAAACACCCTCTTTCAACTCAACAACACAAGAGAAGGCTCTACACATAGACATCACCAGATGGTCAACACCAAAATCAGATTGATTATATTCTTTGCAGCCAAAGATGGAAAAGCTCTATACAGTCAGCAAAAACAAGACTGAGAGCTGATTGTGGCTCAGATCATGAACCCCTTATTGCCAAATTCAGACTGAAATTGAAGAAAGTAGGGAAAACCACTAGACCATTCAGGTATGACCTAAATCAAATCCCTTATGACTATACAGTGGAAGTAAGAAATAGATTTAAGGGACTTGACCTGATAGACAGAGTGCCTGATGAACTATGGACAGAGGTTCATGACATTGTACAGGAGACAGGGATCAAGACCACCCCCATGGAAAAGAAATGCAAAAAGGCAAAATGGTTGTCTGAGGAGGTCTTACAAACAGCTGTGAAAAGAAGAGAAGCCAAAAGCAAAGGAGAAAAGGAAGGATATTCCCGTTTGAATGCAGAGTTCCAAAGAATAGCAAGGAGAGATAAGAAAGCCTTCCTCAGTGATCAATGCAAAGAAATAAAGGAAAACAACAGAATGGGAAAGACTAGAGATCTCTTGAAGAAAATTAGAGATACCAGGGGGAACATTTCATGCAAATATGGGTTCGATAAAGGACAGAAATGGTATGGACCTAACAGAAGCAGAAGATATTAAGAAGAGGTGGCAAGAATACACAGAAAAACTATATAAAAAAGATCTTCACCACCCAGATAATCATGATGGTGTGATCACTCACCTAGAGCCAGACATCCTGGAATGTGAAGTCAAGTGGGCCTTAGAAAGCATCATTACAAACAAAGCTAGTGGATGTGATGGAATTCCAGTTGAGTTATTTCAAATCCTGAAAGATGATGCTGTGAAAGTGCTGCACTCAATATGCCAGCAAATTTGAAAAACTCAGCAGTGGCCACAGGACTGGAAAAGGTCAGTTTTCATTCCAATCCCAAAGAAAGGCAATGCCAAAGAATGCTCAAACTACTGCACATTTGCACTCATCTCACACACTAGTAAAGTAATGCTCAAAATTCTCCAAGCCGGGCTTCAGCAATACATGAACTGTGAACTTCCAGATGTTCAAGCTGGCTTTAGAAAAGGCAGACGAACCAGAGATCAAATTGCCAACATCCCCTGGATCTTCAAAAAAGCAAGAGAGTTCCAGAAGAACATCTATTTCTGCTTTATTGACTATGCCAAAGCCTTTGACTATGTGGATCACAGCAAACTGTGGGTGGAAAATTCTGAAAGAGATGGGAATACCAGACCACCTGACCTGCCTCTTGAGAAACCTATATATATGCAGGTCAGGAAGCAACAGTTAGAACTGCACATGGAACAACAGACTGGTTCCAATAGGAAAAGGAGCACGTCAAGACTGTATATTGTCACCCTGCTTATTTAACTTATACGCAGAGTACATCATGAGAAACGCTGGGCTGGAAGAAGCACAAGCTGGAATCAAGATTGCCAGGAGAAATATCAATAACCTCAGATATGCAGATGACACCACACTTATGGCAGAAAGTGAAGAGGAACTAAAAAGCCTCTTGATGAAAGTGAAAGAGGAGAGTGACAAAGTTGGCTTAAAACTCAACATTCAGAAAACTAAGATCATGGCATCTGGTCCCATCACTTCATGGGAAATAGATGGGGAGACAGTGGAAACAGTGTCAGACTTTATTTTTGGGGGCTCCAAAATCACTGCAGTGGCGACTACAGCCATGAAATTAAAAGACACTTACTCCTTGGAAGGAAAGTTATGGCCAACCTAGATAGTATATTAAAAAGCAGAGACATTACTTTGCCAAAAAAGGTCCATCTGGTCAAGGCTATGGTTTTTCCAGTGGTCATGTATGGATGTGAGAGTTGGACTGTGAAGAAAGCTGAGCACTGAAAAATTGATGCTTTTGAACCATGGTGTTGGAGAAGACTCTTGAGAGTCCCTTGGACTGCACAGAAATCCAACCAGTCCATCCTAAAGGAAATCAGTCCTGGGTTTTCATTGGAAGGACTGATGCTGAAGCTGAAACTCCAAGATGACAGAGGATGAGCTGGTTGGATGGCATCACTGACTCAATGGACATGAGTTTGGGTAAACTCTGGGAGTTGGTGATGGACAGGGAGGCCTGGCATGCTGCAGTCCATAGGGTCGCAAAGAGGCAGACACAACTGAGCAACTGAACTGAACTGAACTCAATAACAATAATAAAGAGGATTCATAAATAAACTCAAAGGATTTTTAGCTGAGTAGCCACATAATCAGATTTTTATTTTAGGCGGATCACACTGACCACCCTGTGAAGGACAAGTGTGGGGGTCACATGAGAGTGACTCACTGGAAGCAGGGAGGCTAGTTCAAAGACTGTGACATAACCCAGGTGTTAGGTTGAACTGTATCCCTCATGAAGACGTTAAAGTCCCAATCCTCTTCTCTGTTCATGGAATTTTCCAGGCAAAAATACAGGAGTGGGTTGCCATTTCCCCCTCCAGGGGATCTTCCAAACCCAGGGATTGAACCCGTGTCTCCTGCTTTACTGGCAGTTTCTTTACTGCTGAGCCACTGGGAAAGCCCATTAACCCAGAAAGAAACCTTATTTGGAAACAGAGCCGTTGCAGTGGTGCTGGGTCAAGGTGATGTCATTCTGACATAGGGCGGGGCCAAGCCGATGAGACAGGTGTCCTCATAGAAAGAACACGGTGTGAAGGGGCAGACGGGCACAGCAGGAGGACGCCAAGGGAAGGCGGGAGTTACGCCACCACGAGCCAAGGAACACCTGGAAGTTAGGAGAGACGCCTGGAACAGGTCCTTCCCAGGAGCCTTCAGCCGAGCCTGACCCGGCCAGCAGCTTGATCTCAGACTTCCAGCCTCCAGAACTGGGAGGTGCTGCGTTTCAGGGGCTCTCAGCCACCAGCCGCCAGTGTGGTACTTGGTTAGAGCAGCCCCAGGAAACTGAACATCAGGGTAGGATTTTGATGTGCGTTCCTATGAAGGCAGCAGCAGCCGCGGGAACAGAGAATAGAGAGAAGTACAAATTCAAGAGCTTGTGGGGGACCAGCGTGAAGGCTGGAAGAGAGGCACTGGGCTGACTCCCAGGTGTCTGGCAGGATGACAGGGTATTTGGTGATGTTAGCCACTGAAGAAGAGAAAATCCTCCTATAATACAAGCTCTGTGACTGTTTGGCTTGTGTTGGTTCCCAGGGTCGGACCAGTGACAGTGCAGGACCTAGATGTTTATTGAGTGAACAGAAAAACTAAGCGAAATAAGGACTATCTACAAATGCACATGGGGCTTCCCAGGTGGGTCAGTGGGTAGGGAATCAGCTTGCAATGCAAGAGACATAGGCAGATGCAAGTTCAATCCCTGGATCGGGTAGATCCCCTGGAGGAGGGCATGACAACTCATTCCGGTATTCTTGCCTGGAGAATCCCATGGACAGAGGAGCCTGGTGGGTTACAGTCCATGGGGTCACAAAGAGTCAGACACGACTGAAGCAACTGAACATGCACACACAGTACACACATAGATATTTTCAACATTTTCTCTTATCTCATCAAGTTTCAAAAGTTTCATTGTTGTTGTTGTTCAGTCGCTGAGTCGTGTCCTACTCTTCATGACCCCATGGACTGCAGCACGCCAGGCTTCCCTGTCCTTCACTATCTCCAGGAGTTTGCTCAAACTCATGTCCATCAAGCCGGTGATACCATCCAACCATCTCATCCTCTGTCGTCCCCTTCTCCTCCTGCCTTCAATCTTTCCCAGCATCAGGGTCTTTTCCAATGGGTCGGCTCTTCACATCAGGTTGTCAAAGTACTGGAGCTTCAGCATCCATTCCATATAACTTTTAAATATATAAATAAATGTTTATGTATAATCTAAATAATATATATTTATATAATAAATACTACCATGAGTCTTTTGACCCAATATGGAAGAATATATGTCAGTTAACTCTTGCTGCCTAACAAACAAACCCCAAACTTGATGACCTGAAATAGCAATAAGCATTTACTATCTCTCACTTTCTGTGGCTTGGCAGAGAAGTTCTGACTCAGTATCTCTCCTGAGGTTGCAGTTGAACGTGAATCAAGATTGCCATCACTTTAAGGTTTGACAGAGGCTGAATCTGCTTCCACGGTTCTCACTCACGTGGCCAGCAAGTTTGCTCAGCTGTTGGTGGGAGGCTTCGGCCCCTCTGTGTTGGGGGCCTCTCCCCAGAATTGCTTGAGTGTCCTCACAGCATGGTGACCGGGTTTCCCTCAGGGCAAGCAATCCAGGAAACCAAGATAGAAGCTGCAATGCCCTCTGTGACAAAACCCTCCAGTTTCATCACTTCGGCCGTCTTCTATAGGTCACACTGACCAATGCTTATGTAACGTGGGGGGAACTACACAAAAGCATGAATGCCAGAAGCTGAGGGTAACTGAATGTCCTCTTGGAGACTGGTTGCTATAGAAAGTCAGAGGAGAGAAGAGTGCATGATCAAGGAAAAACAGTTATCTTGGGTAAGTCTTTTTCGTGCTACTATATTCTTTTACTTCACTGCTTTCTCTTTCATTTCTAAAACTCACTTTCAGCAATAAAAATACTCATCAAGGTAATACGAATCAACCTTTCACTTATGAGAAGTTATTTTTTTTCTTCGGCTAAGACAGCAAAAGAGATGATTTACTATACACGTTATGTTCAGCCACAACTGAGAAGAGAACTAGTCCATAGTTATCACAGGTCCAGGGCAAAGGACCAAAAGGGACGGCTTTGATACGAGCAAGGTAGGTCTCTCAAAGGTGGTCAAGGCAATCAGAACAGCCATGGATGTTCCAGATCCGCTGAGAAGTTCTAGATAGTAGGCATGCAGGCCACAATTTGTACCAGCGTCCCTGGCCTCTGGCTTCCCTTGTTTCGGCTTCTGTGGCTTCCATGGTGTACAAGTTTACTTGGACCTCTGCCTCATCTTTCTTCTTTTGCGCTTCAGCCTGCGCATTCGCTTTTTCCTCCACTTCGCTCTCATGGTGCAGAGGTTTCTCAAAAGATGGCGCTAAGGCTGAGAGTGTGAAGTTATTTTTTGAAAATCTTTCATTGTATCCCAATGGTTAGAAATGGCAACCCACTCCAGTGTTCTTGCCTGGAGAATCCCAGAAGCAGAGGAGCCTGGTGGGCTGCTGTCTATGGGGTCTCATAGCGTCGGACACGACTGAAGCGACTTAGCAGCAGCAGCAGTTATCAACAAATTTTATTCCTATCCCAGTTGGTATTTGTGGTTTTTTTTTAATGGTGTGTCAGATATATCACGATAAATTCTCATGCCCCAACCTATTCCTCTGTTTATAGCAACAGGTGAACTTGTTCCTAAGAATTGAGTTCATCATTATGGACATATTTATTTCAGCAGGCCCATGTCTGTGATGCTGTGTACCAGCGACACACATCACAAAAAATGCAAGCGTATCCCAAGAAACTCTCCCAGTGGAACTGGTAGCAGAGAGAGCCTTGGCTTCTGAGTGACAGTCTGGCCGTGGCCTCCAATGAGCTCTTTGACTTTTGAGGTTATTTAACCTCAACCACACTTTCTTCATTTAGAACCAGTATCCAAAACTCTCTATTAAGACTAGATGGAAAATATTTTAGGTATTGTGCTCTCCATCATGACTGTTCAGCTCTACTATAGAAGCATGAAAGCAGCTATAAATCTACATAAATAAATGAGCATGGCTGTGTTTTAATAAAACTTTATTTACAAGGACCACCAGTTAGCCAGATTTGGTCCAAGGGCTATATAGTCTGCCAACCCAGAGCTAGAAAATAGACACATGTTGAGGATGTTGTGGTTGACTATTTAGTAATCTAAGCCAATCAAAGATGGCTATCTCCTGAACTGTATTAGCTTAGAAATGGACGTGCCCAACTCTTTCTGAATCAGTGAGACATGAAGAGTGGATTCCTGGAGGCTTCTGGAAAAACTGAGGTCCTTGCTTTCAAGAAAATGCTATGGCAGAAAGCTAGCCTCTCTCTCTCTCCCCCCAGGCATAAACAGGAAATCTCACAGATCTTATCACCACCAGCGGCCATCCTACCAGCCTTAGGGAATATCTGACAATGCAAATGGCAGAGAGAAACTTTTCTCTAGACTTTGCCTGTGAGCTAAAAAAAAAAGTCCAACTTCTCTTTATTAACTTTGAAATGGGTTATCTGTTATTTCAGCTAAAGGCATCCTACGTGAAAACCCCATTCAAAGGGTAGTTATGAGATCTAAAGATTTAAATGGTATAGCAGTGGGTATGACCAAGGCATGCCATTTATAGAGCTCAGCCAATATGAGTATTGGTAATATTAAAATAATCACACAAGTCCTCCCCAGAGTCATCACTGGATCTCAGTCACATTGCCAAGGACTTTGACATCTTTATTTCATTATAAATGAAATCTTCATCTCTCTTGAACAATTTTTTTATAATTGCAAACCATCACTTCTCCTCGCTTGAGATCCCCAACCAACGTGAGAAAAAAAACCTGGTGGGAAGAAACCAGCAGTAATTATTAGCCTATCAAAATGATGAAGCAGTGGGTGAAGGTTCTTACAAAACTAACTTCCTTTCTTCCTTCCTGCCTTCCTTTTCTTGAAAACAACAATGGGGAAAGCTGAGTTTGAGGGATGTGAGACTAAAGTCAAAAAAGCATCCTTCTTTGGACTTCCCTGGTGGGCCGGCGGTTAAGAATCTGCCTGCTAACGCAGGGGACATGATGCCGCAGGACACCTAAGCCCGCATGCTACAACTGAAACCTATACACCTAGAGTCCATGCTCTGCAATAAGAGAAGCCCCTGTAATGAGAAGCCCATGCACCGCAACCAAAGAAGCCTGTGTGAGCCACAAAGACTCTGCAGCCAAAAATCAACACATCAGTCCTCTTTGACTAGCCAGCCGTCTTCTGCCCCCAAGTAAATCATTGTGTACTAGGTCCGACCAGCCCTCAGAGAGGGTTTGCTGGTGGCTCAGAGGATTCCCTGGTGCCTCAGATGGTAAAGAATCTACCTCCAGTGCAGGAGGCCAGGGTTTGATCTCAGGGTCAGGAAGATCCCCTGGAGAAGACAATGGCAACCCACTCCAATATTCTTGCCTGGAGGATCCCATGAGCAGAGGATCCTGGCAGGCTACAATCCATGGGGTCACAAAGAGTCAGACTTGACTGAGCGACTAAGCATGCCTGTGGTTATTTATGAAGATCAAGAAGTACCCAGAAGCTTATAAAGTTAAAACGCTCACAGTCTCATTCTCCCTCTGTCTCTCCCTAGAGATGTTTTGCTCAAGTAGCAAATATTTTTTTTCTATTTATTTTTTTATCTTTCCACAATGAACCTAGTTCCATGATGATTTGAAATCTGAAACAAAGAAATTAAGCAATCCAATACAACATCTCATAAACTGTATTGCTGGCAACTGCTAGGTACAGTATACCAGAGATGGATCATAAATAGCCATTCTAACTTATCAAGAACTTATGACGTGCCAAGTATTACAGTGGCTGGTTGACAATCATTCACTTTCAAAACTCTGAAAGGCATCACTTTTTAAAATAGTAATTTATTTGGCTGTGTCAAGTTTTAGCTGTGGCGTTGGATCTTCAGTTGTGGTATGGAGGATCTAATTCCCTGACCAGGGATTGAACCCAGGTCCCCTGCACTGGGAACTTGGAGTCTTAGCCACTGGACCACTGGGGCAGTCCCAGGCATCATTTTCTTCACTTTACACAGGAGCAAATTGCGATTCACAAGAGGTCAGAGTGACTTGCCTAAGGTTGTAGAACACGGGAGCTGAGGGCCTGAAATATGTGTCTGCGAGATACAGAGGAGGTTCGGGCAGAAGCGCTCTGCTGGGAAACTATGAGAAGAATGAGTGGAGCTGATGTTTATGGGGTGCCACTGGCCGAGGACCAGCTCCAGGCTGGACAGGCCACACGGGGGTGGCAGGACTTGGGACGCGCCCATTGCATGTGAACAAGGAAAGGGGCCAACAGCCACCCAGAGATAGTCAGGCCATGTCAGGGCCTGCGTGTCCCAGCTGTGTGGCTTCCCTCTCACCCAGGATGCCTTGACTGGGCTCCAGCTCGTCCATCTAAGTGACGACAGAACTGGGGCTCAGCTGAACTCTAGTTTCTGATT
Organism: Odocoileus virginianus; assembly: GCF_023699985.2. NCBI lineage: Eukaryota > Metazoa > Chordata > Mammalia > Artiodactyla > Cervidae > Odocoileus > Odocoileus virginianus. Next base: position 7,564,720 of record NC_069707.1, read on the forward strand.
CCGGTCTTTCTTCCTGTAGACCTTCTCTCTTGCCTTTCAATTTAGTTCAGTTGCTCAGTTGTGTCTGACTCTGCAACCCCATGGACTGCAGCACACCAGGCCTCCCTGTCCATCACCAGCTCCCAGAGCTTACTCAAACTCATATCCATCAAGTCAGCGATACCATCCCACCATCTCATCCTCTGCCATCCCCTTCTCCTACCTTCAATCTTTCCCAGCATCAGGGTCTTTTCTAATGAGTCAGCTCTTTGCATCAGGTGGTCAAAGTATTGGAGCTTCAGCTTCAGCATCAGTCCTTCCAGTGAATATTCAGGACTGATTTCCTTTAGGATTGACTGGTTGAATCTCCTTGCAGTCCAAGGGACTTTTAAGAGTCTTCTCCAGCACCACAGTTTAAAAGCATCAATTCTTCAGCGCTCAGCTTTCTTTATGGTCCAGCTCTCACAACCATACATCTTGCCTCTCAGCCCAGCACATATCCTCCTTCTCTGTGATGGCATAGTGGGTCCCTCCAGCCCAGTGGCCCCCCGACTTGAAATGCCAAGGACATTCTTGTTTGGCATTCGCTGTATACTAACTAAGGCTTCCCTGGGGGCTCAGACAGGGAAGAATCTGCCCGTAATGTGGGAGACCCGGGTTTGATTCCTAGGTTGGGAAGATCCCCTGGAGAAGGGCATGGCAACCCACTCCAGTATTCTTGCCTGGAGAATTTCATGAGCGGAGGAGCCCAGTGGGCCACAGTCCATGGGGTCGCACAGAGTTGGGTATGACTGAAGTGACCCACACTTTCATTTCTCACTTTTATATACTGATACTTGTGGTTAGGTAACCTCTCATGTAGGGGTATTTATTTTGGTAAACTCAAAGGCAGGGGCTACATTTTATATGATTTTTGTGCCCACGTGTTATTTCTTGTGTCCTCCACAGGATCGAATATAACGCTGAAGTAGACCAGGCCACCCCAAAGCGTGCCACTTTGCCGAGTGGACTGTTTTTAGCCGAAGGCAACCAAGACCCAGCAGATTCAAGAAAACTGATTACTTTTCCCTTTACCTGAAAAAAAATTGGACAGGGCCAGAAAAGGAGCTATTTCTAGAGATAACATTTTATCTGAATGACCTATCTGTGGCAGGGCAAACAGCCAATTACCGAACACCTGCTCTTCTCATGGCCTGAGAACGAACCACCTTCCTCCTCTCGGAAGGCCCAGACTCCACCCGACCCCTTACCTCGGGAACCTCATATAAGCCCCATCTGCCCGACCTGCCCTGAGCCTCACGCCTTTGGGCTCCCATGTAATTAAATTTGGTTTTCTCTTGTTAACCTGTCACATCAATTCAGTTGTTGCAAAGTGAGTCACTCAGTCGCGTCTGGCTTTTTGCAACCCCATGGACCATACAGTCCATGGGATTCTCCAGGCCAGAATACTGGAGTGGGTAGCCATCCCCTTCTCCAGGGGATCTGCCCAACCCAGGGATCGAACCCAGATCTCCCACACTGCAGGCGGATTCTTTACTAGCTGAGCCACCAAGGAAGCCCAATTTACTTATTAGACCAGTCAATTTAATTATTAATTATTAGACCAATTTAACCAAGGGAGGAAGGGAAAAGTTTTTCTTCCCCACAACACCAAGCATGTCATAACATTCCCTTAATGGATGTTGACACAAAGAGTTGGACACGACTGAGCATGCAGGCACGCACACACACACTGGATGTTGAATCCACCTGGCAAAAGAGGCCAACTGGTGACGTGGGTCTACTTGTCTGAGCCTTATTCTCATAGGCCCTTCGAGACACAGTGGTATTTTGGGGACGTACTATGTTGGTGGTGGTGGTGGTTTACTTTGGCTACGCTAGGCCTTTGCAGGCTTTCTCTCATTGCAGAGAGCAGGGGTAACTCTCTACTTGTGTGTGGGCTTCTCATAGAGGTGACTTCTCTCATTGTGGGGCACAGGCTCCGGAGCACAGACTCAGTAGTTGCAGCATGCGGGCTTAGTTGCTCCAAGGCCCATGGGATCTTCCCGGACCAGGGACTGAACCTGTGTCCCCTGCATTGGCAGGCAGGTTCTCAACCACTGGGCCACCAGGGAAGTCCCCGTGCTAAGGTTTTGTGGTTAAGCATCTGGGCTTTCCAAAGGCGTCATGTGTCTGGAACCCTGTTCTCCTCCTACATTCTAACTGGGCCACCTGGATGACTGACTTAATCTTCCTCTGCTTTAATTTCTGAATCTGTAAAATAGATAGCCGGTAGAGGCTGGGACGTGCCCAGCTCTGTCTTGATGGAGAACGTCCATGTGCTCCACACACAAGCAGTGCTCAATAAATAGTATAGGTGTGGTGATGGTTTTTTAAATGACAGTGACCAAATCGTGTGTTGAATGCACGTGAAAAGGTAGACTAAGAATTAATAGAAGGAAACTTGACATTCAACTCTGCTGCCCTGGGAGTGTATATTTAATCTCCATAAAGCGGGACTCCTCATCCACGCTGTGCTGTGACCCTTGCTTTGGGCTGTAGATGTCACACTAGATAGTATTAAGTGCGTCCCTCTGTGCATAGAATTCATTCTTCTGTGGCATTCAGCAGAGATCCAGGAGCCATTCACATGTCTCCCTACCAGTGGTCCTCAAAGTGTGGTCCATGGACCCCTGAGGGGTCCTGAGACCTCCTCAAGGTGTCCATGAGATCAAAGCTATTTTTACAGTAATACTAAGATTCATTTTTCCTTTTTCACTCTTTGACACTGGTACAGTGGTGTCTTCCCGAGGCTCCCTGAGGTGTGATGACGTCAGATCTTTTAGCTAATGGCATACAGGTTTCATTATTCCTATGTTTTTAAAATTTCTCGGTTTTAATATAGAATATGGTAAATGTCAGTAGATATTTTAAAAAGTGAAAGTGTTAGTCACTCAGTCATCTTTAACTCTTTGCAACCCCATGGACTGTAGCCCGCCAGGTTCCTCTGTCCATGGACTTCTCCAGCCAAGAGTACTGGAGTGGGCTGCCGTGCCCACCCCAGGGGGTCTTCCCGACCAGGTGGACTCTTCACATTCTGAGCCACCAGGGAAGCCCATCAGTAGATTCAAACTACATTTAAAACAAACAAACAAACAAACCACTTTGAGGCCCTCCGTAATTTTTAAGAGTGCAAAGGAATCATGAGGCCAAAAGGCTCTGGATCCCTAGAATAAGACACTTCTAGCTTCTAAGTGCAGTGTGACGTCACCTTACCCACCTTCACGCAGCAGTCACCTTAGTCTTCATTATCTCTGTCATAACGCCACGGGAACAGGGGTAAGGATGCTCTTTGATTTTAAAATACATTTTTCTGGTCCGTTTAAAGAAACCCTGCCAGCACCCCTGTTTACAATTAACAATCTTGAAATAAGCAACGTCCTCCCTGGCTCCAGGCCTACCGATGCTCTCATGGAAGGATCTGTCTTCCTCGTAGCTTAAGACAAACGTCCAGCATTATAGGCTGCTACTCCAGAAAACGGTTCCCAGGAACCATCTGGGCTAAGTGTGCCTTTGCTCTGCGTTTAATTTTCCACCTTGAACTTTAAGCAATTCTATTCTAGCATCTGTGAAAAGCTCCACTGAGCAGTTATCATGATTTTCTGTTTCCCAAGAGTATGCTAGAGGCGTTGTGGTTACAGAAGTTAGAAAGGCCTGGTAGGGTGGGCTGATTATACATAGGGGCTGTTTGCTTCATGCTTTCCTGTCCTGCAGACTCAAGGTGGACGGTGTGATTGTTCACACAGCCCAGACAGCTTTGTCACCAAAGGGACAGGAAGTCTCCTCGGGAGTCACACGAGCCCCAGGGGGTGTGTCGCCCATTGACACGGGCGTCCCGCCAGGAAATCTTTCCCTTTTGGAAAATGAGGGAGACCGCTCGCATGGGCTCTGCCAAGCCTTCCCGAACTCTAATTTGTCCAAATTGGGGACTTGCCGGCTTTAGGCTAAAGAGAGAAACTAGATGCCTTTCAAGAACGAACCGCAAACGCACATTCTCTTTTAATTACTGTCTAATCGCCTACAAACAGGATCCTTCCTGAATGTATCCCCTCGGGAGATGACTCTTCAGGAGACAAAATACGTTCTGAGTCTGTTTACAAAAGACAGCTGCTTTCTTTGGCTAGTCGTTGCCATTAATCAAAATTTATATGGAATGGCTAGTCTTTGCCAGAACAAGAATGTCATCAAGATGACCCTGAAAGGCTGAAGAACAGACTGAAATGGAATTCATAAATTCCACTCATATGCAGAACTTGTCTGCATTATTTCAAGCATCCTTGAAATCATGAAGTGAGGTCCCTGACTTAGAGACACACACAGTAGAATATGGGAGTGGGATGCCATTCCCTTCTCCAGAGGATCTTCCTGACCCAGGGACTGAACCTGGATCTCCTGCATGGCAGGCAGATTCTTTACCATCTCAGCCACCAGGGAAGCCCAACAGTAAGTCTACAAAACCCAGAACAAATCAGTACAGTTCTGTGTGAGCCCCCTGCTGGGGCCACCCCCAGACCCAGCCCATCATCCACTCTCTCCTCCTGACTGATCTTCCTCCATTCTCTGCTGCTATGCAACAGCCACTGGGACGTTTTAGATGTTCAAAATGTTCTAGAATCAAGTTTCAGCACACTAGCCAGTGAGTTTCCCTCCCAGCGATCCAAGCCCACTCCACCTGAAAGCTGTCCTCTGGTAACCCCGGCCCTCCTCCCGACCCGCGGGCCTGAGTCACCCACTCGACCCAGATGGGAAGGACGATTCCAAGGACTTCTCAGCCGGGCTCGGTAGCCATCATATGGGGGCCCTGAGGACATGAAGGCTCAGATGGCGACGTTCCTGACCGAGGTTAGGTTCCCAGAGCAGAGATAGAATGTGCCAAGATGGGACTTCCCTGGTGGTCCAGTGGCTAAGTCTTGGAGCTCCCAATGCAGCAGGCTCGGATTCAATCCCTGGTCAGGAAACTTGATCCCACATGACCCAGCTAAGAGTTTGCACGCCACAACTAAAGACGCCATGTGCCACAAAGGAGATCAAAGATCCCATGTGCCACTGCTAAGACCCGGCGCAGCCAAACAAACGAAAAATTCCAGAAGCTGAAGGAGCAGCGAGGAAGGTAGAGGGTATCCCTCCCAGGACGCCAGGTGTGGCCTCTGGCAGCCTTGAGGCTGAAAGAGGCAGAGAGACCAGCCCTTGGTACCCTTTGTTGACAATTGGTGGCCCAATGCCCACCAATCCAAAGGTTCTGGTTGGCTGGTTCTCACACTTGTGCCTCAAGACTTCGCAGTGCACTGAGGACCCAGGACATGCCAGAGTCCCCCAGAAAGAGGACAGAGGTCATCGTGGAGGTGGGCATCCTGAGGTGGGGCTGGCGCATTGAAGGGAGAGCTGAACTTTGATCAAGGCGGGCTTAGGTGGATCCACTTTTAACCCCCTGGGTAGAATACCCAGACCCTGTTACACTTTCCAGGACTGGGGCAACTCTGCCTCCAGGGTGGAAAGCAGTAGAAGCATAAGAGTCACTTCCCACCCAAAGGCGGAGCTCAGCCTGCAGGTGAGAAAAAAGGAACTGGTGAGTCATCCATACTGAGATGCTGGGAGGGGCCAGCACCATCTCCCGGGCTGACTGCTGGAAAGGGAAAGTACCGCCAGCATGGTGGAAATCCCACATAAACTGAAAGATGCTTGGCTCCCAGCCCATCAGCCTACAGGCTGCAAACCCCGAAGACAATTTCTGTGCCCACCTGTGTAGTTGGGCAGCAATGCTGAGGTGCTCAGGCAGGTGAGCTTGTGAGAAGCCTCCCGGAGGGATGGGACAGCAAGGAACTGGCCGGAGTGGCCAGGGATTCCGGTGGGGCTCTTTCCATTGAGACAGAGACCAGTGAAGACGGCCCGGTGAGGGTGGACATGCAGAACAGTGTGCCTCCTTGGAGGCCAACAAGAACAAGGTGATCGAAGACTGTGAGCACCTCCCTACCCCATAACGGTGTGGGAGCCTCCCCTGAACCCCAGCATCACCCAGGGAGAGACATTGGAGAGGATCATCAATTCACCAAGCACTTTCCACAAAGAGACCAGCATGCGTGCATGCTAAGTCGCTTCAGTTGAGTCTGACTCTTTGAGACCCTATGGACAGGTTCCCCTGTCCAAGGGATTCTCCAGGCGAGAATACTGTAGTGGGTGGCCACTGCCTCTTCCAGGGGATCTTCCCAACCCAGGGATCAAACCCATATCTCCTGTAACTCCTGCATTGCAGGCGGCTTTCTTTACCGCTGAGCCACCAGGAAACCCAAAGAGATCAGAGGCAACTGGATTCCCGCAAGACGAAGTTCTCCTCCTTCAGAAGAAACAAAAGGTCATCAGCTAAGTCGAAATCCATCTTAGAGAAGTCACAATTCTGCACACCTCGGTCTGTGGATCCAGAAATGCAGGCCTATTATGAAGCGGCCGCAATCTCCTGCTAAAGGAGTATAGCTTCCCGTTGCACTTGTAAATGAATCCACACTTTGGCTTCTGGCCTCCAAGATCCCGAACCTGTTCTTCCCCCTCTGGTTCCACCTCCCCCGCGGCACACACTAACCTTCTGTCCCACTGGCCCCTTTTGTGAACAGCGCTCGCCGGCATTCTTCCTGACTCAGGCTCATGTGTCTCTAGTTTCTCCTGCCAGGAACACACTTTCCCACACCAGCAGAGGAAACTGGCGCCTTCTCAGATTCACAGAGGCCAGCTGCAAGCACACCAAACGGTTGTTCTCTCCACGTCTTCTTCTCTATCTCAGCGCTCTTTTCTTTTTCACTCCACAGCATTTCAACACTGTATTGTCACTTATTTATTTATAGGTTCCCCTGCCAGGGTGTCAGCTCGGTGACGGTGGGGATTTCGCTGCGGTGGTTTATATCCTCCCAGCCCAGCGCCTGCCTGTAGCGGTGGTGCTGGTGGTTTAGTTGCCAAGTCATGTCCAACTCTTGCGACCCCATGGACAGTCGCCTGCCAGGCTCCTCTGTCCGCGGGAATCTCCAGGCAAGTTGTAGGCACCTGCAAATAACTGTTGAACAAATGGACACATAAGCAAAAGAATTAACCCGCATCATTAAGGGCTCTGGAAAGTGCACAGGAAGTTCATGGCTGGAAATGACTCATTGTACCCAGAAAATTTGGAGGAGGCTTTGCAGAGAGTGTACACCATGACAGCGTGGGGAGAGACAACCGACGCTGTGGTCAAGAGACAGGAGTGGGGAAGGCACACAGATGCTAGCAAAAATTTCGGGGAGGACAACAGCGCTTACGGCAGCTTTAAAATTCTTCCATATGAGAAAAGGAAGTGGTGCCCATGGTTTGGAGGAGGGAAGGGGTTCAAGGATAAGCAGGATGCCAAACTGTATCATCAATAGGAACAGGGGACGGTGGGGTGTATCATCAACAGGAATAGGAGATGCTGGAGTGTATCAACTAGTTCAGGGGATGCTGGAGTGTTTTGATAGGAATAGATGATGCCAGAGTATATGGATAGGAACAGAACGTACCCAGCCTTCCACTCCGCCATTGGTGAGGTTCTAAAATAGAGCCATATGTAAATCCATGGCTAATTCATTTCAATGTATGACAAAAACCACTGCAATGATGTAAAGTAATTAGCCTCCAACTAATAAAAAAAATAAATAAATAAAAATAAAATAGAGCCATATGTCCAAATTATAACCCTATACTTGATACACATTCAGTTCAGTTCAGTCACTCAATCATGTCCTACTCTTTGTGACCCCATGGACTGCAGCACACCAGTCCATCACCAACTCCATGAGCTCACTCAAACTCATGTCCATCGAGTCAGTGATGCCATCCAACCATCACATCCTCTGTCATCCCCTTCTCCTCCTGCCTTCAATCTTTCCCAGCATCAGGGTCTTTTCTAATGAGTTGGCTCTTCTCATCAGGTGGTCAAAGCATAGGAGTTTCAGCTTCAACATCAGTCCTTCCAATGAACACCCAGGATTGATCTCCTTTAGGATGGACTGGTTGGATCTCCTTGCAGTTCAAGGGACTCCCAAGAAGTTGCCTCCAACACCACAGTTCAAAAGCATCAATTCTTCAGTGCTCAGCTTTCTTTATAGTCCAACTCTCACATCCATACATGACTATTGGAAAAACCATAGCTTTGACTAGACGGACCTTTGTTGGCAAAGTAATATCTTTGTTTTTTAATATGCTGTCTAGGTTGGTCATAACTTTTCTTCCAAGGAGCAAGCGTCTTTTAATTTCATGGCTACAATCACCATCTGCAGTGATTTTGGACCCAAAATAATAAAGTCTCTCACTGTTTCCATTGTTTCCCCATCTATTTGCCATGAAGTGATGGGACCAGATGCCTTGATCTTGGTTTTTTGAATGTTGAGTTTTAAGCCAACTTTTTCACTCTCCTCTTTCACTTTCATCAAGAGACTCTTTAGCTCTTCTTCGCTCTGTGCATAAGGGTGGTGTCATCTGCATATCTGAGGTTATTGATAGTTCTCCCGGCAATCTTGATTCCAGCTTGTGCTTCATCCAGCCCAGCATTTCACATTATACACTCTGCATATAAGTTAAATAAGCAAGGTGACAATACACAGCTTTGTTGTACTCCTTTCCCAATATGGAACCAGTCCGTTGTGCCATATCCGGTTCTAACTGTTGCTTCTTGACCTGCATACAGATTTCTCAGGAGGCAAGTAAGGTGGTCTGGTATTCCCATCTCTTGAAGAATTTTCCAGCCATACACATTACATATTTGCTAATGAAGACCCTGGAGAGAGCATGATAAATGATAACAAAGTATAAGAAAATGGAATGGATTATTTTTAGCCAGAAGAATGCTGAAAAGTAGTGATAATACATGTGGTCTCTTTTTAAATAGCAACCTGAAGGACTTCCCTTGTGGTACAGAGGATAAGAATCTGCCTGCCAATACAGGGAATGTGGGTTTGATCCCTGGTCCGAGAAGATCCCACACGCTGCGGAGCAACTAAAGCCTTGCACCATGACTACTGAGTCTGGATTCGAGAGCCCAGGAGCCACAACTAGCGAAGCCCTCCCGTTGTAACTACTGAAGCCCGAACACCCAAGAGCTGGTGCTCCACGAGAGAAGCCACTGCAATGAAAAGCCCATGCACCGAGGGTAGCCTCCACTCTCCGCAACTAGGGAAGGCCCGCTCACAGCAATGAACACGCAGCGCAACCAAAATAAATAGGTACATCAGTTACAATAAAAACGAAATTGCACATCTCCAGAAGAGATAGGTGGAAATCAATTATTCCCTTGGAAATTATTCTGACAGGTTCACCACAAACAAAATGCCTCCTGCTTGTTGAATGAATAAGTGACCATAAACACGGCTAAGATTTGGTGTGTCACTCTGTTTTCTTGCCTGAAGCTGCGTGCGTGTTGGGTATGTCCAGTTCAGGCACTGTGGCTGCCTGAGACATGGTTCTGTCCACAGTGTCCGGGTCATCAATCTCACTCCAAAGAACTCCACACCATCAGCTGTTGATGAGCCTGATGTAACTCATGTGACCATGCTGGGTTGCAATAATTCTTGACTCAAGGAAAGAAATCTGAGAGTTAAATTGCTTTGTGAGACTTCATGATTGGTATATGTATACTTTTTGGAAAGTTTTTTTAGAAACATGAGACATATATCAAGCTCCTAAGGGCCATGTACCCCTGATTGAAATATGCTGCTTTAAATATTAACTCATTTTAAAGACCAGGCACCTTCTTAACACACAATTATAAAAAGACAAATAAGCTAACTTTAAAATGGAGAGAGGAATGCAATAGTCACTTCTACAAGAAAGATATACAAACGGCCAGTAAGTGCATGAAAAGATACTCAGCAGCATCAGTCACTAGCGACATGCAAATCAAAACCGCAGGGTACCACTTCACACTCGCTAGAATGGCTAAAAGCAAAAAGGTGCGCTAACAAGTGTTGACAAGTGCATAAATAGCACATATGATGTAATTCCATTTGTATGATGTGCCCAAGAAAGGAAAATCTAGAGAAAGGAGGTGAGGAGTTGCTTAGGGATGGGAAGAGGGGTGGTGGGGGAATGGGTAGCTAGAGAGCAAGGGGTTTCTTTCTGAAGAGATGAAAATGCTCTAAAACTGATGGTGGTGATGATTGCCCATATCTGTGAATACATGTAAATACCACTGAATTATATACTTTAAATAGGCAAATTATATATGGTATATGAATTATATCTCAGTGAAAAAGTGTTAGTCACTCAGTCATGTCTGACCATTTGCAACCCCATGGACTGTAGCCCACCAGGCTCCTCTGTCCATGGAATGTTCCAGGCAAGAATAATGGGGTGGGTTGCCATTTCCTACTCCAGGGGATCTTCCCAACTCAGGGATCGAACCCAGCTCTCCTGCATTGCAGGCAGATTCTTTACATCTGAGCCACTAGGGAAACCTCAATAAACCTGTCTAAATCATATTTTTTTAAAGACCAGACATCTATGGAATGGAGTTGGAGAGTTTTTCCAACATACCTATTCTGGATAAAGCAAGGTCCCCTTGTATTGCACCAGCTGGCTCATCACCCTTTTGAGCCAGAAGCACGTTCAATGCTGTGGCCTCCAAGTGGCCAAATCAATACTGTGCACATAAGAAGAATTCAATAAAGTGGTTGATAAATAAATGAATAGGAAAGTAATATCCTAATGAGTATTTTCTATTTTTCCTGAGACGTCTGAGTAAGAGGCATAAACACCAGGAGGAAGCCTTAGATTAGGCATTTGGCCTAACGTGAAGGGTTGGACAATACAGTAGAAGAATCAGTCACGACCTATTCATTATAAAGTTGAAAATCAGGTCAGTCCAGACGGTGCTAGGTAAACTTTTCTCTGGCAAGAATTGAATGATTCAACCCCTCTGTTTGCTGTGACAGCCTTCAAGCTTTTCTTAGCTGTGGTAAACAGCGTGGAAAGTCAGAAACATCAGAGAATCAGCAACTAATAGCAGAGGTAAACCTAACACCCCCCCAGCCACTAAAGCATAAGATCCAGAATATGATTCATTGTGATTCTCTCTATTTGGGGAGTGATGACATCTCTCACTTGTTCGCTCAGCTAGTCTTTCTCTTCCCTCTGCACTCTTCTCCACCCTTAACAACTGTGGGGTTTGGTATTTCAGGGGAATTAAAATTAATTTCATTTGGGGAATTTTCTACAACCCTGAGACGGAGACACCTTGAATTATCTAAAAATAGGAACAAGAAATTCTAGAAAAAGATGGAGGTATTTGATGACCAGGGAAGGTCCACGATGAAAATGCCATTATTTGTGACACATTTTACTTAAGAGAATACATGTTACATACTAATGGAAAAGGAAGCATCATACAACACAAAGGATGAAATTTGTGTCGTTGACAAGAGTATGATGTTTGTTCTAGAATTGACCCAGTTACTCCCTACCAGGCCTGTTGGGCCAGAAGGACTCACAATTTTTCTCTGCTCCTCTTCTTGTTAGTTACAGATGCTCCAGTCACCAGAGGCAGCGTCAGGGGACACTCAAGGGAACACAGCTGTACCTCTGTCCTGAGTCCAAACCCTAGGATAATGGTTCAGCTCCCCCCACACAGGAAACAGGACTCCTTCTGAAGAACACTGCACAGGGAACATTCTTGGTATAAGTTGGATGGATGAGTCTCTAGCAGAATCCTGGATCTGAGGGGTTAGAGGCCCTGGCTTCCAGAAAAGGTCTGCTTCCCTTGGGGCCACAGTGGCCACCAGATCCCCGCGCAGCAAGAGAGAAGCTGGTGGGACTTCCCTAGTGGTCCAGTTCAATTTAGTTTCTCAGTTGTGTCCAACTTTGTGACCCTGTGGACTGAAGCACAGCAGGCTTCCCTGATCAGTGCTATCTCCCTGGGTTTACTCAAACTCTTGTCCATTGGGTGGTTGATGCCATCCAACCAGTTCATCCTCCGTCGTCCCCTTCTCCTCCTGCCTTCAATCTTTCCCAGCATCAGGGTCTTTCCAAATGAGTCAGTTCTTTGCATGAGGTGGCCAAAGGATTGGAGTTTCAGCTTTAGCATCAGTCCTTCCAATGAATATTCAGCACTGATCTCCTTTAGGATGGACTGGTTGGATCTCCTTGCAGTCCAAGGGACTCTCAAGAGTCTTCTCCAACACCACAGCTCAAGAGCATCAATTCTTCAGTGCTCAGCTTCCTTTATAGCCCAACTCTCACATCCATACATGACTACTGGAAAAACCATAGCTTGGTCCAGTGGTTAAGAATTCACCTGCCAGTTCAGGGGACACGGTTTGATCCCCAATCCGGGAAGATCCCACATGTCTCACAGCAATTAAGCCCACTACCACAACCATTGAACCTGTGCCCCAGAGGCTGGGAGCTGCAACTACTGAGCCCAGATGCTGTGGCTCCTGAAGCCCGGGCGCCCTCGAGTCCGTGGTCCCCAACGAGAGAAGCCTGCTCATCACAGCTAGAGAAACTCCCGCAGCAACAAAGACCCAGCACGACAAAAATAAAGAGACAAAGAGAGAAGCTGGCAAAACAAAGGGCTTCACATGCCAGCAGGGGGAATTGACCCTGTCATCAGGAGAATCAGCCCTTCCTCGTGGGGGCGCAGAAGAACAGATTGATACACCGGTGCTCTGTGAGGGTGCCTTTTGGTCTTCCCCTGCCCAGAGGACTTCCCTGATGGCTCAGAAGGTAAAGCGTTTGCTTACAATGCGGGAGGCCCAGGTTTGATCCCTGGGTTGGGAAGATTCTCTGGAGAAGGAAATGGCAACCCACTCCAGTAGTCTTGCCTGGAAAATCCCATCGATGGAGGAGCCTGGTAGGCTACAGTCCATGGGGTCACAAAAAGTCAGACACGACGTCACTTTCATTGCCCAGAGCTGGGGGGCGGGGGCGGTTGGCTAACAGACCAGTGGGAAATATGAAGAAATACCAGAACTGATCTCTTTTGTTATTTTAGTCTATTCCTTGTAATACATGCCTTATAATGTGCATGCTATATCTGCAAATGTTTATCATTTATGAACGAGACATTTTTAATGGGGTGCATGCTCACTTCTTTTGTTTGTTTGATTTTTTAGAGGTACATGATCAAAAAAGTTTGCAGATCACTTCTCTAATCCAGTGAGCTGTCTACCTCGCAGACCCTCTCTTGTCCCTTCTGTGCTGGGTGACGTCCTGATCTCAGGCGCCACCTCCCTCATCAGACCTGCCTCCCCACCTAGTTTCCCATGATGTCATCAACTTCCTTCCCCATCTATCCAGACCTCTTCATATGATGCACATACTTTGGGGTTTTGTCTTGTAATATAGAAATTTGCATAAAATGTACTTATTTCTTCAGATCTATTTTAGGCTTGTTGAGGACAGAAGCTGTATATTTTTTTCCCCAGAACCTTGTGCTGCTTGTTGAATGAATATTTTAAGTGTCATAACCTCAAAGACTGATCTTAATGGAATATTTTACCTTTAAGTAATCGGTCTTTCATAGTGAAAGTCGCTCACTTGTGTCCGACTCTTTGAGACTCCATGGACTGTATAGTCCATGGAATTCTCCAGGCCAGAATACTGGAGTGGGTAGCCTTTCCCTCCTCCAGGGGATCTTCCCAACCCAGGGATCGAACCCAGTCTCCCACACTGCAGGCGGATTCTTTACCAGCTGAGCCACCAGGGAAGCCCATACAAAGCCTAACAGGAGTTAATAAGACACGGTGTAGGATTAAACACTCATCCTTCTCAGGAAAAGTTAATGCTCCCTGCTAGTCTAGGGTTGCTGGTCACAGAAACAAAAAGAATTCACAGAACGATACTGCCACCAGGTGGCAGAATGACATTGCTCTTCAATTTGTATTTTTCAACTCCAAAACATGATCAGCCCACCCCTTAAGCTACCTTAGAACACATCACATGTGCCCACACATCCTGTGTGCCCAGAAAAGAGTGGAGTTAAGAGTTCATTCTACTCCTGGATCAGCCTCACCCCTTTCTGCAGAGCCCTGACCTTTGCAAAAGGCATCAGGTCACAGGTAGCCCCCTCCCCCAAGCCTCTGCTACAGGGGATTCTGACTCCGCCTGGTCTCCTCGTGGGGAATCTAACTCGGTCATCTGGCTTCAGTATGTGCGGGGTCAGGGCGCCAGGGGGCTTCTGCTGGCAACTCTCTGTCTGCACCAGGAGCCTCCTCTCGGACCCCAGCGAGCCGGAAGGAAGAGAGGTTTTGGAGATGTTAACAGAGGGTGCCCCCTGCCTGAACCGGTGTCCAAGCACCTCCTGCATTCCGTCAGGGTGTCTGCACATGCCGCTTCTCACTGGTGTCCTGCGTCACGTAGAATGCAGAGGGGAACGCGTCAGGCCTTGGCTTTGAGATTTGCGAGCCTGGTAGGGAATGCTTTATGGGTGTATTCTTGCGAAGAGTGCAGTGAGGTGCTCTGCCCCAATCCCTTCTCCCACAGGCCGGAGAAAGGATCCCAGGCAGGGCCTCTCTGGAAGGAAGAGCCTCAAGCAAGCAGAGTGTGATGGAGCCCCGGGCCCTGTCCTCTAACCCCTGGGAACTCCCAAGTCATCAGGGGGAAGGTCGAAAGGGCAAAGGGCTGCCTGTCCTGGGAGAGCCTGGAGAGCCCACAGCAGGACAGACTGGGTCTGCACGCCCCCCAGCACGACAAAGTCAGCGTCGGTTACGCTAGGCTCGCCAAGTCCTGGGTGCCGTTTTAGTGCTGACTCATTTGATTTTCACAAACACCCTATGAGTCAAATTATTTTAATCTCTATTGTCTTCAGATGTGAAAAATGAAGTTTCTGCCTTGCTCGGAAATTGTGGGGCAGCGCTTCGCACCCCAGCGGTCTCCAGGCCCACGTCTCTGACTTCCGTGCCAACCGCTTCCCTGGATGGAGCGTGAGGAGGCAAAGGGGCGTGGCCTGCAGGGGGCTGAGGTCCAGCCCGGGGTGATTCAACCCTGAGCCGGTCCGCCAGCCCCCCGCCGAGGGCCAGTCAAGACATCTGAGCAGACCTCCACCCCCACCACGGCCCCACCTTAACCCTCCGAAACTTGGAAGTTAGTATGTATATAAATATATGTGTATATATATATATATAGTATTTTTCAGATTCTTTTCCCTTATAGGTTATTGCAAGACATTGAATATAATTCCCTGCCTTATACAGGTCTGATTGTTTATCTATTTCACACATAGTAGTGTGTATTATTACCACACAAGGAAGCCCTGCTATTGGAGGTCAGTCCAGTCGAGGCAGCTGTCTTGCAGGAGAAGATTGAAGAACCAGCCAAATCTTCTCCATCACCTCACCCCATCACTCAGACTGAACTCGACACAGAAAACTCTAGTCTTATTTGGGACAGGTGACTCCTGGCTTGCAACTTTTGGCCCTGGCTTATCTCTGATTCTAACAAAGGGAGCTCTGTTGAAAAGCTCTTGGCAGTTGTTCAATAGAGGAATTTTGAAAATTTCAATAGCTTTATTGAGGTATCATAGGCATGCAATAAACTGTGCATCGACAGATAACAAACTCTCCGTTCAAGACAGACAGCTTGGTAAGTCCTGATAGACGTGAAACAATCACCACAGTCAGAAAGGTGAAAAGATGCACCCCTCCCAAAATGTCTCCTTCATCAGCCCTTCTCCCCATCCCTCCCTGCTTCCCTCTAGCAACCACAGATCCGCTTTCCGGTGCTGTGGACTATTTTGCATTTTCTAGGCTTTAACATAAATGGATTCTTACAATATGGACTCCATTTGCCTGGATGCCTTTATTCAAAATAGTAATTTTGGGACTCATCCATGTTGTTCCATGGATCAATGGTCCATTCCTTTTCCTGGCTGTGTAATATTCTATTGTTGGGGCTTCCCAGGTAGCTCAGATGGTAAAGAATCTTCCTACAGTGTGGAAGACCTGGGTTTGACCCCTGGTTGGGGCAGATCCTCTGGAGATGGAAATGGCACCCACTCCAATGTTCTTGCCTGGAAAATTCCATGAATAGAGGAGTGTGGGGGGCTATAGTCCATGGGGTCACAAAGGGTCAGACACCACTGAGCAACTAACACACCCACACAATATTTTCAGTCACTCTCTGTGACCCCATGAACCGCAGCACGCCAGGCTTCCCTGTCCATCACCAGCTCCCGGAGTTTACTCAAACCCATGTCCTTTGAGTCGGTGATGCCATCCAACCATCTCATCCTCTGTCATCCCCTTCTCCTGCTTTCAATCTTTCCCACCATCAGGGTCTTTTCCAATGAGTCAACTCTTTGTATGAGGTGGCCAAAGTACTGGAGTTTCAGCTTCAGCATCAGTCCTTCCCATGAACACCCAGGACTGATCTCCTTTAGGATGGGCTGGTTGGATTTCCTTGCAGTCCAAGGGACTCTCAAGAGTCTTCTCCAACACCATGGTTCAAAAGCATCAATTTTTCAGTGCTCAGCTTTCTTCACAGTCCAACTCTCACATCCATACATGACCACTGGAAAAACCATAGCCTTGACCAGATGGACCTTTTTTGGCAAAGTAATGTCTCTGCTTTTTAATATATTATCTAGGTTGGCCATAACTTTCCTTCCAAGGAGTAAGTGTCTTTTAATTTCATGGCTGTAATCGCCACTGCAGTGATTTTGGAGCCCCCAAAAATAAAGTCTGACACTGTTTCCACTGTCTCCCCATCTATTTCCCATGAAGTGATGGGACCAGATGCCATGATCTTAGTTTTCTGAATGTTAAGCTTTAAGCCAACTTTTTCACTCTCCTCTTTCACTTTCATCAAGAGGCTCTTTAGTTCTTTGATTTCTGCCATAAGTGTGGTGTCATCTGCATATCTGAGGTTATTGATATTTCTCCTGGCAATCTTGATTCCAGCTTGTTCTTCTTCCAGCCCAGCATTTCTCATGATGTACTCTGCATATAAGTTAAATAAGCAGGGTGATAATATACAACCTTGACGTACTCCTTTTCCTATTTGCAACCAGTCTGTTGTTCCATGTCCAGTTCTAACTGTTGCTTCCTGACCTGCATACACAATATTCTACCATACCACTGTTTGTTTACCCACTCACCTGGACTCTCTTTTCTGCTCCATTGATCTATGCATTTGTCTATCAATGCCGCACTGTTTCTATTACAGTACTAGAATTTAAGGTGTGATGAGAAGCTTAAATAAACCTGATGTCCGTTCCATCTAGCAGAATCTTCAGGTCCTTCTTTCTTCCCTGAACAGGGAAAAGCTTTCTTTCTCCTCCCAGAGGGCAGCAGGGTCTACCTTCCACTTAAATGGTCGTAGAACAGCCGCTGTGCAGGTTGCAGTAGAGAATATTCTGTTGCTGCTGTGAAGAATATCAATGACGGGAAACTGCAGAAAATTGCCCTGCCATTTGCTCTTTGCCACCTAAACCAACTGGCTTCCCAGTTCGCGCTAGTGATGAAGAACACATCTGCCAATGCAGGAGACACAAGTTCAGTTCCCTGGGTCAGGAAGAAGATCCGCTGGAGGAGGAAATGGCAACCCACTCCAGTATTCTTACCTGGAAGATTCCATGGACAGAGGAACCTGGTGAGCTCCATACAGTCCATGGGGCCGCAAAGAGTCGAACACAACTGAGTAAGTGAGCACAGCCTGAACCAGCACCTGAACCAAACTGAAAGCAAACCCAGAGGCCTTGTACCGCCCCTCCTGGAGTGAGCACTGGTCACCCAGCTGGACCCTTGCTAGCAGTTTCTAGAAAGAGGGGCAGATGGTAAGGAGACTGAAATTAGCCATTAAAATACAATTTGAGGATGTTACTCTATTGCCCAACATCACTCCAATCCTCTGCTTTGAAAATTGTGAGCCAGTTATGCACTAAAAAGGAAACGGAAAAAGAGGTCGTGCCTCATGTCCCCATGTCCTGGGGGCACAGTGCTGATGATCTGTGTCAGCCTGGTGACCATACACCGGAAAGCTTTGCGCACAAAGGGAGGCAAGTGCCTGTGAAACCTCTCAGTACCATCTTCACCAACTGTCTGTAAATAAAAACCTGTTCTAAAATTAAAACATTATGCTAAAAAAGTCAACATAGCCATGTGAAAGAGAAGCTAGAGAAAGAGAAGATTTACTCAAATTGCTGAAAAATAACACAGCAGTTCTAAAAAGTAACCGCCCTCTTCATTTTCATCTTCCCAACTGAAAACTGATCATTAACCTTCCATCCTCCAGAGGCACCTCTCAGATGGGGTGTTTACTTCTCCAAGCTGTAAGATGGTCCTGAGATGCCCCAGGAAGCAGAGATGAGTGTGTTTTTGTCGTCCCCCCCCCCCCACCACCCTTATGGGTGAAAACAACCTTCCATCTGTTTTTCCTTCTCCCCAACACTGATTATGTCTTTTTCCTGGTTTAACCATAGATAAGTAGAACAGATTTTACAAGTCTCCTCAAAGGAGAGTCTGGAGATATTCGGAGCTTATGGAAGATATGAAAGCATTAAGTGCAGAGATGAGAACTTCAGGTTGTCACCAAGTCTCACCACAGTTCTTGTGCAATAACGATAGAGGACATCTATAATCTGAGAAGCAGGGCTAACAAGGATGATACTAAAGAGTATCCCAGCAGTGGGATAATCCCACAAATGGATAAAGATAAAAGCACAGGCTCTGTCTCCCACTAACACCGACTTATCTCCTAGTTACATCTTTGCCAGGAGGAAGCCCATCCTGTAAACACAAATGTCAAAATGAAAACAGTCCCTGGAGTCTGACCCTGACAATAGCCACCTGGAGTGGAATTCCGTGAAAGACAGGTCTATCTTGGACCTCGACACGGAGAGTTATTACTAAAAAACAAAAATCACAAGGAGGCATTCAGGTTCACACTAACCACTGCCCAGTATACACAAGGGCAGCTTCAATCTGAGACTGTGAGGTCTTTACCCCCAGAGCAAGGAAGCTGTTAGAGACTCATCTTTCCCCAGAGATGGTCTCATAGAGAATGTGTGAACCACCCTCGGTGACCCCTAAGGACACACGATTCCTGGGGGTCACAGCTTTGGGTGATTCCCCTCCCCCTGAGTGTGGGCAGGACTCGGGACTTGCTTGCAGCCAAGAGAATGTGGCAGAGATGATGAGATGTCACTACTTGACCAGTGTACGGCTTATGGGTGAGATGTGTCTTGTAACAAACGTGCTAGGTGCTGCTCCACTGGCCTTGAAGAAGCCATCCAGAAGTCAACAGCCGTGGCAGAGCAGCCCACAGGATGGGTGGGGTACTATGGGTGCCTCCGCTTGCAGAGAGCAGCCTCCAGCACGAAGCTGAAGGCTTAGCCTTGCGAGAGGAAGTAAATTAATTTTGTCAACAACCGAGGGAGCGAGGGAAACAGGCTTACTCAGCCCTGGCCAACACCTTGACAGCCTGGTGAGGTGCTACAGCCAGGGATCCAACTAAGTCCTGCCCAGACTCCTCATGCACAGAAACTCTGTGATGCCGAATAAGTGTTATTTTAAGCTGCTAAGTTTGTGGGCATTTGTTATGCGGCAATGGCTAACTGATAGAGGGAATGAGATATATTTTGTGTGTTAGCCACTTGGACTTTATAAACATTTTATCCCTAGGATGTCCCTTCATGCTACGAGAAGCATCCTTTCCCACTTTTCCTGCCACAGAAGGGACCCCCAAATCAGATGGCTCCTGGTGGAGCCCCATCAGAAAGACACAGAAGCAGAGCAGGGGTTGTTCGCCAAAGGAAACCATAGTCTCATGACCAGAAGAGAAAGGAGACACAAAATGAACATCCCCAAAAGAATCATTGCCCCCCTCAGAGAGTCCAATCCACGTAATCTGACAGAAGAAGAAATAGGCCCTGAGAGGTCAGTGGCGTCCAGAGTCTGTGCCCCACGGTGGGGTCAGAAGCAAAAACACGTTTCCCCAGTCCCATCCAGGACTCTTATCACTAGAGCTCATTGCATGACTCATGTTTTTGGATGATCTTATTTTTCTGCTTTTTTAACCTATTTAGGCATATTTATTCAGTGAGAAAGCCCTAAAAATCAAAGTCAAATAATTCATGGAGATAAACAAAAGATTAAAAAAAATCCAGTGGAATCAGACTTGTTATTTGGAAGAGAAATGCCTATTTGGCTGCCCTTTCAAAACATTTCCAACTGGTTTCTGCATACTTGGGACTTTGGATTACTCCCACAATCAAGAACAGCAGAATGGCAAATATGAACCTGGTAAAGACAGAAAAACAGAGAACTAGGTTTTGGGCTTCAATTTCTTTCTTTCCTTACTGTTTGTTTGGTCACTAAGTCGTATCTGACTCTTTGTGACCCCATGGACTGAAGCATGCCAGTCTTCCCTGTCCTTCACCATCTCCCTGAGCTTGCTCAAACTCATGTCCATTGGGTGGTTGATGCCATCCAACCATCTCATCCTCTGTCGTCCCCTTCTCCTCCTGCCCTCAATCTTTCCCAGCATCAGGGTCTTTTCCAATGAGTCAACTCTTCGCATGAGGTGGCCAAAGTACTGGAGCTTCAGCATCAGTCCTTCCAATGAATATTCAGGATTGATCTTTAGGATGGACTGGTTGGATCTCCTTGCAGTCCCAGGGACTCTCAAGAGTCTTCTCCAACACCACAGTTTGAAAGCATCAGTTCTTTGGTGCTCAGACTTCTTTATGGTCCAACTCTCACATTCATACATGACTACTGGAAAAACCACAGCTTTGACTAGACAGACTTCTGTCGGCAAAGTGATGTCTCTGCTTTTTAATACGCTGTCTAGGTTGGTCATAGCTTTTCTTCCAACGAGCAAGTGTCTTTTAATTTCATGGCTGCAGTCACCATCTGCAGTGATTTTGGAGCCCAAGAAAGTAAAATCTGCCACTGTTTCCATTTTTTCACATCTATTTGCCATGAAGTGATGGGACCTGATGCCATGATCTTGATTTTCTGAATGTTGAGTTTTAAACCAACTTTTTCACTCTCCTCTTTCACCTTCATCAAGAGGCTCTTTAGCTCCTCTTTGCTTTCAAGGGTGGCATCATCCTCTAGTCTTGTGGAAGTTCTGTAAATTCTTCTGGGTCTTTTCACATAAAGAGATGGACACGGAGGCTCTCTCATTGGCGCTCATAGAGTCAAACGCCGTCCTTTCACAGAAATGAATGAGCGTCTGCAGGGCCAGCTCGTTGGTGGAATTCTGCAGGGCTCAGTGGCTGAAACTTGGACTGAGGTCCCCTACAGGTTTCCTTCCTTCACCACGCGGTTTCGAGCTGTGGTCAAGCTGTGATCCAGGAGCACCAGGAGCTTCCGAAAGCAGCCGTAGCTGTGAAAAAGGCTTCCCGAGGCGGGGACCCAGCTGCTCACGGCCCCACAGTGGCCCTGGTGGCCCCCGAGGAGCTGCATCTCGGAGCGAGGCCCTTCTAGGCATGTTGCTGGCCTTCAGAAGAATAGCCATGGCCCTCGCCTCCTACTTTAATTTCAGCTGGCATGCTCTTAGGGATGGCCACCCTCCCCAAGGGCGAGGGGCAGGGGAGGAGGAAGGTTCACACAAAGGAAAGGAGGTAAGTACGAAGTCACACTGTTGTGTGACTCCAAGCAAGACACCCTCTGGGCCTTGACTTCTCTCGCGTATTAATAGCACAGAGGGGCTGACTGCCGCCCTGCAAGCTCTCTGTGGGGGAGCGAGTGACCTGACATGGGCCAGAGCCATGTCCAAGGTGTTTAATCACTGTACCCGGCTGGTCTGAGCTGATTCCACATCTGTAACCACGTCTCACCCACAGCCAGGGCCCCGAGGGCTGAGAAGTCCCCGCGATCAATGCTCTGCCGCTGACCTCGCCCCACACTCTGAGCGCTGCACATAGAGGAGCACTTAACACTCACAACCGAGCATGAGATGAACACTCTTACACTCATCCCAGTTGTGCAGGTAAAGAAACTGGGTCACAGGGAGGGTGAGGTTTGGAGGAGCCAGCCAGGGAACTGGCACAGCCCAGAACACAGACTCAGGCAAAGGGACCCAACATCAGGTTCCTCGTTAACACATTCTGCCACCTGTTGGATAAACGCAGTGAGCTCAAAGAAGGGGCCACGTGGCCCAGGGGCCCATCCTCCTCACTATTCTCCACCACCCGCTCCTTCAACCCTCTTTGGGTCTAGAATTCTTCTGTCTCACTCCAAGATCCCTCTCTGGGCCCATCCACATCACAGCCTCCATTGGGTCACCTGCCTCTTTGGTGTCCACTGAGCCCTTTGGCTTTCTCTGCAGGCTGGAGACCATTCCACACAGACCAGGACCTAAAAATAAGGAGGTAGGAAGATTACGGTTGTTGACCATTTGGCGAAGGCATCTTGGGTGCCCGTCGAAACCAATCTAGAACGATCAGTGATCAGACATAAGTGCCTGACAATACACGTGTAGCAAAGTTGCCAGCCAGTCACCAGTAGACCTGGAGGCCTGTGGTGACTTTCCTTTCAGGTAAGCTGTAGGAGGAAAGAGACAGGGTGTCAGAGGAGATACACTTGGGTTCTGATGCCCAATGAGACAGAGTTTGTAGATGTTCCAGTGAGACCTGGGGGAGGGGGAGCTGAGGAGCTGAGCGCCCCCTTTCCAGCATCAGTGCAACCAGGCTCTTTGGCATCAGACCACGCAGTTCAGTTCAATTACTCAGTCATGTCCGACTCTGTGACCCCATGGACTGTAGCACATCAGGCCTCCCTGTCCATCACCAACTCCCAGAGTTTACCCAAACTCATGTCCATTGAGTCAGTGATGCCATCCAACCAGCTCATCCTCTGTCATCCCCTCTCCTCCTGCCCTCAATCTTTCCCAGCATCAGGGTCTTTTCAAATGAGTCAGTTCTTTGCATCAGGTGACCAAAGTATTGGAGTTTCAGCTACAGCATCAGTCCTTCCAGTGAATATTCAGGATTGATTTCCTTTAGGATGGATCTCCTTGTAATCCAAGGGACTCTCAAGAGCCAATACCAGAGTCCAAAAGCATCAATTCTTTGGCCAAGCAGTGGGGTGTGTCATAGAGCTGTAACATACTGCCTCCAAGTCTCACTTCTTGTCAAAAAGGTCTTTCAAGTTCATGATAACCTCTTCTTCCCCCACAGTTTTCAATCAGATAAAGAGTCGGTGCGTTTCTTTTCCTGCGCCCCCTGCATTGGAAGCACAGTGTCACCCACTGGCCCGCCAGGGAAGTCCAATAGCCGGTGCATTTCTGACTGCCGTCCAATACATTTCACAGATGGAAAGCTCTGCTTCTTGCGGTGATGCTCAGAAAGCCACATCCGATGGCACAGTAGGAGTCACCTCGGTGTTGTCCCCCCTGGAGACATTGATCAGAACATGTTCTGGTGGGCTGGCCGCACAGACTCTTGTCATTTCTCACCAATTAGCCAGAGATGCTGTGTGTGAGCTGAGTCTGGGTTGTGTCTGATGACATGGGACCAGACATGGCAAAAGATGCGTGTGATCTGCCTTCGCAAGTAGAGCAGCTACTTCCCCCCAGTGATGGGGGCATGGGGTCCCTGAACCCAGCTTTAAAGCCCTTCCACAGCATTGCTGCAAACACCACCACGCACAGTGAAGGTGAAGGAGAACAGACCACAGGACGTTGACAACTGTCGAAGCTGAGCCAGGACTTCACGGGAATCTGGTGTTTTCTCAGTGTTTGTCTACATATGAAATTTCCTTTAAGAAAGCATCTTTTAAAGGGGTAGGTGTCAAGTTCCCCGCCTTGATGAGGAAGGACATAGACACCTCGAGAGACCGGAAGCCAGTGGTTTTCTGCTGACATGAGAATGTGGGGTGAGTGTTACCTTCCCACCGTGGGGCATGGTGACTTACTTTTGCCCAAATAGGTCAGTTGTTTGAAATAAGCATTCACGTTCATAGTCTGCTGTGGCCAGATAATAGACAAACGAGCCGTACACGGACCTCAGACCTGGTGATTTTTCAACTTGTGCTCTGTGAGAAGATGCTTCAGAAGGAAACACACAAGTCCTTGTCCCTGTGGAGTCTATGCTGGTGGCGGGAGGAGGGCAGACAAAGCAGACATGCACGTTCATGGTGATGTGGAGAAAACAAAGAAGGAGGGAGCGTGGGTTCACCGAGGGAAAAGGCTGTTCCCAGCACAGGATGGCCTGGGAAGACCTCAGCCAGCGAGCAGCAGTGGCCTGTGCTCCAGAGCAGAGAGAGGAGTCAGAGAGCCGTGAGCAGCGTCCCTGGCCAGGGCGCAGCAGGTGCAAAGGCCCTGAGGTGCGTCGGTGTTAACATCCAGGAGATCAGCGTGGCTGGAGCAGAGCGAGAGGCGGAGTGGTAGGAGATGAGTCAGAGAACTAAAGCGGCGGCAGGACGGGTCCTGTGAGCAGCTCTGGGATCTGCAGCTTTAGTCTGAGCAGGATGGGACCACTGTCAGCTTTGAGCAGTAAGACGACGTGACTCGGTTATCACCTGCAAAGGCACCTCAGCAGGTGGGCAAGGGAAGAAGCAGAGAGACCCGCTAAGTCCCCTGCATGGATCCAAGTCCGAGGCAAAGGGGGCCTGGAGCAGGTGGCTGAGCGGGGAGATGAGACAGAAGGCGAGATCTCGGAGGAGAGGGAGGAGGGTTTTCTGCCATGTTGGATGTGCGATCTGGGAGAACGAGGCATCCCGGAGGACTCGAGGGAACAGCGGCATCGGCATTGGTGCTGGTGGTGATGGGCTGGTGGGTGAGTGGGGCTCAGGGCTGCCCCGTGTCCAAGCCAAACAGCTCACTTTTTATGGGCTTATTGTTTGGGGAAAAAGGCTTATTGCAAAAGAAAATTTGTATGTTAAAGTCCACTGGTGTTATAATTAACTCTGTTCCTGCAGAGAGACTGTCACCCAGAGGGCAGTTCAGACAGAAACACACAAGAGAGCAAGACCTCCTGGCCACTGGCCTGCCTGGAAACAGCAGCCTGCACTACTAGGCACCCGGACGAGGACCCAGCACAGTCCTACCGGGAGGGTGGGTGGGCAGCGCTCGCCTCCAAGCGTAGCAGGCAGTGAATCTGGCCTCCCTTGAGCTCACAAGTGAACTCCAAGCTGACACTGCAGTGGTGGAGCCTCCGGGAAGCTCAAAGTACCCTGACTTTGTTCCTAGAGTCCCCTCGTGACTCAGCTGGTAAAGAATCCGCCTGCAATGCAGGAGACCTGGGTTCGATCCCTGGGTTGGGAAGATCCCCTGGAGAAGGGAAAGGTTACCCATTCCAGTATTCTGGCCTGGAGAATTCCATGGACAGAGGAGCCTGGCAGGCTACCGTCCATGTGGTCACAAAGAGTCAGACACGACTGAGCGACTGTCCTTTTAAGGCCAAGCTCGGCTGTGTGCCCTCAAGTCCCATGTTGATTATTATCTTTATCTTGTGCAAAACAGAAAGTGTCCCCAGGGCCTTCCTAGGAGGTCGAGCAGTGCTTCCACTGCAGGGTCACAGATTCAATCCCCGCTTAAGGAACTAGGATCCAGCGCGCTGCTGGGCACGGCCAAAAATTAAGAGTCCCCATGTGTGTTAGGGGTCTCCCTCTCATCAGTGAGTCCCCATGTGTGTTAGGGGTCTCCCCTCATCAGTGAGTCCCCATGTGTGTTAGGGGTCTCCCCTCATCAGTGAGTCCCCATGTGTGTTAGGTGTCTCCCCCTCATCAGTGAGTCCCCATGTGTGTTAGAGGTCTCCCCTCATCAGTGAGTCCCCATGTGTGTTAGGGGTCTCCCCCTCATCAGTGAGTCCCCATGTGTGTTAGGGGTCTCCCCCTCATCAGTGAGTCCCCATGTGTGTTAGGGGTCTCCCCCTCATCAGTGAGTCCCCATGTGTGTTAGGTGTCTCCCCCTCATCAGTGAGTCCCCATGTGTGTTAGGGGTCTCCCCCTCATCAGTGAGTCCCCATGTGTGTTAGGGGTCTCCCCCTCATCAGTGAGTCCCCATGTGTGTTAGGGGTCTCCCTCTCATCAGTGAGTCCCCATGTGTGTTAGGGGTCTCCCTCTCATCAGTGAGTCCCCATGTGTGTTAAGGGTCTCCCCCTCATCAGTGAGTCCCCATGTGTGTTAGGGGTCTCCCCCTCATCAGTGAGTCCCCATGTGTGTTAGGGGTCTCCCCCTCATCAGTGAGTCCCCATGTGTATTAGGGGTCCCCCCCTCATCAGTGAGCCCTGTAGTCCGAGTTACGATAAGGTCCCCGGAGGTGAGGGACGTTTGCACACGCTTGGCGCACAGTTCACTGTCTCCGGAGACTGTGCTGCAACCTCCAGCGTGTTTGATGAGCATGAGGAACCTGTGCCTGGTTAATGCCTGTGTTGACTCTTTCATCCATAGAGACGATCTTATTTTTTCCTTTATCATGAGAACAATAGGGACCGCTTGTGAGTTTCCGTGTAGAAGCAAAACTTGCGGAAACAACTGCTGTCTGCTAACAAAGGATTAGTGCGGGTGGACGTGGGGCACTGGGTGAAGAGGTCACGGGGTGGGGGGGTGAATGGGTGACCTCAGAGCAAAGACGGGGAGCCATTGGCCTCCATGCACCTCACTGTCACCCCCTGGTTCCTCCTCCTCTGGCCCCACCCACCCCCTCCTCCCCCCACCCCACCTGCAGGAGCCTCCTCAAGACATCCTGAGCAGGGGGACCCTCCCCAAGCCATCCTGAGCAGAGTGACTCGGTGTATTTCCAGGGAGGGAAACTGCATGTCAGGCAGGCCTTCCAAGCCCCGGATATCCTGGTCTCATCTTCTCCTCCAAAACTCTACAAATGAAAACAGGCTACCTTGCCCTTTCTTTGGTTTTCAAGTAAACATTTCCTTAGGTACTAATCAGATTGTCACCCCACTTCCTGAAGCTGCCACCCTCGCTTCAAGGAGATGCTGCCCTGATTTCCCAAGCCCAGCACAGTGGCTCTGGCCAGGTTAAAACTGGGTCTCTCGTTGTATCCATGAAGAGTCAGAAATACCGAAAGGAGCCAGGGTCCCGCGGGGTCCCCATCTGCACGCCCTGATAGCAGAACCCTGGCCAGGGAGGGACGCCTCTGGGATTTTTCTGGGTCGGTTGACCTCCTGGGAAAGGAAGTAAAGGCACCCGTGGAACCTCATGAGCTTGACACTGAAGCTCTCAGAGAAAGACCAAGGCGAACACCCCAGGTCCGCCGGGGCCACGCAGGGTCAGGGCCTTCTGGGGGCGGACTGTCCGGGGCAGACACCACACACTGGCCGATGACAGCTCCTGGTCACTCCATGTCTGGTTCACAAAGAGTTTTCTAATTACTTACCAAGGTTTTGAAATGGGGGAGACAGGGTTCTATCACATGAAAAATCCAGACTTGCGGCTTCTCTTAAAACCTGAGAAGACTGGGTCCCACGGAGCCCGCCTCCCCCAGGGCAGCAGGGGGCTGCCTGCGTCTGCCCCCCCGACCCGGGCCCTTCAGTTCCTTGCTTTCCCCGGTGTCCCCGGCCACGTTCCTGGCCATGCCCGTCTTTTCCACCCCTTGTCTGGTATTTGAGTGTGGCCCTGAGGGAGAGTCGGCTGGCTGTGTCACCTCCGGTTCTCGTCCTAACGGAAGCTGTAGGAAGCCCCCGAGGGTGGGAATAGCCACCTGCAAGCTCGACACAAGGTTAAAGATAAGGATGGCTGGGCTTTCCCCACCGGGGAACCCTCGCACACCCCCTCCTTCTGCAAAACTCCTCATTCAGTGCCTGGGCAGGAGACAGGGCCCACATCAGCTATGGGAGCAGAAAGACTTTCCTAACTGTCATTTACAGGGGCTTCCCTGATGATGGCTGGGTGGTAAAGAGTCCACTTGCTGATGCAGGAGACATGGGTTCGATCCCTGGTCCGGGAGGATCCCACATGCCGTGGAGGCAACAAAACCCAGGCGCTACTGAGCCTGTGCCCGAGAGCTCAGGAGTCACAAGTACTGAGGTGTGCAAGCCCTAGAGCGCATATTCCACGACAAGAGAGGCCCCTGCGATGAGAAGCCTACACACCGCAACTAGAGAAAAGCCCGTGTGGCGGGGAAGACCCCGCACAGCCAAAAATCAATAAATTATGAAAGTGAAAAGTGTGAGAGGGAACGTCACTCAGTCGTGTCTGAATCTTTGCGACTCCATGGTCTATGCAGTCCATGGAATTCTCCAGCAAGAATACTGGAGTGGGTAGCCTTTCCCTTCTCCAGGGGATCTTCCCAACCCAGGGATCGAACCCAGGTCTAACCGCATTGAGGGCAGTTTCTTTACCGGCTGAGCTACAAGAATCCTAGAGTGAAGCCCAATCCCGAAGCCCAAGAATCCTGGAGTGGGTGGCCTAGCCCTTCTCCAGGAGATCTTCCCAACCCAGGGATCAAACAGGGGTCTCCTGTGCTACGGGCGGATTCTTTACCAGCTGAGCTCTCAGGGAAGCTGTCTTTACATATAAAGTTGTAAACTAGGAACTGAAAGACAAAAGGAAGCTACAAAACCACCTTTAAGGACGCATGAAACTTTTCACAGGAACTGCAGGAGATGTACCCTGAGACTGGGGAGCAAAGAGAAGAGATGAGGCTGGTGTTACTACGTCTGTGAGCCTGGAGGAGGCCTCCAGGACCCCAGAATCCAGGTCTCTGAGGTGCCGGAGTCTCTAAAGGGGGCTCAGTGATGCCGGCGGGGCTGACGGTCACGGGATCACAAGCTGTGATGGGAAAAACAACTCTTGAGAAAAACAGTCTTTAAGGAAAACAACTCTGTTTTTCTGAGCTGCCACTTAGGCATTTTACCGTCTGATAACCCTGCTCACACCCAGAGCCTGGAGATAAGAGTTTAAGATGCCTGCCACCGGTTCCTGCTTTATTCTTCCAGGGGCGCCTTGTAAAAATGACCACTTGAAAAAAAAAAGACCACTTAAGAGTTAAGCCTGTGAAAAGCCAGCCCCAACCATCTAATATGCAGTGGCAGTTTGCTCCCCAGTGACCTGGGATGGGGGCTGGCCTTCCTCTCGGCTCAGTGGGCCCCCTCACTTCTGGGATCTGTCAGTAATAATACATCTTGTGACTCCACTTCCTTTGTGTGGGTCTATTGAAACTGCACCTTCAATCAAAATGACCCCGGGGGGTTTTCACTTCCCCAAAGTGGAGCTTGGTTATGGAGGGAGCTCCCTGCCACCCCCGTGGGGGTGGGGGGCCTTGTGCCCTCCCCGCCCCCCCATTCAGCGGGTCATAATCTGCATATTCCTGATTCAATACACCAGCTCTGGCTTCTCAGCACAGAAGCAGGCACAGCCCATAGGAAGCAAGCAGGAAGGAGCTGCCCTCCTTCAACCTTCCCTGTGGCGCCCCCAGCTGGCAGAACCTGGGAGGAGCCACTGCAAATCAGACCTTTGCCGGGTTCAAGTCGCTCAGTCGTGTCTCTTTGTGACCCCGTGGACTATACAGTCCATGGAATTCTCCAGGCCAGAACACTGGAGTGGGTAGCCCTTCCCTTCTCCAGAGGATCTTCGCAACCCAGGTCTCCTACCTTGCAGGCGGATTCTTTACTAGCTGAGCCACAGAAGACCTGGTTTGCAGAGCCCGCGCAAGTGTAGGGGCTGGTTGGTGAGAGTAACCAGGTAAGCTGGTTGATGTCTGGTCCAGAGGGCTCCCTCTGATCGCTGCTTGTGCTCAGCATTTCCAACTGAGCTGTATCCCTACAATAAGCTTTTAGTACCTCCTCCGTGTCAGCCCCATTCTCCATGCAGAGCATGTAATATCAGCAAGGTAGGTACCGTTCTTGCCCTGGTGGACCTGGCAGTCAACCTGGACTCTTAAAAAAAAAAATCGATTACTTTTCTACTCGGTTCTAGCATCGAGCTCCACCTCTGCTGCTCCGCAACCACAGCCAAGACGTGGACGCCACCTCAGTGTCCCTCTGCAGAGGGTGGGTAAAGAAGATCTGGGTCACATATGCAGTGGAATATTACACAGCCATAAAAAAGAAAGAAAGAATGCCATTCGCAGCAACATGGATGGACCTAGGGATTATCA
Source organism: Odocoileus virginianus (assembly GCF_023699985.2). Lineage (NCBI taxonomy): Eukaryota > Metazoa > Chordata > Mammalia > Artiodactyla > Cervidae > Odocoileus > Odocoileus virginianus. The sequence continues at coordinate 7,594,729 of NC_069707.1, forward strand.
CACTAAGTGAAGTCAGACCGAGAGACAAATAATGTATGATACTGCTTATGTGGAAGCTAAAAAGTGACACAAATGAACTTATTTACAAAATGAAAGACACTCACAGATTTAGAAAGCAATTTATGATTACCAAAGGGGAAAGGTGGGGGGGGGAGTGGTAAATTAGAAGGTGGGGATTAATGTATTTTTGTTATTGTTCAGTCACTAAGTTGTGTCCAACTCTTTGTGATCCCCCACGGATGGCAGCACACCAGGCTTCCCTGTCTATCACCATGTCCTGGGGTTTGCTCAGACTCATGTCCATTGAATCAGTAATGCCATCCAATCATCTCAAATGTATACACATCACTATATATAACACAGATATACAGTGGTGCAATATAATGGATAATATATACGTAATATAACAGATACACGTGTGTGTTAGTCACTCAGTCATGTCCAACTCTTTGCAACCCCATGGACTGTAGCTTTCCAGGCTCTTCTGGCCATAGACTTCTCCAGGCAAGAATACTGGGGTGGGTTACTATTCCCTTCTCCAGGGGATTTTTCCTGACCCAGGGATCAAACCCAGGTCTCCTGCATTGCAGGCAGATGCTATACTATCTGAGCTACTAGGGAAGCCCCAAACAGATAAGCAGTGGTGTAATATAACAGATAACATATATATATATATAATATAATATATAGTAGTACTAAGTATAATGTATAGCAGTAGTAATCAACAAGGACCTGCTGTTGATTATAGCACAGGGAACTCTACTGAATACTCTGTAATAACCTATATAGGAAAATAATTTGAAAAAGAAAGATATGTATATATATGTATAACAAAACCACTTTGCTATATACTTGAAACTAACACAACATTGTAAATCAATCATCAATACTGCAATATAAAATAAAAACTTGGAGGGAATTCCCTAGTAGTCCAGTGGTTAAGACTCAGCTTCAAATGCAGGCGGTGTGAGTTTGACCTCTGGTCAGGGATGTAAGATCCCACATGCTGCGTGGCATGGCCAAACATAAAATAAATTTTTAAAACTATGGAACCATTAAAGAAAACATCAAGAAGTTTGTAAACTCCTAAATATAAAAAATTAAAGGTTAAAAATTAAAAGGTTAAAAAAAATTAAAGTCTTTCACTCCTCTGCTAGGTTCTAGCATCAGGCTCTGTCCCTGCTGCCGTGTGACTATTACATGCACGTGTATTCTTGGTGGAAAATAAACATAACAAAATTGGACCATCTGGATCATGCTTCAGTGTACAGTTCAGTGGCTCTGAGTACGCTTGCAGTGTTACACAGCCATCACCACCATCCATCTCCGGAACTTTTTTATCTTGTAAAACTGAGACCATGTCCATTAAACAACAACTCCTCAATGGTCCCTCTCCCCAACCTCTAGCAAATAACATTTGACTTTCTGTCCCATGAATCTCATTACCCTAAGTACTTCACTTACGTGGAATCCTTTTCTGTCTGGCTTATTTCACTTAGCATGATGTCTTCAAGGTTCCCCCATGTTGATGAACATGGATGAACATGTATCAGAACTAGCATCCCTCGTGCCACATAGTGTGGCCAAAAAGAATTATGTTTCTAAAGCATATTTCTTGACACAGGAAAATCATACAGTTTGATGTAACCTGCAAAAAACTGAATACAAAACAGTAATGATGTCCGATATTTATAAATACCCCTTTAAAAGCAGTAAGAGGAAAGCTGAGAAGAAGGGATAGTTAGAGAGTTTGGGATGGACATGTACACTCTGTCATATTTAAAATGGACAGCCTGGGGAGGGGGAGGAAAAAAAATGGACAGCCAACAAGGAATTACTTTATAGCACATGGAACTCTGTTCAATATTTTGTGGCAGCCTGGATGAGAGGGGAGTTTGGGGGAGAATGGATCCGTGTATATGTATGGTGGAGTTCCTTCGATGTTCACCTGAAATTATCACAACACTGTTAATTGGCTATATCCCAATACAAAATAAAAAGCTTAAAAAACTACTAAGAGGAAGTATATAAAAATGTTAAGAGTTATCTCTCCTATTGATCACTATTAGTCCTCTGTATTTTCCTACTTCCCAGATCCTCTGTAATAAACATTTAATATATTTCAATGATTAAAACAAGATAAGCATTATTAAGCAAACACAGTAGCTGCAGTAGATGCCCTGAAGTGGCTGCCAGCCAAGGAGAGCACGCACGACTGCATGGAGCTCTGCCAGGGGAAAACAAGGGCATAGACGGTGATGCAGCTATTTTTGTTACTGTTGCTATGGTTACCTGAGCCCTTGCCCCCCCCCTTTCCACGCTGGTGTGGGATGGACAAACTGGGGTGACCGAGAGTTCACATGAAATGTAAGATCCCCCCAGCTCATTGCCATCCCGTAACAGAGAGGACTCAAGAATCAGGGGAAGCATCATTAGCTACCAAGACTTTCACTAATGAGGGACTCTCCTCTTTTCCCTCCAGAGTTGTTACATAAATGGGCCAGAGAAGGCTCCAGTGCATTGCCTAAAATGGTGCCCACGTCGTTTTCTTCTTCAGGCTAGGACTGTTAGCTCAGAGCCCACTGGCACTCAACCTCAGGTTCTCATACATTCAGTTGTTCCACGGATAGTCTAAATAAATATATTTTTAGCCATTTGGAGCCTACCCACTTTACATACCCAATGAAACAGCAGCACACCCCTTGCGCCGTGCTGTCTCTTCAGTCATGCCCGAGACTTTGCGACCCCAGGGACTGCAGCCCGCCAGGCTCCTCTGTCCATGGGATTCTCCAGGCAAGAACACTGGAGCGGGTTGCCACGCCCTTCTCCAGAGGATCTTCCCGATCCAGGGATCGAACTCATGTCTCTACATCTCTTACTTTGGCAGTGTTTGGAAGGCTCTTTACCACTAGTGCCACCTGGGAAGCCCTTTTACTTATTAGGAAAATGCAAAATAAAACCACAATGAGATACCACAACACATGCACCAGAATCACTAACATAAACCCTGACAACACCAAGTGCAGGTGAGGGTGTAGAACCACAAGAACCCTCGTCCACGGCTGTCGGGGCAGTTAAAAGTGCTCCAGAAAACCCAGGTCCTATCTCCTAAAGAGGGACACGGACACACTCATGACCCAGCCATCCCACTCTCCAGTAAACACCAAACGCAGGTGCACACATATGTTCACCAGAAGACTCATTCCAGAATGTTCAGAGCCACATAAGTTGACATATCATCAAATCAGAAATAATCACATAACATATCCACGAGCCATGGAGAAGACAAGCCCTGTGGTGATAAAAGACCCTTCTAGATTCTCCAGAGAAACAGAATTAATAAGAGAGATAGATGGATGCAGAGGATATGGATATAGACACACACACACACATATATATGTATAAGTGGTTAGTTATAAGGAGTTGGCTCATGTGATTTGGAGGCTGAGACATCCTGAGATGTGCAGTTGGCAACTGGCTATCCAGGAGAGTTGATAGTGTAGATTCCAGTTCAAGTCCAAGTCCAAAGCGAGGTCGCCACCTGGAGGCAGGCAGGCAAAGGAGGCCGATTCTCCCTCACTCAGCCTCTTCTGTTCAAGTCTCCAGTGGGCTGGATGAGGCCTATCCACGTTGGGGGGGGGGGGGGGGCGGATTTGCTTCACTCAGTCTATCAGTTAAACTATTAATCTCATCCTGAAACACCCAGAGTCAGGTTTAGCCAAAAATCTGAGCACCCCGTGGTCCAGTCAAGTTGATACGTTCAATTAACCACCCTAGAGCCCAGCCGCCCTTGGGCGCACTCCAGCTTACCCTGCTGCTGAGCGACATCACCTGGACACGTAAGCCCCCTCTGCCCCGGGAGCTCCCCGTCCTCTTCCTCCAGCAGGTGGCGGTCCAGCGCCCCCGTCCCCCGACGGTCTCCTGTCGAGAGGGACCGTCTCATGGGCAACCTGTCCAAGTGCCACCCAGTATCGCTTGTTGTGCAACACTGCCACCGTGTGGTCTTGTCACCTCCTTGATCAGCCTCAACAGCGTCTCACCGAAGAACTTCTACGACCCTTCCTGCCCTGTCCAACCTCCTGGAAGAAGGGTAGCTTTGAAATCCCCATACTCTCCACATCAGATTTGGCCCCATCCTCCTTTAATTTCTTGTCCACAGCCCAAAGAATTCTTGAAGGTGTGCTGGGGAGGAGGAGCAGGCAGGGCGAATGCAGTATCCTGCTCCCGTCTTCTAAGCTGATCTCAACAAAGAAGAGCAAAGTCAGAGCTTAAACTACACTGAGACCTGTAGTGGCGCCCAGCACTGAAAAGGCCATGATGTCCACCAGCTGCCCTCAATGAACTTCAAAATAAGAACAGTAAACTAAACTATAACATTCCAAGCTTACGTGCGTCCTGAAATTAAAAATCACTTATAAAAAAATAAAAATAAAAATCACTTCTAGATTTTTCTGAATGCAAAATGCTACACAAGTTTATGGAAAACAAATATATCATGTTCAAAGAACGCTTTGTTTTGCTTTGGTTTTGATCCCTGGCTTGTTGGTACACTCAGCCTATGGAACAGTCCTCCACTGCTTATACTCAAGCCTGGTACAGAACATAGATTCTTTAAGCCAGGACCACAAGCTGATGCTTAGCATAGTACAGGGCATGTAGAAGATGCTCCATAAATGTTTGAACTTATTTGAACAGATAAGATGGAGAATTATAACAACTTTAAATCTATATACTACTCAGAATTGTCTTTTACTTCTAGTGGCTCTCAAGTAATTGAAATAATATAATATCGAGAATACTGTAATATATTTATTGTTGTATTCTTTATTAGTAAGAGAAAATTTGTTTAAAAGAATCAAAAGGGAAAAATTCTTCTTGCATGATCTGTGAAGAAAATAGTTGATAAGGAATTCCCTGGCATTCCAGTGGTTAGGATTCAGTTTCACTGACAGGGGCCCATGTTTGATCCCTGGCTGGGGAACTAGGTCCCCAAAAGCTGATAGTGCAGTCAAAAAGTTTTGGGTAAACTGAACTTCATCAAAATTTAAAAACTTCTGCTTTGCAAAAGGCAATGTCAAGAGAATGAGAAGACAGACCACAGACTGGGAAAAAAACATTTGCAAAAGACACATCTGATAAAGAACTGTCATTCAAAATAGACAAAGAACACTTCAGTTCAGTCTCTCAGTTGTGTCTGACTCTGCGACCCATGGACTGCAGCACGCCAGGTTTCACTGTCCATCACCAGCTCCCGGACCTTGCTCAAACCCATGTCCATCGAGTCAGTGATGCCATCCAGCCATCTCATCCTCTGTCATCCCCTTCTCCTCCCGCCTTCAATCTTTCCCAGCATCAGGGTCTTTTCAGTTCTTCACATCAGGTGGCCAAACGATTGCAGTTTCAGCTTCAGCATCAGTCCTTCCAATGAATGTTCAGGGCTGATTTTCTTCAGGACGGACAGGTTTGATCTAAAATGACCATGGGCTACCACTGAACAACTAGTAGAACGACCAGAATCCAGAAGTCTGACAGCGCCAGCTACTGGTGAGGATGCGGAACAACAGGAAGGCTCATTCATGCTGGTGGGAAGGCAAAATGTTACCGTCTCTATGGAAGACAGTTGGGCAGTTTTGTCAAGTTTCCTACAAAACTAAACATCCTAAATATACCATACGACCCCGCAGTCCTTCTCCTTGGTGTTTACCCAGGGGCGCTGAAAACGTTGTTGTTTAGTCGCTCAGTCAAGTCCAATCCTTTGTGAGCCGGTGGACTGTAGGCTGTCAGGCCCCTCTGTCCATGGAATTCTCCCGGCAAGAATACCAGGGTGGGCTGCCATTTCCTTCTCCAGGGGATCTTCCCGACTCAGGGGTTGAACCTGGGTCTCCTGTACTGATTCTTTACCACTGAGAAACCAGGGAAGCCTGTTGAAAACTTAGGTCCACACAAAAACCTG